>NC_133372.1:8326073-8643758 GCF_049309525.1 Garra rufa
CTGAGATTTTAAAATAAATATTTTAATAATTATAACAGTATATTTGCATGTTCATTGGTTCTCTGATGTTGGTTATGGTCATATGACATGTGCAGGTAAACAAAATATTTTTATATATATATAAATTATATATATAAATATATATAAATATATTTTGGATTGATTTAAAAACGATTTAATTTAATTTAACTATTTGTCTATTTGTCACAATGACTTGCAAGTAACAGGATTTTTTTTTAATGATAATGCTTTTAAGTGATTAAAAAGCATTTAAACAATTTAAAGTTGGAAGATGAACTTGTTGAACCTGTATGTTAAAAATGTTTTATTTAATTTTAAACTATTTTATTGTTATAAAAAAGAATAAGGGAGGATCATTCAAACAAGAAATAGTAGAACTGAGAATCATATGAAGAGCTGGAAATATTATATGTGACCCTATACCACAAAACCAGTCTTAAGTATATTTGTATCCAAAAATACAAGTAAAGATTATGTTCCATGAAAATATTTTGAAAATTTCCTACCATAAATATATTGAAACTTAATTTTTTGATAGTAATATGCATTGCTAAGAACTTTTAAAGTCGATTTTCTCAATTTTTTTGCACCCTCAGATTCCAGTTTTTCAAATAGTTCTCTCGGCCAAATATAGTCCTATCCTAACAAACCATACATCAATGGAAAGCGTATTTATTCAGATGATGTGTAAATCTCGATTTCAAAAAAAGACTCTTATGATTGGTTTTGTGGTCCAGGGTCACATACAGTATATCTTCAGATTGGAACCAGAAAAATGAACACTACCTAAAAATACCACTGGACGGCGCTGCTTACATTCATAACTTAAAGGTCCCATATTGTCAAAATCGAAATTTCCTGGCTTTTTTCATGATAACTAAGGTCTAGGGGCTATGTAACTACCATATAAGTTTCAAAACAGTCAATCCACAGTAAAATGCACACAGCCTGTATAAAGTAGCTGTGCCTTTTCAGGAGGCGCTGTGACTTCCGTAAAAATGTGACGTCCGATCTACTCAGTCACCGCCTTCAGTCACCACCCTAAGCACTAACCATGTCCCACCCTCCTTTTGTCAAACCCAGACAACATCGCGTCCATTCCATTGCTGAACAACAACGCAAAAACAAGTCGAGAAAACGCTGTTCAGTCGATGGATGTCAGGAAACTACATCACTGCACAGGCTTCTGAACAACATTAAAATAAGAGACCAGTGGCACGTCAGCTTTAGCCTCTTTCATACAGCGATTCCGGAAAATTTGTCCCGGAATTGTTTGATTTGGTTCATTCACAAAGTAATTTTCCGGAATCTGTGCGTGCTTTATACACAACCCGTAAAGATCCTGTAAAGACATGTAATGCGATGCCTATGTTGCACTAAACTGAAAGTGCCGAACGATAGTCAGTTTTCACATATTTTTTTGTTGTGAAGAGTCGAACAATAATGTGCATCATCACTACAGCACAGCCTTTATGGCATTGGTTCTGGCTTTTGTTCACACAGCGCTCATTCCGGTGTTGTGCCCATTTTCGACCCCTGCCAAATTATTACCCCCTCTCGTTGAAATCGCTACCTGATTGCCTAATCCTAACCCCACCCCTAATCCTAACCCCTCCCCCACACCTAACCCTAAACCTACCAATACTAGGGGGGTAGTAATCTGGCGGGGGTCAGAATTTGGCATAACACCGTGACTAATCCCAGTAACGTTACTAGGTTCCCAATCCCAACCCGGGATCGTTCCTGGAACTTTCGGGCAATTTTCCAGAACAGGGGTTTTCAAACCTGTCCTGGAGCCTCCCCTGCCCTGCACATTTTGTATGTCTCCCTTATTAGGCACACCCAATTCAGGTCTTGCAGTCTCTACTAATGAGCTGATGATTTGAATCAGGTGTATTAGATGAGAGAGACAAGCAAAATGTGCAGGGCAGGGGAGGCTCCAGGACAGGTTTGAAAACCCCTGTTCCAGAATCAATGCACAGTGTGAAAGAGGCTTTACTAAAGCAATAGTTACATAGTTTACTGCAATCGTAGCTTAAAAAAACATTAATTACCATTCTGAAACATCCCGTTGAGTATCACAAACCACAGCAGGCTACAGCATACATGACAGTAGTTACCTGTGGTTGGCCTGGCCGTGCGTCACTCAGAAAACAACAGGCCAATCAGAAGAGAGGCTCATGAATATTAATTAGATGGGCCAAAATTGACCTGTTCTTGACAGAACTACTAAAAGAGGAGCTGTAAAAGTATATTGAGATGGTTTTAGGCACTTATACCGCAAATATATATTCTTAAGGACATCAACAGCTAAAATAAACCTCCAAAAAAGGTGTACAATATGGGACCTTTAAGACTTTCTGAATGTATAGCCTATAAGCAGGAGGCTATTTTAGAAATTAAAATAATAAAAATAATAATATGTAAATGTAATCCATAAAAAAGTAACTGCAGTTTGATTACAAATACTTTAAAAAGTAATTCAGTCTAATACTTAATTTTTGGAATCTGATTACTTATTCAGATTACATGTAATCAGTTACTACCTCTGCCTATAACTATGAAGTCTATCTCGTCAGTCATTTATTGGTTTTCTGAGCGTTTAGGTTTGCAAACTGTGAGACAGGCAAGTATTGGTTACAGTCATTTTGAGGTAGTAAGTGAGGCAGGCAGCCAGGCACGCTGATGAATTGAGATTTTAATTCGGACAGACAGGACTGTGCAGTCAGTGTGAACTGCCTGAGGCAAACAGAAGATGGCGCCAGTGTCGCGCTGTTCTGGGATCAGCGGAGCCAATCAGATGAGCGACACCGCAACCCCGCGGGAGTCATTAAGATGTCGCAAAAGAGGCGAGCACGAGTTGTTTATTAAACACCACAGAGCCATAAGCATTGTGCAAGTCAATATTTTGAAGGCCTATCTCATTAGATTTGTCTTCATGACTTTCTAATGAACTCAGCAGGGATTTCATATAAGGAACTTGCCTTGGCTTATTTAGGAAATGATTGATTAGGCCTAAATAATTTCCCAAATAAGCCATAGCAAGGTCCTTACACCACTAGCGTATTTTGGTGTATAATATAAATGCAAAACTGTGCTATGGCTTGTCTATCAATGTTAGGAAAAGTTTCCCACTATTTTTGCTCTGTTCATCCAACTTTCCTGTCGTTTCACCATCTTCTGACTCACAGAAAATCGCCCGAGCTTCCCACATGCTGCCGCGGAAAGCAGAGAGGGAGCAAATTAGGTGGCTATTTCAGTCTTGTGTAGCTGGAAAGGTGATACCTTCTGCATCCATCTTTCTGAGCAGGTGAAAAATTAATTAGGGATACGTCTCTGGTGTTGCTGGAAGCAAACGGAACAATGCATAAGTCATCAGAATAGATTGCTGCCTGTCACCTGCACAAAAAGTCACAGTGTAAGCCTCATTAATGGCATTTATAGATTTGCCAGGGGAAAATGCCAAAGTGTGTGAGGATATGACAGTCTGGACATGCTGTTCCCACACACTGTCTGAGACTGACTGTTGTTTTTCTGTTCCTCGCACACGAGCAGCGGTTGACTGTGTTTATCGCTGGCCCTCATCCACCTCTCCTGCCGAAAACGACAGGATACCAGGCTTGTTATCGCATCTAAGCTTTTTCTGCAAAAATAAATATAGTACATGTGCATTAATGGTGTATTACATCAAATTGCTCAGTATATGTATTTATATATAAATAGGTTTCATTTATAATAAACATAAATATCCATTAATCCATTCTGTAAACCGATTGTGCTCAAACACTTGGTCTGCTCACCAAGCCTGCATTTATTTGATCCTAAATACAGCAAAAGCAGTAATATTGTGAAATGTTTTTATTATTTAAAATAACTGCTTTCTATTTGAATATATTTTCAAATGTAATTTATTTCTGTGATCAAAGCTAACTCCAGTCTTCAGTGTCACACGATCCTTCAGAAAATCATTCTAATATGCTGATTTTGCTGCTCAATAAACATTTTTTATTATTTTTTTTTTATCAAAATTAAAAAAAAAATTAGTAAATTTTTTCAAGATTCTTTGGTGAATAGAAAGATTTGTAATATTTAACACTATACCATTCAAAAGCTTGGAGAGAGTATAAATTTTTATTTTTAATTTTTAATAATATTTTAATTTCGCAAGGATGCTTTAAATTTATCAAAAGTGATAGTAAAGACATTTCAAATGCTGTTCTTCTAATCTTCCTACTCATCAAAGAAACCTGGAAAAATTGCAATCAGCTGTTTTCAACATAATAATAATGATAAATGTTTTTTGAGCAGCAAGTCATTATATTAGAATGATTTCTGAAGGATCGTGTGATGGAGTAATTTTAAAGTTTTTAGTTTTAAAATCACAGGAATAAATTACATTTTAAAATAAAATCAAACAGAAAGCTGTTATTTTAAACAGCAAATATTTCAACATTTTACTGTCTTTGCTGTACTTTGGATGAAATAAATGCAGGCTTGGTGAGCAGAACTTTTTTCTTTAAAAACATTAAAAATCTTACTGTTCAAAAACTTTTGACTGGTAGTGTATATATTTATATTATAATAAATATAAAAGCATTACTATGTAATATATATTTCTTGTCTTTATATATTTTCATTAGATATATTTATATACACTTTTCTTTTTACATAGAAAAACATAGAAAAACTTACTCACTTTTTTTATTTCAGTTTTATTTTATTATTGGTATCAATTAAGTATACCAGGTTAAACCAAATTAAAATAAGTAATGTTACCTCAGCTCAGTTATTTAATTTAGATTTGATTTAATTTCAGTTCTTGTTTAGGCCAATTTCATTTCAAGTACCTTTTTTTATAGTTTTAGTTAATTGTAATAACCTTGCAAGTAGCATGAAAATCAGAAAATAGTCTGAAGAAAGTCTGAAACAGTATTTTCTTATAAAACGTATTCCATTGATCAGCAGTAATCATTTTATTTACAACTTAAGTTTTATTTTTAATGGTAGACATTAAACAGTCAGATAGTCACTAATCAGGTTTGTAATTGGTAAAAACGTAGTAAATGACATTGTGGGAAAGTTTGGGAAATGTACAAGTTGTGCAACGCATGCTTTTCTTTTCTTTTTTTTCCTTTTCTTTTTTTTTACCTTTTTTTTTGAGTCTTATATAAATCTCCTAACACGAAACGGATGTTTCTGTTAGGAATGGGTCACTGCAGCATTACTGAAAAATCCCAGGGCGCCTGGACCTATCGCTCTCTCCACGGAGAACGGGGCTGTGAGTAATGGCTGTAGAGGGCTGCGGTCGCCACAGGAGAGGGGCCGCAGCCTGTCGTCCATATTCATGAGCACATCCTCTTCTTTACTGCACTTCTGCTTGAGTTTGCTCTGAAATGTCATTTGTAACCTATTTAATGTCCCACTCTAACTTTCCAGCGTGTCTTTAAAGTTGTTTGGCGGTTTGGTGACACCCAATGCCTGATTTTCCAGTGATGTTTTGGTCTTTTTTTAGACTTTAACAGCCTCTGGTAACTTTGTTTTCATTGTAGATGAAAATCAGCATGAACATTCTTCAAAATATATGACTATGGACAACAAAACCAGTCTTAAGTAGCACAGGTGTATTTGTAGCAATAGACAACAATACATTGCATGGGTCAAAATTATTGCTTTTTCTTTTATGCCAAATATCATTAGTATATTAAGTAAAGATCATGTTCCATGAAGATATTTAGTAAATTTCTTAACGTAAATATATCAAAACTTAATTTTTGATTAATAACATACATTGCTAACCTAATTTGGACAACTTTAAAAGCGATTTTTTCAGTATTTTGATTCTTTTGCACCCTCAGATTCCAAATTTTCAGATAGTTGTATCTCGGCCAAATATTGTCCTTTCAGTAGAAAGCTTATGTATCAGCTTTCAGATGATGTATAAATCTAATTTTCAAAAAAATTGAGAAAAAAAAAGTCTGAGAGTAAGTATCGATATTTCAGCGTTAGTTCAGGTAAGTATGATTTTTTAAAAATTTAATCAATACTTTTATTCAGCAACAAAGCATGTATTTGATCAAAAGGGACGAAAACATAATGTTACAAAAGATTTATATTTCAAATAAACGCTGTTCTTTTAAACGTCCTAATTATCAGACAATCATGAAAAATGAATCATTCTTTTCAGAGCATGATTATTTCAATTCTGATAATAATACGAAATGCTCTTCAGCAGCAAATCAGCATATTAAAATAATTTCTGAAGGATCATATGGCACTGAAGACTGAAGTAATGATGCTTAAAATTCAGTTTTGCCCTCAGGAATAAATTACACTGTAAAATATATTCACATCAAAAACAGCTGTAATAATATTTCACAATATTAAATTTCACTGTATTTTCAATCAGTCTTGGTGAGCAAAATAGACTCTTTTAAAAAAAAACATTAAAACATCACACGAGCCCAACTTTTGAACAACATGCATGGATTATTATGGTCAATAGTATGTGGACACTCCCTGTGAATGTACAGCTTTGCCTATTCCGGTATTTCCAGTGAAAGCAAATCTTAAAGCTACACTTTGTATATTTGCATACAGTAAAGATATCACACACTGCTGTTGAATTGACAGAGCTGTTGGATTTCCTCATTCGGAATTTCATTTTCCTTTCATCAGCCTTAATTTTGTTTCAGAGCTCGCTTTTGCGGTCTATTTCGGGAACCCATTTCTCGAGGTTTCAAGAGATTAGAGCTGTGAGGATGGAAGCTCACAACAGCTCAACAGCTCGTCTGTGCATGACCACATACAGCTCACCAGAGACCACACATTTCTGCATGCCCAGACCCTCAGCCTGTCCACACACACACACACACACACACACACACACACACACACACACACACACACACACACACACACACACACACACACACACACACACACACACACACATGTTGGGTTTACATGTTTTATGGGGACATTCCATAGGCGTAATGGTTTTTATACTGTACAAACCGTACTTTCTATGGCCCTACACCTACCCTACACCTAAACCTAGCCCTCACAGGAGATTGTGCACACTTTTACTTCATCAAAAAAACTCATTGTGCATGATTTATAAGCTTGTTTCCTCATGGGGACCTGAGAAATGTCCCCACAAGGTCAAAATCTACTGGTATTCCTATCCCTGTGGGGACATTTGGTCCCCACAACGTGATGAATACCAGGTACACACATACACACACACACACACACACACACACACACACACACACACACACACACACACACACTGGTTTACATGTTTTATGGGGACATTCCATAGGCGTAATGGTTTTTATACTGTACAAACCGTATTTTCTATCGCCCTAACCCTACCCTACACCTAAACCTAGCCCTCACAGGAGATTGTGCAAACTTTTACTTCCTCAAAAAAACTCATTGTGCATGATTTATAAGCCTGTTTCCTCATGGGGACCTGAGAAATGTCCCCACAAGGTCAAAATTTACTGGTATTCCTATCCTTGTGGGGACATTAGGTCCCCACAACGTGATGAATACCAGGTACACACACACACACACACACACACACACACACACACACACACACACACACACACACACACACACACACACACATGTTGGGTTTACATGTTTTATGGGGACATTCCATAGGCGTAATGGTTTTTATACTGTACAAACCGTACTTTCTATGGCCCTACACCTACCCTACACCTAAACCTAGCCCTCACAGGAGATTGTGCACACTTTTACTTCATCAAAAAAACTCATTGTGCATGATTTATAAGCTTGTTTCCTCATGGGGACCTGAGAAATGTCCCCACAAGGTCAAAATCTACTGGTATTCCTATCCCTGTGGGGACATTTGGTCCCCACAACGTGATGAATACCAGGTACACACATACACACACACACACACACACACACACACACACACACACACACACACACACACACACACACACACACACACACACACACACACACACACACACACACACACACACACTTTCTGTTTCTGTCGTCTGGAATGTTTAAAGAGAAACCTCATCAAAAAATCAGACAAGATAGCAACTAAAAATATCACTGTATGACAATGTGTAGTCAACTCTATCAAGAACCCAAACTGTGTTGACAAGGCTGCTAGATTCAATAATTCATTTCAACGATCCTGCGGTGTGACAAATGAATATTTAAAAGTACAGTAGTCAGTAGTCTCTAAATGAATGCAAGAGCATGAAAAAGGCATGCATAATTATAACCCCCCCCCCCCCCCAAAAAAAAAAAACTGTTTAAAATAGTTTTGAATGAAGTAACACCACAAGACATGCCACACTGTCATCTATAGAGATAGAGAACAATCTATATACATGATTTTTTCCTGAAATATTGTTAAAGGGAACCCTGGGTATTATCACATGTGTGGCTGAATATAACGTTATTATATTTATTATATGCTTTGTGTTTCTTATTGAGATATGTAATAGAAGACCAACGAAAATATGTAAAAATGGTCACTTTATGCATGTTTTGGACTATGGGGGCACCATTTTTTCATGAAACGTGACATGGCTTAGTAAGCTACTACCACTCCCTGTTGCTATTTTTACAAAGTAAAACACTGATGCAGTGCCACATTGTGTGGCTTTTGGTTGCAATTTTCAGTCGAAGGGCAACAAGAGTAGCAATGTAAGTCTTCACTGCTTTCTTAGCAATTAGAAGAGGAGAAAAGAATAGGAAGATGCCTGTGGATGAATAAAACTTCCTAAAGACCTGCATATTTGTTCTCTCTACTTTAGTCCTGATGCCTTTGAGGCTTTTAGTAGACCACAGCTACTGAAAGAGCTTACAAATGGCAGAAACAAGAAACGCTAGATGCCATCCTGGCAGGATGTAAACATGCCGAGTTTCTCAGCACAGATTGCACTTGATTTCAGAGGCATTAAGACTCCTTGTGGTGAAAAATAGATGGTACAGCATTTGGTTTAAACCCACGCTTATATCCATCGCAACCTGTAAGCTCTTTTAGTAACTGTGGTCATTGTATAATGTTAATGTTATTTTTCGAGTGGTGTTGCCCTCCATAGTCCAAAATATTTATAAAACAATGTGGATTTTTAAAGGTGTCATATGATGTTTGTGCATAGATAAAATCTGTAAAGTTGCAAAGCTTAAAGTCTCAAACCCAAAGAGATATTTATTATAAAAGTTAAGACTCGTTCAAACATGCCCCCACATGTCCACGTCACGGGGTGGGTAGATTTGCATAACACCACCCATATGTATATGGAAAGAAAGAAGGCGTAACTTTTACCGGCTGTAGTATTGTTGCAGCCACCATGTTGTGGAGACAGTGTGTTTCATTACGAAAGTGAAAGTACTTTGTTTAGCCTTCCAAATGAGGACACAACTAAAAATCAGTGGTTAAGTTATATTTACAACACTGTTCTGGAACAGTACAACGCAAATATTCCAGTGGGTGCTGCGCATTTCACGGAGGACTGTTTACTGAACCTGGGAGAGCAGCTTACAATGCCAGCTGTACACAAAGGGTTAAGGCTATAAAGTGGGGCAATTACAACATTGCAAGGACAGTCTGCGCTTCTGACTGACGCCCGTAAGTACGTTTTCATATTTTAAGAATTTGCTACTGACTGTTCAAACGCGAGTTTTGAGCAGTGTAGAGTAGTGCTCGTTGTTTCTCGTTCTGTGTTCGCAAATGCAGACATGGTGTTATGTTTACGCAACACAACACGAAAGACAGTATGAGTCAATATAATCAGTAGTTATATCCCACTGGATGCAACAAATGTATTGTTTATAATGGGTTTTATTGTTTCATATCGTCGTGCCGAGAAACGACATCACAACATGGTTAGGGCCGTAACATTTCCTTCACACGCTTGAGGTGTTTGGCCAATCACAACACACTGGATAACTGGCCAATCGGAGAACACCTTGCTATTCATCAACGATGAGTTTTGTAAAAATCGAAGCATTTCAGAAAGGCGGGGCAGAGAGGAGCAACAATAATGTACAGTATGTAGGAAATAATATGTTTTTTGAACCTCAAACCGCATAAACACATTGCATTACAAAATAATGCTCTTTTTCGCAACATCATATGACCCTATTAAGATAACGTAAATCTGTCATGTGTTTTCCACTACATATTTCAGTTAAGAGACATCATTTACATTATATTTAGCCATACATGTCATAATGGGTCCCCTATTAATCTTTATTGCTCAAAATGTGAAGGAATATTATATACCACTGTTCTACAAACATGTTTGACAAAATATCCAAGGTATTTCAACAAGAACTTTATTTTGATCAGAATTAGAGAACAGTAACCACTGTAGTACAGAAGATTACAACTAAAATTTTGGAGGCATACAGCTTTCAGAAATTATTAGGTAGTGTAGAGGCCCTTGTTTTAAATTACTTTAGCACATCTGTGGCTGCAGGACATCTCACACTGTGCTGGTGTAATCTTGGTCCACTCTTCTTCCACTCTTTTCCATAGTTGGGTTGCTTAAACATAACTCTGACACAAAGGATTTTCCAGACGGTTTAGATCAGGACACTGGTCTGGCCATTTCATTATTTCAATGTTCTCAGCTTTAAGGAACTGCTTTACCTGTTTTGATTGGAAGATGCTTGCTGGGAAGGATACACCGTTGTTTTGGATACACCGCTTGTTCCCTTTGTTAAATCATGTCGCATAGCGTTGCATCTTGTAATTTCTTCCTGTTTTTGGTTTGTTTTTGTATTTGGTCCATAATGCGTTCATATTTCATTCAAACTGCACCAGAGTTCGTTTGGAAGCGGACTGAGACCCATCTTTTTAGCGGTCTCGGTCAGCTTGTTTGGTGCGCACCAAGGTTTGGATGGCAGCGTTTACACTTACTCAAATGAACCACACTAAAAAAAAAAGTCGCACCGGAATTCGTTTTAATCGAACCAAACATGACAAGTGTGAACACACCCTTAAACATGCTAAGACAGATCCAGACCCTGTTCAACGCTGCACTGGCAAGCAATTCCAGCTGCAGTGTTGAACCCATTCCCCATCGAGAGTCTCTGCATTGTGCTGTCTTCTTATTTATTTGTCTCACATAGATGACCAACCTTTTTGTGGGACTTGATTGAATTAATGTCATTGTAAACATTCAAGAAATCACAGATTTGGAATGATTAACTTCTCTTGCAATGGTTGAAAGGGTCATCCTTTTGGCTTTCATCTGGATAACTCCCTGTCACAGGGTTTCAGTCACAATAGAGTGCCCCGCCATATTACAATCTCAGTGAAAATTAGAGAAATGCTGCTAGTTAAATAGGGTTTGTCATATAATTAAGGAAATTAGCACCAGGTGCCAGATTAACACCAATAATCTGGAAGTATCTGTAAGTGTTCTCTGATTTTGATCAGAGTCATGTTTGGAGCAAAATGAACAGGTATGATTATTTTCAGATATATAATACTTCTTTATTTGACTCAATAAGTACACTTGGAAAACAAATCAATTTACACCTGTAGTTGTAACCATGCAGACGTCATTCTCGTTCTATTCATTTTTAATATCTCACAATCTCACACACATTACAAACAGAAAACAAGCAAACATAAAAAGATTCAAGTAGACAAATTGGTCCAGTTAGACCTTTTGGACGTCTGTCCACTGTATGTCCCTTATTTTAACATTTTCCAAAACAGAACAACAAACACAGAAGTGCTGTTTGGTATTGCAAAGTTGTGATAAACCATAGTTTTCAGTCAAGTAACATTCATTGCTCCTCTTAGATAAATGTATTGGCTCTTACTGTGGTATTTAGTCTAATCAGTAACAGTCTCATGTGAGGAAAGATATCTTTCACATGAAGACTTTCAGCTGCTTTAGACAGCCGTATTGTGATGTGCAGAACAGACAGTAAAGCTGCAGGGGGAAACAAGTTTTCAATTTCATCAGAATGGATTTAAACCTTACAATTGCTGGTACAAAGTTTTTTATGATGGTCTTAAATGAGCCTGGGTTCACTGGCCATCAGACACAAGAGGACAAGGACAAGGAGACCTGTTAGAGAGGATGAAAACCGACTGAGGCTTTGTTCAGAATAGAATACTAGCTTACCATTTATCCATGATAAATGTTTCAGTAGTGTTGCTTTGGATAAAAGTATCTGCTAAATGATTAAATGTAAATGCTACATTGCTGTCACATGACAGGAAACCAAAATGCTTATTTTGTGGTTTAACTGTATGCAAAAATGTTGACACGTTTGGCAAACACAACACAATAAAGAAATTTATGAATGCACGGATATTGAAATTGCAAAAGTTAATTATTTTACCTAAATAAGAGGGATCATACAAAATGCATGTTGTTTTTTTATTTAGTAATGACCTGAATAAGATATTTCACATAAAAGACAATAATAGTTGAATTTATAAAAATTACCCTGTTCAAAAGTTTACATACACTTGATTCTTTTTTTTCTTTTTTTTGTTTAGTGATAGTTGTTTATGAGTCCCTTGTTTGTCCTGAACAGTTAAACTGCCTGCTGTTCTTCAGAAAAATCCTTCAGGTCCCACAAATTCTTAGGGTTTTTCAGCATTTTTGTGTATTTGAACCCTTTCCAACGATGACTGTATGATTTTGAGATCCATCTTTTCACACTGAGGACAACTGAGAGGCTCATATGCAACTATTACAAAAGGTTCAAACACTCACTAATGGATTAGAATGAAAAACGCTGAATTAGGTTAACATTTAACTTGTTTGTCTTTTGGGAAACTTGTAAGTATCTTTTGTAGTTTCTGAAGGGCAGTACTAAATGAAAATAAAAATATGATATTTAGGCATAATAAGACAATGGATGTCAGCATCCTCATTCCATTCAAAAGTTTTCACTCCTGGTTCTCAATGCATAGTTTTTCTTCTGAAGCATCAGTGAGGGTTTGAACCTTCTGTAATAGTTACATACAAGTCCCTCAGATGTCCTCAGTGTGAAAATATGGATCTCAAAATCCAGTCATTTTTGAAAAGGGTTCAAAATGCTGAAAAACCAAAGAATTTGTGGGACTTGAAGTATTTTTCTGAAGAACAAAAAACAGCTGTGGATCATTCAGGTAACAACACAGTATTAAGAATCAACTTTTGAACCGGGTCATTTTTATAAATTCAAATATTATTTTCTCTTGTGGACTATACTGTATGTAAACATCTTTTATGTGAAATATCTTATTCAGGTCAGTACTAAATAAAAATAACATGCATTTTGTATGATTCCTCTTATTTTGCTAAAATAATTAACATTTTGCGGATTCTGCAAGGTGTATGTAAACTTTTGACTTTAACTGTTTATTCATGTTATGGCTGATATTAAAACGCTAAATCATTTTACCTAAATGATATGAAAATATTACACTAAGTACTTTTTCTTTTCAAATGCAACAAATTAATTAGCAGGAGCGGTATGTAATATTGACGGCTAATTTAAATACTGGAGAGAATTGTTTCTTCCATCCCTCCTCCTCAGACTTGACGCTCACACGTGTTGCCAGATTGAGGACATGCTACATGAACAAGCACAACTAACAATGGTAGGCGATAAGCCTTACAACTGTAAGCTGATGAGTTGATTTATCCACAATTTAATATGCCTCTTGCCATAGAGCTTTTCAAATGGATGCCAATGCTTTTTAGGTCGGGTAGAATCTGTGATATCTGACCCAGTTAGTTTGCTGGCTTCCATGGTTGCAGAAAAGTTGTGTTTTCCACCAAATGGCAACCCGGGGTGTCAAAATGCTATCAGGTAAATCAGCAGTGGGCGGAGTCACACAGACTAAAACAAAAACAGACATACTGACATGGAATGCACATTTTAGAACTGGCTGTAGCAAACAACTATGTCAACATTTTTTAAATATCTGTAAACATATTATGGTATTTGTTTGGCTTTAGTACAGTCAAAAATGACATACAGCACCTTTAAGCATCAACCGTATGACTGTATGATTTTGAGATCCATCTTTTCACACTGAGGACAACTCATATGAAACTAGGTTCAACGCTCAATGATGCTCCAGAAGGAAACAATGCTTTAAGAGCCCTGGGGGTGAAAACTTTTTGAATTTGAAGATCAGGGTAAATTTCACTTATTTTGTTTTCTGGGAAACATGTAAGTAGCTTCTGTAGCTTCTGAAGGGCAGAACTGAATGAAAAATATATGATATTTAGCCAAAATAAGAAAAATGTATGCATCCTCATTCCGTTCAAAAGTTTTCACCCCAGGCTCTTAATGCATCATGTTTCCTTCTGAAGGATCAGTGAGCATTTGAACCTTCTGTAATAGTTGCATGTGAGTCCCTTAGTTGTCCTCAGTTTGAAAATATGGATCTCAAAACCATATAGTCACTGTTGGAAAGGGTTCAAATGCACAAAATGCTGAAAAACCAAAGAATTTATGGGACCTGAAGGATTTTTCTAAAGATCAGCAGGCAGTTTAACTGTTCAGGACAAACAGGGGACTCATGAACAACAAACAAACAAACAAAACACAGTTGTGGATCATTCAGGTAACAACACAGTATGAATAGTCAAGCGTCATTTTTATAAATTCAAAAATTATTTTCTCTTGTGGACTATAAGTAAACGTCTTTTATGTGATGCTTTATAAAATTTAATCAATTTAATCACAGCTAATCTTACTTCTGATTCATTGATCATTCTGGGAAAGGAAGGTCAGGTTGAGCACATTGCACTGTGGGATACCATATTCTTTGCAGTGGTTCTCAACTGGTGGGTTGCAATCCAAGGGTGTTCTGGAGTTGTGAACTCAAACCTAAATACAATTACTAACCCTATAAATCTGTATCATATTTGATATGCAAAAAGGCATTTCTTGAAAGACCTACTTGATTATCCATACTATTTTAGAAAAATCATGTTAAACCTGTTCCATAAATAAATAATTTTAAATAATGACGCAGTGAGAAATGAGTGACAAACACGCACATGTCATTGCAAAGTGAAAAGTATGTGGAGATGATGCTCACTCAGTGCAGGTAAAGCATATACTGCTTTCATCCATTCACACGATGTGTTTTTGTGCTCCATCTGCTCTATTTTTAAACAACTGAGCTATGTAAACATGCATCAGATGGACATATTTGGCCATTGCACCACATTTGTCAAGTAAAAAGAACTCGCCTTCCGCATTTGTGTTGCTCCTTCCACCTGCAGGATCTTCCATTTCAGTTTATGTAATGTTAATCATTTTCAAACTCTTAAAGAGAATCATTTTCACACTCTTAAAGAGAAACTTCACCCAAAATGTAAAATTACCCCATTATTTACTCACCCTCAAGCCATCCTAGGTGTATATGACTTTCTTTTTTCAGACAAATACAATTGGAGTTATATTAAAAAATGTCCTGGCTCATCCAAGCTTTATAATGGCAGTGAATGGGTGTTGAGATTTCAAAGCAAAATAAAGTGCATCCATCTATTAGGGCTGCTCGATTTTGGCAAAAATCATAATCACAATTATTTTGGTCAATATTGTAATAACGATTATTTAACACGATTATGACTGGTCCAAAACTTTATATTAGTAATTCATTTAAAGATAGCAATACAGCAGAAAAAAAGATACAATTTAAAAAAAAAAAAAACAGTGCTTTAAAAAAAAAAAATACTGAATACTTTTATGCAAGTCTAAATTAGTCTAATGATACTACAGAAATTGAATGTAATTATTTGAATGTAAAATAAAATGGTGTCTTAACTGTAAGAGTTAAACATGCTTTGTTTCTTATTAAAACTACAAAAGTTCTTCATTCAAGAGCAGTGAATGATTTTTTTTTGTATTTTTACGTTTTATTAATATTAAGCACAGAGACGGCAGAAGGAATATTATTTGTTGCCACTTTAAGTGCCACACGGATCAATATACTGTTACGCACGTATTTTCATTCTCTACTGTTTATGATCATTTAAGACGTAACTGACAAGGGTTTACACGAATAATCACCAAGCGCCTTATTTTGAAATACTTTTGCATGTATTTGACCGTTTAGGCGCACACCTTGAGCTAAAAGATAACTTTACGTGTCCATGTTCTGCTCCGTCTCTGAGCGCATACACAGAACAGCGCAAGTTTTCTTATGCGCTATTAAAAACACATCAAAAAAACATTAATAAATCAAGCATGTCCCGTTTTATGAAAGTCACATTACATGATTTTGCTGATTTGCATGTGAAATTGGGCTTTTATGGAAGAGCGAAATCTCACCACTGGTAATCTGAAGTGAATCGATGCATTTGTGTAAGAAAAATATTCATATTTAAAAACTTTATTAGCTGTCGTACGGTCCACTGAAACGTGAATGCTCATACGACAGTTAGCAGAAGCTAGAGGCTTATAAAGTTCTAAATATGAATATTTTTCTTACACAAACACGTTGTTTCACTTCAGAAGGTCTTAACTCCCTGAAACGTACTTTATTGGACTTCAAAATCTCAACACCCATTCACTGTCATTATAAAGCTTGGATAAGCCAGGACATTTTGAACTCATTTGTGTTCATTTGAAGGAAGAATGTCGTATACATCTAGGACGGCTTGAGGGTGAGTAAATCATGGGGTAAATTAAAATTTTGGGTGTACTATCTCTTTAAAAATGCATACTATGCGCATACTACCAAGATAGTATGATGTTAGTATGTTATTCTGAACATAGCCAGAGAGCAAAGCCTCACCACCTCACCACCTGACTGCTGTAGTCCTCTGTCACCCCAGTTAACTCCATTTTTTCCTGCTCTTTTCGTTCATTGTCGTCCTGTTGTTGAATCTGTGATGCTTTCTGTTCCTTCATTCTCCTGCGTTGCTCTCGTTTCCTCTCCCTCTCCTCCTGCCGCTCCTGATGGTGGCAGTACTGCAAGCGTCGTGAGAAAAGCTCCCGCGCATATTCGTATAACTGCATGTCTAGTGCGTTCAACTCCTCTATTCGCCTCCGAGTGGGCGTCGCAACCGTGACCCCGGCCGCCCGCGTCCCGTTAATCTGAGTGAAGGCGGTGATAAAGTGCAACCCAAACGTCCTCTCAAAAAGGAATTGTGTTTTGCGCTGGTACTCAGTTAGGCCGAAAAAAGCCATGCGAAGTAGGTTGCGCTTGGCGCTGCTGAGGAGCAGCTCGGCGCGGCGTTCTTCGCTCATGGACGACAGGTTGTAGCAGCCCACCAGGCTGAGATCGGCCAGCATGCGAGTCTGCCGGTTGTTGGCCAGGTTTGAAGGACAGGCCATGAACTCCTCTAGAGACACGCCGGTCCAGTCTTCACTGCTGTAGCAGGCCGGCAGCTCGTCTGGAGTGGGAGGACGCCCGTCGCACATGTGCAGTGCTGTCTTCCACGTGGCGCCGCGCTGCACGTGCTTCCACTCGCTCAGGTAGCGCGAGACAGGGTCCCGTAACAGTGTGATGTAGTAGAAGTTCCTGCGAAAAGAAGACAGAAGATGACAAATCTAGAATACAGTCAAACCAACATTTCAACATTTCTCACATTATAATATATAGTATTTATACAATAATAAATCAGCATGTTATAATGATTTCTGAAGGATCATGTGAGACTGAAGACTGGAGTAATGATGCTGAAAATTCATTTTTGTAATCACAGGAATAAATTAAATTTTAAAATATATTCAAATAGAAAATACTTATTTTATATTGTAATTACTTTTTCACAATATAACAGTATTTTCTTGTAAAACATACTAATGGAAATCATACTCACAAAAACATGACAAATCATTTTTACAAAAAATATATCAATTATAATACTTATTAAAAGTGTCTAAAATATTATCTGGATACATCAGGTTTTTAACATCCTTGCAAATTTATTAAAATGAAAAAACTTAAATGATTCCATTGCATAAGTATTCATACCCTTATCTGGGAGAGTCAAAATTTAGCTCCGGAACATTCATATCGCTTGTAGATATTACTACACTTTAAGTGGAGTTAACCTGTGGCAAATTCATTTGAATGGGTATATGATTTGGAAAGGCACACACATCTTAATAAAAGGTCTAACAGCTAAAAATGCATATCAGAGCAAAAACCAAGCCCTGAGGTAAAAAAAAAACTTCCTCAGAAACAAAATTGGATCAAGCCACACATCTCGGGAAGAGTTCAGAAAAAAATTTGGCTGCATTGAAGGTTCACAGAAGCATGTAGTCTCTGTTCATTTTAATGGAAGAACTTTGAAATAACCAAGACACTTTCTAGAGTTGGCCTACTGGCCAAACTGAGCAATTGATGGAGAAGGGCCTTGGTTAGAGTGGTGACAAAGATCCTGATGGTCACTCTAGTTGAGCTCCATGATCGTATGCAGAGATAGGAAAGATAGAGAGACAAACATAACTGCAACACACCACCGATCTGGGCTTTATGGTGGTGTGGCAAGACTCAATCCTCTCCTCAGTGAAGACTCATGAAAACACACTTGAAATTTGCAAAAAAGCACCTAAAAGACTCTCAGACTGAGAGAAACAAGATTATTTGGTCTGATGAACCTCAATTCCAAGAATCATGTTTGAAGGAAACCAGGCACTGCTCATTACTTGAAGAGTACCATCCCAAGAGTAAAGTGTGTTGGTAGCAGCCTCACGAGGAGCTGTTTTTCAGCGGCAGGGACTGAAGGACTCATCAGAGTAGGAGAAAAGAAGAAGAAAAGTAGAAGAAAAGCTCAATGCACCAAAATACTGAGATAGCCTTAATGAAAACCTAGCATTCAGAACTTTAGACTGGGCAGAACAACAGGACAATGACCCTAAGCACACAGCAACAGTGGCTTATAGACAACAGTGAATGTCTTTAAGTGGCCCAGCCAGAGCCTAGGCCTGAACCCAAACAAATATTTTTGGAGAAACCTAAAAATGTCTGCCTGCTCCCATCCAAGCTGACAGAGCTTGAGAGGTGAAGAGGTGAGGTGGAAAATGGTAGATAATTGGCAAATGTTGATGTGCAAATCTTGTTGCGTCATACCCCAAAAGACTCAAGGCTGTAAAGGTGCTTCAGCTAAGTACTGAGTTAAGGGTATGAATATTTATGCAATGTACTTATTTCAGGTTTTTTTGTGACAATTCTATTTTGCTTTGTCATTATGGTGCATGGAGAGTAGACTGATGTAGAAAAAAGTAGTTTAAACTTTAACTCAATTTATTTATATAGCACATTTAAATGCAACGTTGTTGCCCAGAGTGCTTCACAAATTTTTAAATAAAATAAAAATACACACACAAACTTACATACAAGTAAAACAACATTTGTAAAAGGTTCCCTAAATCAAACTTTCCCTACTTCAAAGGCCAGACTAAAAAAATGTGTCTTTAACTGGGACCTAAAAACCTGTATAGATCTTGTTTTCAGACAAAATATCTAAAAAGTCTTAAATCCAGAAGGATTTTCTAGATTTTCTTATTTTCTTGTTTTTAGAAAAAACAAGTCAAAATTAAAGGTTGTATCAGCGATTTCTAGCCTGAAACATAAAGCGTCAAATTCAGCTGACCTTTCATCACGATCCGCTCGCTGCCTGCCCCATAAATTGTCTGTGAAAAAACCGCGTCTCTCTGGTCAGCCTAGGGTCCGAGATATGCCAAAAAAACAATCGGCACTACCAACCTTTCCACACATAAACAAACATTGTTCCAACCAATCAGCGTCAGGGGTTTGGTGTTGTGGACTTTCGCTCCGCCTCCCTCACATCCCAGCACCAGTAGGAAAGTCCACAACACCAAACCCCTGACGCTGATTGGTTGGAACACTGTTTGTTTATGTGTGGAAAGGTTGGTAGTGCCGATTGTTTTTTTGGCATATCTCGGACCCTAGGCTGACCAGAGAGACGCGTTTTTTTCACAGACAATTTATGGGGCAGGCAGCGAGCGGATCGTGAAGAAAGGTTAGCTGAAATTGACACTTTATGTTTTAGGCTAGAAATCGCTGATACAACCTTTAAGTGAGTTTTTGTTTAGAACAAGCTAAATAATCTGCCAGTGGGGTAAGCAAATTTTTTTTTTATTTCAAACAGAAAACAAGCTTATTTTTCTTACCTCACTGGCACATTATTTTGCTTGTTTCAAGAAAAACGCACTTAATTTTGAGTATTTCTTTCGGAAAACAAGACAATTTTTATTAGTCTAGAAAATCCTTCTTGATTTAAGAATTTTTAGATATTTTGGCTGGAAACAAGATGAAAAATCTAAGTAAGAAAAGCATTTTTTGCAGTGTGGAGCCTGCCGAATATATAGAGGAAGACTTCTTTTTGACTTCTTATTTGATTGAGGAACAGCAGTTTAAAATAAGGCAGCAACATAAAAATAATGAAGGGGTATGAATACTTTTGCAAGGCACTGTATGACTGTAAATAGAAAATAATGAGATTAATCTCATGATTTTCTGGTGTTTAGAAAACAATAACTGACAAATTCTGTACATTTTAACATTCATTTCATTACTGAATGCTTCCACAGGTCCCAGTCGGTCAATTTTGAAAACCCTTGTTAACTTGTTTTAGGATGCTTATACATTATTTATATATTGTTTACTGGCTTTTTGATATAATGAGTAGAAAAACAACAGGGACAGAGACAGAGGACCAGGACGTGACCCATAGGTCCTCATGTGCACAACAGCTCCGACAATGTGCGTTTTACTGAAAAACAAGACAAAAGCACTGATTATAAATAGTATTTTTGGCAGTGCTCCTCATTAAAATCACCATGCAGGATTTCCTGAGCATTTCTTGTTAATTACGGCAGTATAATTTAGTGGTAGACGAAAGCTAATGATTCAGACAGAAATGCAGTTAAGGACAGAGGAACATTTGCTCATAGTTCATTACGACAGCCTGATCTAAACCACATTACATTCACACAGTCTGAATGCAGCAGGTGATAGAAACTTCTGCCATTAATACTTCACAGCCTCAAAGAGAAAACAAGCTTGCAAATGATATTTATCAGAAAATGAGAAAAACAAGCCTAATAAAACATCCAATTTTCTCGCTCTGCAATGAAATCTCTCAGCGCTCAGAATAGCGCGATCATGCTGGAGCGAACGCGTGGTGAGATGTGGTCTGCTCATTGTCACTGAGTTCCTCGTTATTTGTCTCATTTCCTCTTGCTGGGATTGTTACCTCCTGCGCGAGGAGCACATTATTTCCAATCAGCTCAATAAGAGCTGAGCGTATCTCCACTGACACATGGACACAAGTCATCCAGGAGATTACGGAGACTCCGAAAAACATTCATTTACATCCTATAAGCAAATGTTTTCTTCTGTGCATAAGAGACATGACATGCAAAAACAAATGGGTATGAATTTCATATTTTAGCTTGCAGGGAGCCGTTAAAATCTCTGGGTAAAGGGATACGTCGGGTTGTGATGTCACGCCTGGAATCTCGTCTACGATCTATCAAGTGATCTGCCACATCACGGTCAAATTACGGCCCAGAATGTCATACTGGCTATGGCATTATAATGCAGCGAAATCAATAACGCTCCACTACGGTAATCCATCTGCTCTTCAGCACTGACCTATTGGAGAAGCGCTGTCAAATGCTAACCCGCTCGATACAGTCAAGCTGAGCAGGATATGATATGATAATGAAGGTCAGATCGCTGATCAGAGGCTGCGCAGAGGTCAGTCTGTTACTGCGTAACGCATTCATGAAGCATTGAGAAAGTGTTTTATAAGTGCTCAAAAAAGAACTTAATTAAACTGAGGAAAAGTCTTCTTTGCAATTAGGCCTTTTCAACCAAAATAACCTTTTTAAATGGATTTGGGTTAGTGTTTCTGAAGCTTTAATTCATTTAGCTATGCCTACCGTATGCAATTAAAATCTGAAGGAGTGGGCGAGATTCAGACTCCGGTCAATGGCACGCATGAACCACCACGTAACATATCAGAGCAGATTTCACAAAAACATTATCATTTATGAACAAAGACAATAAAAAAGGTTATTTAAGGAGGATTAATTATCGATATTATCGTTGTCACATGACGATATGAAACGATAGGTCTTCGGTGCAAAAAGTGTAGTTTTTAAAATATATGTAAACTTCTTATTCTAACATAAAAGGTCTTTACAGTTATGTTTTGGGTCATTATGCCTTGGCACAACGTCAAACGAAGTAAAACCGAAAGCGCAATATGGCTTAATCCCTTCAAGTCTGTTTTTGCTCCTTCGTTCAGGTGATCAGCTCATGATCTGGTGTTTTTCTCACCTCAGAACGGTTCAGTTCAAAGTGAATGCAGTGAACTTGTTTATTGCACGTGCTGTGAGTTTAGCGCTTGTTTGTTTCACTTTTTTCTGACTTCAGTTTTCTTAGTTAAAGGTTGTATCAGCGATTTCTAGCCTGAAACATAAAGTGTCAAATTCAGCTGACCTTTCATCACGATCCGCTCGCTGCCTGCCCCATAAATTGTCTGTGAAAAAACCGCGTCTCTCTGGTCAGCCTAGCATCAGGGGTTTGGTGTTGTGGACTTTCGCTCCGCCTCCCTCACATCCCAGCACCAGTAGGAAAGTCCACAACACCAAACCCCTGACGCTGATTGGTTGGAACACTGTTTGTTTTTGTGTGGAAAGGTTGGTAGTGCCGATTGTTTTTTTGGCATATCTCGGACCCTAGGCTGACCAGAGAGACGCGGTTTTTTCACAGACAATTTATGGGGCAGGCAGCGAGCGCATCGTGAAGAAAGGTCAGCTGAAATTGACACTTTATGTTTTAGGCTAGAAATCGCTGATACAACCTTTAAGAACATGGGTTGGAGCTCTTAATTTTGAACTCTCAAAGTGCATTAGATAGAATAATTTAACTTTAAAATTTTATTTTTTTCCCCCTAAGTCTTCATTTGTCTTTTTTTTTTTTTGAATATCGCAATAATTACGTATCATGGACTTCATATTGTGATATCATCCTATCGTGAGGTTTTGATATTGTTATATCCCTATTATTTCTATACTGTATCTACATTAAATAGTTCACCAAAAAATGTAAATTTATTTACCCTCAGGTCATCCAATATGTAAATGAGTTTGTTAATCAGAATAAATTTGAAGAAATTTAGCATTACATCTCTTGCTCTGCAACAGATCCTCTGCAGTGGATGGGTGCCGTCAGAATGAGAGTCCAAACAGCTGTTAAAAAACATTACAATAATCCACAAGTAATCCAGTTCCAGTCAATCAATTAACATCTTATGAAGTAAAAAGATTAGTTTTTGTAAAAAACACTAATCCATCATAAAGATGGTTTTAACTTCTGGCTTCTTGTTTTCAGCTAAAATACGAATCTGCTATGGTTTCTTATCTGATTCAGGAGAGAAATATGCACAGATCAAGCACAATTTAGAGTGAAAACAGTGCAAAACGTCCCAGGTTACGTGTGTAACCCTGGTTCCTCTCCAGGAACTCAAGCTGCATCCAGGGCCATAATTCCGGCATCCCCGGAGTGCTTACTTCATTTTCCAGAAGCTGACGCCAGTTCAGCCGCACGTGCTTTTATACTTCCTGGTCGCTTACGTCACCCGGCCGTGACGTCATGCCTGTCATTCGGATTGATTAAACACGATATTCAGAGCGTGGTTCGCCAATGGCGTTCCCACATAGCGTTTTTGGATGCAGTTCGAGGGGAACAGTTCTTAATTGTATGTTTGTGGATTTTAATGAGAGTGGACCACAGCGGAACAACTTTTTCCTACTAGATCTCATGACGAAAACACACTATATTGCCAAAAGTATTGGCATACCCCTTCTAATGAAAAGGTTTGACTACTTCAGTAATTTCAGATAGGTCACATAACATACATGACAGTACATATTTTGCATCTTGCGAAAAACATTCCCACAGGTACATTTTCGTCAAGATTTCAGGTTGACGTTTTCACTGGCGGAAGCGTTATTATGGATTATGGACATTTAAAATGTTTTATGATGCATTTGTTTACTACAAACACATATTTTTCACATAACAAGATTAGTTGTGGATTATTGTGATGCTTTTATCAGCAGTTTGGACTCTCATTCTGACGGCACCCATTCACTAATGCAATCACACTTACTGGTTTATGAGCATGTTATACTCTACACAAGCACTAACAAACCGCAATATACTTCAAGCACTCAAATCCGGCGTCTCATGAGCAGAACAGCTCTTAATATGTCAAGAGCAGCACAAAATCCTCTGTACCACAGCTCAAACCCTGAAAGAGTTTAAAGCAGATTACATCTAGAAAAGTGTCTATATATATATATAACTGAAATTTCCACGCATGACTTTTAACCTTAATTTCCATTTATTTTCCAGGCCTTGAAGTTTTCCAACCCTGTAAAAGCATGACTGAGCGAGAAAGACAGATTTCCAATCTATTACGACAGAGTAGAAGCTTCCTTCCCGACTTCACGGAGGTGTGCTAATTAATCTCATGAAATTGTTTTTTAAGCGCACCATTTAATTAGTCAGCTCAAAGTCTATTAGTGTTGCTCAGAGGAAGCCAGTCTCTTCTCATTACTGATATACAATCAATGGCAGTAATACTTTCTATCCGGCTGGCAGTCCGGCAGATTACAGGAATGAATCACTATAATGAACTTCATCAATTCATTGAGCATCCACTGATAAACTTACACTTTCTTAAAGTAAACACACATTTAGGAGACTGATACTAGTTGCCACACATTTAGCTGTGAATATTTCTCAGGGTAGCTTTATTTTTGAAAGTCAGTTTCTGTATACACAGAACGGGGAATGTTGTCACACTGTGGGGTAGTTTGCCACAATAAAAATGTCCATTAAATTGCCTTTTATAGGATGTTTATTCAGTTAAATTATTATAAAACACAACAATTCATGCAAAAATAATGTAAAAGGTTGAAAAATATCAAACTATTTAGTTTGGAGGACAAAATTCAGCAAAAATACAATACTCTTCAGAAATTAATACTTATATTCAACAAGGAGATACAGTGGTGTGAAAAAGTGTTGGCCCCCTTCCTGATTTTTTTTTTTTTTTTTTGCATGTTTGTCACACTTTAATGTTTCAGATCATCAAACAAAATCCAAACCCACATGGCCCTGTGTGAAACAGTGTTTGCCCCCTAAACTTAATAACTGGTTGGGCCACCCTTAGCAGCAACAACTGCAATCAAGCGTTTGCGATAACTTGCAATGAGTCTGTTACAGCGCTGTGCAGGAATTTTGGCCCACTCATCTTGGCAGAATTGTTGTAATTCAGCCACATTGGAGGGTTTTCGAGCATGAACCGCCTTTTTAAGGTCATGCCACAGCATCTCAATAGGATTCAGGTCAGGACTTTGACTAGGCCACTCCAAAGTCTTCATTTTGTTTTTCTTCAGCCATTCAGAGGTGGATTTGCTGGTGTGTTTTGGATCATTGTCCTGCTGCAGAACCCAAGTTCGCTTCAGTTTGAGGTCACGAACAGATGGCCGGACATTGTTCCTCAGGATTTTTTGGTAGACACCAGAATTCATGGTTTCATTTATCACAGCAAGTCTTCCAGGTCCAGAAGCAGCAAAACAGCCCCAGACCATCACAATACCACCACCATATTTTACTGTTGATATGATATTCTTTTTCTGAAATGCTGTGTTACTTTTACGCCAGATGTAATGGGACACACACCTTCCAAAAAGTTAAACTTTTGTCTCGTCAGTCCACAGAGTATTTTCCCAAAAGTCTTAGGGATCATCAAGATGTGTTCTGGCAAAACTGAGACGAGCCTTTATGTTCTTTTTGCTCAGCAGCAGTTTTCGTCTTTGAACTCTGCCATGCAGGCCATTTTTGCCCAGTCTCTTTCTTATGGTGGAGTCATGAACACTGACCTTAACTGAGGCAAGAGAGGCCTGCAGTTCTTTAGATGTTGCAAACACTTTTTCACACAGGGCCATGTGGGTTTGGATTTTTTTTTTCCCTTCATAAAAAACCCCTTCATTTAAAAACTGCATGTTGTGTTTACTTGTGTTATCTTTGATTAATATTTACATTTGTTTGATGATCTGAAACATTAAAGTGTGACAAACATGCAATAAAATAAAATAAATCATTAAGGGGGCCAACACTTTTTCACACAACTGTATTTACTTTATCTAAAGAGACAGTATAGACATTTATAATGCTACAAGGTTGAACCTGAAGGAAAAATGTTTAAACCTTCTGTAATAGTTGCAAATGAGTCCCTCAGTTGTCTTGGATCTCAAAATCATACAGTCATTGTTGGAAAGGGTTCAAATACACAAAAATGCTGAAAATCCAAAGAATCTGTGGGACCTGAAGGATTTTTCTGAAGAACAGCAGGCAGTTTAACTGTTCAGGACAAACAAGGGACTCATGAACAAACTAAACAAAAAAAACAAACACAGCTGTGGATCATTCAGGTAACTATACAGTATTAAGTGTATGTAAACTTTTGAACAGGGTCATTTTTATAAATTCAGCTATTTTTTTCTTGTGGCTTATATGTAAAAGTCTTTGTCAGGTCATTACTAAATAAAAAAATAACATGCATTTTGTAAGATCTCTCTTATTTTGGTAAAATAATTAACATTGTGCAGATTCTGCAAGGTGTGTGTAAACTTTTTACCTTAACTATATATAGATATATATATATTACTGTTTTTTATTCAAGTATAAACTAAGTCACAAAAAGAAACAAAAAGATATCTGGATAGATCTAAACACAATGTTGTAGAAAATATTCTTAAATTTTTGTGGGAACAAAGTGACCGCTACCCACACAGTAAATCATATTTCATCCAAATACTGAATATATTCAAAATGGAGTGATCCCATCGTCGCCATTGATTGATGCTGCGTAATTCAAAGTGATTGCGAACTGACAGGCAAAGAAAATTTCAGAAGTCCATTAGTTTCTGTGGGCCTAAGTGAGTGGTCTAGTGCAAATGCTAATTTAGTTAGTGAGAAAAAAGGTCTGTATGTGGTGGCGGACAGAGCGGCTAGCACATTAGACCACTTACTTAAATGACCAGAGGAGTGAGGGATAATGTGTTCTCTGCCTCCTGGACAGCTGAAATATCTACTAATATCAACCGAATTGAATTACTGAGGAGGCGGTGTGCTTGAATGCCAGATCATGCTAACTCATAATGCTAACTGAAATTCCTTTCAACATCAAAGGCCAGATTTACTAAACGGGGCAAATTAGCGTGAGAGCGCAATCCGATTAACCACTGATGGAAGTGGAAAGTTCTGTGGCTGAACTAATGACAATGCGCAACTGAAAGAGCACAAACACAGACAAAAGCACCAAAAGCAGTGCAAATTAGTGTAGGGGTTGATAATAATCAGGTGTACTCTACAACACAAGCGCAAAATAGCTTAAAGGGGTCATCAGATGCAAAACTCACTTTTACATGTTGTTTGAACATTAATGTGTTTTGGCAGTTTGTGTAAACAACCACGCTACAATGATAAAAATCCACCCAGTGGTGTTGTTCTAATCTTTAAAAGTAATATCCCCTTTTTAAAATCAGGTCATTCTCAGCTTCTTGTCGGTGTGACGACACACCAACAGAGGCCACTCCCACAACAGTTGATTGACATGAGCGCCTTACCTTAGACCCGCCCTCACCGAGCTGAAACAGTCCGACTCTGATTGCCATTGTGTCGACTCAGGTGCAGGGAAAGACAAGAATGTCTCTGATTGAGTGATTAAGTTGTTCTGGTGTTGGATGTAACTCAGCCACTGAAGACGCAGAGGATTAACGTTACTTTCGTTTTTGAAAGGAAATCACCAATCCCGATGTACATATGCATCTATGTTGATGCAGCTTCACCCACAGCAGAAGTAGGTATAAGGATTTTTATTAATAATGTGCTAGTTAGTCTCAAGTCTCAAGTCTTGTTTATTTATATAGCCCTTTCTACTACAATGTAGACCAAAGGACTGTACATCTAAAAAAAAAAAAAAACACAAGCCACATACCATACAATGACAGAATCAAGAATTAAAAGCCACAGAGTACAGATACGTTTTCACATGAGTTTTAAAAACATCAACTGATGGTGCAAGTCTAATATCAGGGGGAAGCGCATTCCACAGTCTAGGGCCAATGACAGAAAAAGCTCTATCCCCTTTAGTTTTTAGACGAGTTCTTAGTTATCAAGTTTCGCAGCTAAATGCGGCTAAAGTAAACATTACAGCTTGTCATCCCACGGCAGAGAGGGGCGGGGCGAGCTGAGCTTATTAGCATTTAAAGGAACATGCAACAGAATAGCTCCCTCTAAAAAGGGCTGATTTTGACAAGGTAAAAAGAGTGTTTTTTACACTACCACTGAGAAATTTTAACCAAAGTATGTTACAGACCTTTCATTAAGACCCTAAAGAATCATAAAACAATTGGGCATCCGATGACCCCTTTAAGGCATGCTTTTTGGGGGGGGATTAAATAATGGCACAAATACCAGTAAACTGACTACTGAAAACCTTAGTAAATCTCCTTGCGTGATTCATTTAAATACTCTCCTCCCATAAATTTTTTGTCTGAGGGGGAAACTCCTGCAAATGCATATGCAATAAGGCTAGGCACCAAAATAACTGTCCATGCCTTTTCAGTGCTAATTTTTCACAGTGACAGTAGTTTTTTTAATGCTGACGCAAGCTGTAGTAAATCTGGCCCCAAATCAGTAAACACAAGCTTTTTTGACATCTAATAGCAAATAACCCATGACAAGCAGGCATGGTACATGCAAGAAAACAGTCCCAAGTATCCATCAAAAATTGCTAATTGGAATTGGAATAAAGCACCGTTTCCATCCAAAGAGCCAAAGAGGACAAAACTGGCATTAAATATCACTAAGAAAAGTAAGAAAAGCCACTGAATATAATTATTTTTATATATAATAAATTATTTGCGACTCAGAGCGATAAGACGAAACACAGTAAATGCGGTCATTGCTTTCAAAGGTGAATGCCTGCTTTGTGGGAACACAAAGCATGTGTAAGACAGTTCTGGTAGGCAATTATACAGAAATACTTTGACAACAGACTTTGCTTGGTCCTTTCAGATTGAACATAACATTTCAGATGCTGTGCAACACGACTGGTCCGCTGGTTAGTCACGTCCCACAGGCCAAAGTCACATTTTTTAAATGCATTTCAATGTCCCATTATTCACATTAACTCTTTTCCCACAAGTCAAAAATCACTTTAACGAGTGTAAAAAACATTTTTGCAAATCTAAGGATTTTCTCGAAAATGTGGTGTTTTCATCACACGTTTCTTATGAGATACTTCAAAATCTGCATAAAACAGGGTGATAGTTAGTGTTAAGTATAATTTAAATACCATTATAGTGTTTATTTATTTTAGTAGTTTTAGTTAAAAATAACAACACTATTGTCACAACTATATAGTATAATATAGACCTAACTGTAACTTTCCGGTACATTGGTTCAAACCAATAACTTTTTACAAGATGTAATATAAGTCTCAGGTGTCCCCAGAATGTGTCTGTAGCTCAAAATCCCACATTTCATTTACTATATGATTTTCAAAATGCCGATTTGGAGTGGAAACAGAAACACGCTGTTTTCATGCCCCCTTTTCCAGAATATGACTGACTTTACAGCTTGTAACTCAGATACTCTGGCAAAAACATCTGTTTGGTATTGATTATCATGTCTATCGTGCTGGAATCATGCATTATAAAGCCATATTAATTTAAGCTTCTTATAAACGGAGCGCACACATCCAAAGTACGCGCACAGAAAGCAAAGTTCTCTTTTAGAAACAAAATTATAACATGCATAAGTTACAAAAACACAGTCTGTTATGTCTGTGAAGTTAAACAGTTGGGAAAGAAATCACATGTTTATATTATATCAAATAAAAGATCTAATAAAAGCAGAAAATCCCTCACTTCTCTGGACTGAGCTTTAATAAGAAGACATTTCTTAGCTGAATGCTGCTTGCTCTAGCGTGAAGATAAACATGGAGGATTGTGTGCAGCTCACTCAGGGCTGGGTCTTGGATAATATGGTAGTGTCTGTCAACAGTTGTGGGCAGGGCTTGTAAAATGTCACATTTTATAGTTTCTGTGATCGGCTTGCTCTGAGACACTGCTTATCATTTATCGGGATTAAAAAAAAGGAGTGGGTGAATTTTTTATCATTATAAGGTGGTTGTGTACACACACTGCCAACACACATTTATGTCCAAGCCACATGTAAAAATGAACTTTGTTTCATGACATGTTAAAGAATCTTTTTAAACAATTCGTATAAAAGAACTGCAGAATCGCAGCAAAAAGATGTGTCTTCGGAGCTCATCAAATTCAGCTCAGACTGCAGACACTCAGCCAAAAAAAAAAAAAAAAAAAAGCTAAAACAGCATTTCTTTTGCAATGGTGTTGTAGAATAATCAGTGCTGAAAACCTACAGGAAACAATGTCAGAATATTTTAGTGTAGCGTTTTCCATATGCAGCATCAAAGAACTTTTAATGGAAATGAAGACACTAAAGAAACAGGTGGCATTTTTTGGAAAATGGAATTGTTCTGAATACAGAGTACAGATAAGCTACAGATATGTAAACGGAAACCTTTAATAAATATTTAATATGGTTCTAATCTTCACCGTCCCCTGCTGATGTCATCGCACAGGACAGCTGTCATTCTGTAGATAAATTTATCTTGAGAACACAGTTACCTAACGCAGAACACAAGATGTCCCTGCTATCTCTGGCATTTTAAAATATGTGATATCTGTGTGTCAGAATGATTCATAGGACAGATAATATATCAGAAGAACCACAGGCCATATGAATATTTCTGAGAAGATATGATACAGGTCACGAAATGCCATTTACAGTTCCTCTGTGTGGTTTATTGATCAATCAGTCATATTTCATAAGTGTTCTGCTTGAACCCCAGTAAGACGAACCAGAACTGAGAATTACTTGTATACATTTTGATTAAACGTTACAGATTTAAAAAAATACATTTTAAATTATATATATCAGGGGTTCCCAAACTCTGTCCTGGAGGGCCGCTGTCCTACAGAGTTTAGCTCTACCCCCAATTTAACACAGCTGAACTAGCTAATCAAGCTCTAGGCACACTAGAAACTTCCCGACAGGTGTGTTGAGGCAAGTTGGAGCTAAACTCTGCAGGAAACTGGCCCTCCTGGGCACCCCTAATATATATATATCATGCCTGATAAGTTGAAGACATTGATATTTAAATATTAGTTTCAGTTTGGTTATAAAGGCAAAATTCGTCAAGAGATGAATGGATTTACAGACAGATAGATAGATGAATGGATACACAAATGGACAGATGGATGGATGGATACACAAATGAATGGATGGATAATAGAAAGACAGATGGATGGATAAATGGACAGATGGATGGATGTATGATGGACAAACAGATGAATGGATGGACGAACAGACAGACAGATAGACAGACAGATGGATGGAAAGCACAGATGAAAGCATGGATGGATGGACAGATAGATAGATGGACGGATGGATGGATAGACAGAAGGACAGATAGACGGATGGAAGGATGGTCAAAGGACAGATAGACGGTTGGAAGGATGGATGGACAGAAGGACAGATAGACGGATGGAAGGATGGACAAAGGACAGATAGACGGATGGGCGGATAGACGGATGGACAGATAAATGGATAGACAGATGAAAGGATGGATGGACAGAAGGACGGATAGACGGATGGATGGATGGACAGACAGATAGACAAATGGAAGGATGGATGGATGAATGGATAGACATATAGAAGGATGGATAGATGGACAGATAGATGGATGGATAGACAGATGCAAGCATGGATGGATGGATGATGGACAGAAGGACGGATGGATGGATAGACAGAAGAACAGATAGACGGATGGAAGGATGGACAAAATGACAGATGGATGGATGGATGGATGGATGGACAGAAGGACAGATAGACGAATGGACAGAAGGACGGATGGACAGATAGATGGATAGACAGATGGAAGGATGGATGGACAGAAGAACGGATAGACGGATGGGCGGATAGACTGATGGGGACAGATAGGCGGATAGACAGATGAAAGAATGGATGGATGGACAGAAGGACGGATAGACGGACGGGTGGATGATGGATGGATGGAAGGACGGATAGATGGATGGACAGATAGACAGATTGATGTATGGATGGATGGATTGATGGACAGACAGACAGATAGATAGACAAATGGAAGGATGGATGGACGGATAGACATAAAGAAGGATGGACGGATAGATGGATGGATAGACAGATGCAAGCATGGATGGATGGATGGATGGATGGACAGATAGACAGACGGATGGATAGACAGATGGAAGGATGGATGGATGGACAGATAGATGGATGGACAGATGGACGGATAGATGGATGGAAGGATGGACAAATGACAGATAGACGGATGGATGGATGGACAGAAGGAGAGATAGATGAATGGATGGAAGGACGGACGGATGGACAGATAGATGGATAGACAGACGGAAGAATGGATGGATGATGGATGGATGGATGGATAGAGGGATGGATGGATGGACAGAAGGAGAGATAGATGAATGGATGGAAGGACGGATGGACAGATAGATGGATAGACAGACGGAAGAATGGATGGATGATGGATGGATGGATGGATGGATGGATAGACGGATGGATGGATGGATGATGGGTGGATGGAAGGACGGATGGATGGATGGATGGACAAATGGATGGATGGATGGATGGATGGATGGATGGAAAAATGAATGAAAGGACGGAAGGCTGGATAGTCGGATGGAAGGATTGATGGATGGATAGACAGGAGGACAGATAGATGGATGGAAGGATGGACAGAAGGACAGATAGATGGATGGATGGATGGACAGAAGGACAGATAGACGGTTGGATGGAAAGAAGGACAGATAGACAAATGGATGGAAGGACAGATGGACAGATAGACGGATAGACAGATGGAAGGATGGATGGATGAATGATGGGTGGATGGAAGGACGGATAGATGGATGGACGGATAGACGGATGGATGTATAAATGGATGGATGGATGGACAGAGATGGATAAACAGATGGATGGACGGATAGACAGATGCAAGGATGGATGGATGGACAGATAGACAGATGAATAGATGGATAGACAGGTGGATGGATGGATGGACGGATAGGTTGATGGATACATGGATAGACAGATGGATAGATGAATGGATACACAGAAAAAATAGCCAGATGGATAGTTGGTTACATAGATCGATGGATGATAATACAGCACAAGGATCTTGTAAGGCTGGTCTAAGAACAGCACTAACAAACTCTTAGACATGTTAAGCCATTTCCTTTTGAGGAACGATTTATCATAAAAGGGTCGGTTGACCTAATCAGCCTTTCACCTCAGTCAGACTCACTCTCTAGCTTCATCGATCAGGACGAGTGCCGACTAAACCCAATGCTTTGTCTCCTTGAATCAGGAGGGGAGCCCCCACAGAAAATCGATATGAGCCAAAACAATTTTATTTCATTAACATTAAGGCCACCGGCGTAATTAAAGAGCGGGTTCCATTTGCTTACGTTAGCATGCTTTCAACATCAACTTCTGAAACAACGAGTATCACTGAGAAAAGCAGCCAGATTTAAGGCTGGGATTGCAGTTCATCTGAGGATAGATTTCAGAAGCAACATCTGCTCTGGTTCTTCATGCTCTACTGGGTTAACATTAACTGATGATTTTAAAATCTTCTGTTTCACTAAGCAGGGTGTTTGCTTGAATGAAGAACAGTTTCACAGCACATTTAATCTGCTCTGATAAATTAGGACAGCAAAGATGAGGGTCTGCTTCATTGCAAGAAAGACCTTAAAGGGATAGTTGACCCGCAAAAATAAATGTCTGTCATTATTAATCCAAGTTATTCCCAAACTATATGACTTTCTTTCCTTCGTGGAATTGATCATTTCAGATTATAGATTATTAGTGAAATTTACTAGCAATTTCTGAGTGAAAATTGATTTCTACAACAATTTTTTTTTTCGAAGATTTTTGAAGACTTCTGAGCTTCTATATGTATCTGAAGATGAAGTTTGCATGAAGTGTAGACGCAGACACTGAAGACACGACAAGCTAGATTTTGAAGTCATCTGAAGCCAAACTATAGCTTTTGAGAGCAGAATAGACTCATTTAATTCATTGTTCTCTGAAAATCTTGACATCCACATTCAGTGAAACCCAAATTGTGAGCAAAACCTTCTTTTGAGCTGTATTTTATCAAAGAACTGGCTAAATCTGAATGATTCACACATGGGACCAATGGATTGCAAAGAAAGTCCTACAGGTTTGGACCAACATGAGGGTGAGTAATCTTTGAGTAAATTATTCCTTTAAGATTATCTACTGGTTGGCTCAGGAATACTTCTAACCGTGCTGTTTTCTAAATTTTCTCTACCGCAGCATATTCGGAAAGTACACATTCCTTTCAATTGCATTTTCACTTAAGAAAAGCAGATGGCAGATTTTGCAGTCATCAGGCATGCGGCGGCTCTAGTCATATCATCAATTGCAGAGGGCTGTGGCAGGAACAGCTTGCCATTTCCATACAGACAGCAAAGCATGAACGCCCTATAGGCCGTTTCTGTCTGGATGTGCTGAGTCATCGGCCGCTCGCCGCAGTTATCGCCACTGCTCCAGGCTCTTACACAAATGAGATTGGGTATAGATGGAGAAAAAATATAAAAGGATAAAAATCAAAACTATAGAGAACTCTGTCATCCCCGATTCACTTAATGCTCCGTGAGGAAAGCTTAATGACCTCTGTGGTGATTATGCATTACAACATTTTACTAAAGCAGATTGGTTTGAGCCACTAAGTCTTTCAAATTCTACTTCATGTAAGTATTATTTGAGTATGCAAAATAGAAAGACTAATAAAGGGCTCATATGATGTTGCTAAAAAGAACATTTTGTGTATTTGGTGTAATGCAATGTGTTTACGCATTTTGAGCTTCAAAAAACTTCAATTGCGGTTACTCTCTGTCCCGCCTTTCTGAAACACGGAATTTTTTTTTTTCACAGCTCGTGTGCTCTGATTAACCAGCTATCCAATGCATTGTGATTGGCCGAATATCTCAAGTGTGTGACGGAAATGTTACGCCCCTACCATGTTGTGATGCTGTGTCCCGGCACGATGAGACAAAAACAATAAAACCCATTATAAATTAGGCATTTGTTGCATCCAGTGATAATAAGTTATACTGTCTTTTCATGGGTTATGCGTTGTGCTGCGTAAATATAACAGACACCATGTCTGCATTTGTAATTGTAGAAAGGACAAACAAAAAGCACTCTACACTGCTCAAAAATTGCAATTAAATAGCCAGTAGCAAATTCTTTAAATATGAAAACGTACTTACAGGCTGTGAGTCAGAAGCACCATACTGTCCTTGCAAAGTTGGAATTGCCCCTCTTTAAAGAAACAGCTTTTGTGCACAGCCGGCATTGTAGGCTACTCTCCCAGGTTCAGGAAACAGTCCTCTGAAAAAAGTACTTTTGCTTTCACAACGAAACACACAGCGTCTCCACAACATTTCTGTCACCTGTGGAGTTTTGGTTCCTTGCCGCTGTCGCCTCTGGCTTGCTTAGTTGGGGACACTTTCCAGCGATATCGTATACTATTTGAACTGAACTGGATGATGATATCACTGAATTCATTGATGAACTGCCATTAACTGAAAATTGATTGTTTACAATAATGCGTTACTTACACACTATTGTGCTGTTTAAATACTGTGAAGTTGCTTTGACACAATCTGTATTGTTAAAAGCGCTATATAAATAAAGGTGACTTGACTTGACTTGACATGGTGGTAGCTGCAACAATACTACAGCCAGAATTAAGGTTATGCCTTTTTTCTTAGCATATACAGTACATTTGGATGGTGTTATGCAAATCTTCCCACGCTGTGACGTAGATTGGTGGGGGCATGTTTGAATGAGCCATTTTAGGAAGGTGTACACTCTTAAAAATAAAGGTGCTTCACGATGCCATAGAAGAATCTTTTTTTGTCTAAGTGGTTTCATAAAGAACCTTTAACATCTGAAGAACCTTTCTGTTTCACGAAAGGTTCTTTGTCGCGAAAGAAGGTTCTTCATATTATAAAAAGGTAAGAAAGAGATGGTTCTTTAAAGAACCTTTGACTGAATGGTTCTTTGTAGAATCAAAAATGGTTCTTCTATGGCATCGCTGTGAAGAACCTTTTACAGCAGCATTATTTTTAAGAGTGTAGATGAGTCTTAACTTTTATAAAGAATATCTCTTTGAGTTTGAGACTTTAATCTTTGCAACTTTACGATCTTATATATGCACAAACTGCTTATAACACTCCAAAGACAAAGGAAAACATGAAATCGCATCATATGACCTCAACAGAGAGCACATCCTGACAAAAACTCACAAAGATGGCAACAGGAGTGGGCAAGTTTGCTCACTTTATAATTCAGAAGCTAGAAATGGAATTGGCCAAAACCCACAGGATGCTGAATTTCAATTAGAATGACAGGAAGAACAATTCAATAAATTGCAATTCACTTAAAGTCACACAGCAGAAACAACACAATTTAATTGCATTAAAAAATCCCTGATAATGTACTTACCCCTATGTCATCCAAGATGTTCATGTCTTTCTTCAGTCGAAAAGAAATTAAGGTTCTTGAGGAAAACATTCCAGGATTTTTCAAATCAATAGGAGCAAACTGGTTGAAGGTCCAAATTGCAGTTTCAATGCAGCTTCAAAGAGCTCTACACGATCCTAGCAGAGGAAAAAGGCATTTTAACCACAAATGCTTGTCTTGGACTAGCTTGACTTCACGCATTACGTAGTCACATTACGAAGGTCATGTGTGACGTAGACAGAAATACCGGCCCAGTGTCTACAAAGCAAACGTGCAAAGAAAGTCAAACGCCATTTCCAAAAAAGGTTAAACAACAATGTCAGGCGATTTTGAAGTTGGAGGAGAAAATGATACCATAACTTTTTAAACCAAAGGACACAGACAAAGAAATAACCACACATGACTTTTCCAACGTGGTTACGTAATGCATAAAGTTGTAGACTCGTATCGTAGAGCTACAGGAGTCCAAGATGAGCATTTGTGGTTACAAAGTAAATACATTTTTAGTTATTTTTTTAAAAATGACTGATCATTTCGCTAGATAAGACTTTATTACTCGGCTGGGATGGTGTACAACCCTTTCAAGCATCACTGAAACTGCAATTTGGACCTTCAACCCACTGATTCCAACTGAAGTCCACTATGGAGAAAAATCCTGGAATGTTTTCCTCAAAAAACATAATTTCTTTTCGATTGAAGAAGGAAAGACATGAACATCTTGGATGACATTAGGCAGGTAAATTATCAGGACATTTTTATTCTGCAAGTGCAACTAATGCAACTAATTCTTTAAAATATCTGAAGGTCCGTAAACTCAGTCTAAAAATAAGAGTCAAAACAATGCATTTGCATTTAAAAAAAATCTAATTCAGGAATTCCAAAGCCATTCTGTGTTGAGAATAATGCACAACCTTTCCATCTATAATAAGTTATTCCAAAGTATGAGAATGTATGAATTTTTTGCCATTAATTAATATAATTGTGTATCAAAGTGTATTCATCATGTCACAACTGCTGTTCATTCTCTGTATCATCATCCTGTTAATAATTGGTCCTCATGTAATTACAGTTGTCTGCTGCATCCTTTGACAAACCATCATATATCAAATGCTTTTCCATTATGAAAAGCCAAGATCAGTTTCTACTACACAGCTAATAATTTTCATTTTCCACAAAACTGCATGGAGGACAAGATAGTGATTGTTAATTGCAGTATTGTAAATCAAACTTGATGCCAGCCTGTCGTCTGTCTTAGCCTGTTGCTAAGCATCCAATTAAAGTCACGCTGACTTGACATGCAGACAGCAATATATACTTTAAAGGCACATTGTGAACATTACATTTTACCATATCAGTTTACAGTATCTGAGTCATTATGTACTCGCATAAAGAAACAAGTTGGACATTCTTCTCTTTTGTTGAGTTTCAAGGAATATAACAGCATATGGGTTCTGAACTGCAGTCAAACCAAAATTTATTCAGACACCTTCAACATTTCTCACATTATTATAGTTTAAGAAAATGGTCATAAAATATGACTTGTCAAGAGTTAAACTGTGTCAGAACAAATTCAGTCTGATAATGTCAGATAACTTTGACAGTAATGTAATGGATTACAATCAACCAAACATTTAGACATCTGTTAGTGTGACAATATTTACTGAACTATACATTGTTGGCCAATTACCAAGCAATGCTTAGTTTTGTTCAGTCTTTTTGTGTAAGAAGGTCAGATTAGCAATTAAAGAAAAACACTTAAGCAAAACGTGGTCAATAATTTTTGCTCCCAAATTTTATCAAGTTTACTGGTAGTCCACTGTATGAAGATTTGTATAATATGTCACAGTTTTCTTTATTTTGCTATCCTCACTTACATAAATGAACTATAGTGTCCTGGACCCACTAGTATAAACATATCAAAAATTATATAAAATTATATAATGGTGTCTGAATAATTTTTGGTTTGACTGTACATGAAGGTTAATAAATCATGACAAATTTTCATCTTTGGCTAAAATCTCCACAAAAAAGTATCACAAAAACATTCCAAACATTATTTGTTAATGTTGCAGTCTCATCCAATTATTATTTTGTTGTGTTAGATTTCAAAGTACATTTTTTTATAGAACAAAAAGCCTGCAAAAAGAAGTGACCAGGGCAGAAACTAAACAGACTATCACGGCTCTGCCACTTTTCTCTGGCTTTCTTACTAGTTGCTTCTTCAGTAGCAGTTTAAAACTAATCTAAAACAGGCCAAAAGTCAATAAAACTGCCAGGGATCAGGGCTAAATAAAATTGAGTCTGTAGCCTCAACAACACAGTGTAGGAAGGCAGAGGTGGAGAAATGTTCAACCACCAAAGCAACAACAACAGATTTGTAATTTGCTGCAAGTTCACTGACAGGAACTGCTCCTGAAAACTGAGTATTTCCACATTCGCACAGATCGGATAGTTCTGAAAAACTGAAGGAAGGACTGCATGAGGATTCACACTGGGGGAAATTGCCAGGAAACTGTCATTTGTTTTCCTACGACTTATTATTCACATAATTAGCCGTGAAAAGCTGCGTGTTTATAAGAAACTATTCCATCATTAAGATGTTTTACATTCAAACAGCCCTCTATCCATAATATTGCTTTCTCTAATGAATAAGTTGAGAGAAATATATACCGTTTTACAAGCAAAAACAGTTGTGTGGGTGGATTTTAATGCACAACAGGGGTCTTTTTCATTTTTCAATCATTTTTGAGTTATGGATTATTGAGTCAATTTAAAATTAATGACAATTTAAAATGCCTTAATAATGGATTTGTTTCTCACAAACAAGCAGTTTTATTTCAAAAGATGTTAACTGAATGGAGTGGAACTGTGGATTATTGTTTTTATCAGTTGACTATTTATCTTCCAATTACAAGCATATTTCTCACAATTCTAAGAAAAAAGTCATAAATGCAAGATGCAATTAAAAAAGACACAATTAACTTTTTTAATTTATTAATTTTTTTTTTTATAAATGTCAGAATTCTGGTATTTTTTTCCCAATTGCAAATTTTATATCTCGCAAAATGATAGAAACTCACAAATCCAAAACTCAAAACTGTGAGATAATAAGTTGCAATTGCCTTTATTGTTTTTGTTCAGTGGCGGAAATAAGCTTCCATAGTACAAAACTCAAGTAAAATTAGCAAAAAAGCAATAAATGTCTGAATTGTAGGACGTAAACCTGCAATCAGACTTTTTTTCTCACAATTGTGAGTTATGTAGTCCAGTTCTGTTAAAAAAAGACTATTTTCTTACATTTGTTATTTCCAAGAAAAAAGTCATAAATGTAAGATGCAGGAAAAAAAGTCAAAATTGTGAAATAAAAAGTCACACTTAACTTTTTATCTTTTATTAAGTGGTGGAAACAAGCTTCAATGGTGCAAAGCCCAAGCAAAAAGAGTTAAAAAGCAATAAATGTCTGAATTGGGGGATATAAACTCGCAATTCTGGTATTTTTTTTCCCAATGGCAAATTTTATTTCTCGCAAAATGATATAAACTCACCAATACATGTTTTTTTTTTTTTTTTGCTAAGAATTCTGAAGGGAAAAAAACTTTTCTTACAGTTAAGAGTTTATATCTCGCAATTCTTTTTTTTTTTAAGATTTATTTTTTGGCCTTTATCATGATAGGACAGATCAGATAGGACACGAAGGGGGCGGGATCGGGAAAGATCCTCGAGTCGGGATTCGAACACGGGACGCCCGGAGCGCAACTGCGCTATATGTCGGCACGCTAACCACATGGCGATCGGCGCCAACATATCTTGCAATTCTGAGGAAAAAATCTAAATTGCAAGATGTTAACTCACATCTGTGAGGAAAAAAGTCAAAATTGTGAGATAATAAGTTGCAATTGCCTTTATTATTTTTATTCAGTGGCAGAAATAAGCTTCCATAGCACAAAAATCAGAATTGCAAGATGTAAACTCACGACTATGAGGAAAATAGTCAAAACTGTGAGATAAAATTTGAGTTGCAATTGCCTTTTTTATTTTTTTTATTTTTATTTAGTGCCAGAAATAAGCTTCCATAGTGAAAAGCGCAAGTAAATTGAGTAAAAAGCAATAAATGTCTGAATTGTGGGACATAAACTCGCAATTCTGTTATTTTTTTGCAATTCTGACTTTTTTTTTTGCAATACTGACTTTTTTTTCTCACAATTGTCAGACATAAACTTGCAATTGTGAGTTATGTAGTACAGTTCTGTTAAAAGAAGACTATTTTCTTACAGTTACGAGTTTTTATCTCACAATTCTGACTATTTATCTTCCAATTACAAGATTATATCTCACTATTCTAAGAAAAAAGTCATACATGCAAGATGCAATAAAAAAAAAAATAGGTGGAAACAACCTTCCATAATGCAAAGCCCAGGCAAAATGGGTAAAAAAGCAATAAATGTCAGAATTGTGTGCAATTCTGGTATTTTGTTTTCCCAATTGCAAACGTTATATCTTAAACTTACAAATCCTAGTTGTTTTTCTCAGAATTTGGAAGTAAAAAAAGACTTTTCTTACAGTTACAAGATTTATATCTCACAATTCTGAGGAAAAAAAATCTGAATTGCAAGATGTAAACTCACGACTGTAAGGAAAAAATGTAAAAATGTAAGATAAAAAGTGGCAATTGCCATTTTTATTTTTATTCTTATTCTGTGGTGAAAATAGCGCAAAACCCAAGTAAAATGAGTTAAAAAAAAACAATAAATGTCCAGTTCAGCCTGAGGAAAATTCATCTACATCTGATTTTTGGGTGAAATATACCTTTAACAAGCAGCTATGCCTCATAAAGTGGCCTCTGAGATGAATTGTGTTCGCTACAGAACAGGTTAAAGCAGGGAAAACTGCTGCCATTCCTCCTACTATATGTGTCAAACACACTTTGATAATGAGCAGCAGATGAGGGAGCATAAGAAACTGCAGAAGGAAAATGTGCCTACACACATACTAAAATAAGAGGACAAAGGGAAGATAAGGGTAGCACTCGTTCACTCATTTAGCTCATTTGTGCAACAACAGGCTTTGATGGAAGAAGGTTTGCTTTGATCTGTTATCATTACATGTGAGCCGCAGACAAGGCGTACCGCTGTGATCCCCGTGCGCTTGGGAGAAAAAGCATCTATTCATTGTCTTTCTGTGGAAATATCTGTGTGTGTCAGCATTTTAACCACAGAGGTTATTCTCTTCTTTTCTCATGGGTCCTTAACAATTAAAAGGTTTTCTACAAGAGAGTAAATGGCAAATAAAAACCATTTTTAAAGAAATTTGTGAATTGTGTAATATGAAAGCCTGTTTCTACCCCTGAAGAAAATATTTATATAGGTAATTGCAGCTTTTTACAATCTTTTTACAGCTGATCCTACAATTCAGACTTTTTTTATTACTTGCAATTGCAAGTTATAAAATCAGAACTGCAAGATATAAACTCGAAATTGCAAGAAATAAAGTCAATACTCACAATTCAGACTTTATTCAGAAATACATGATATAAACTCAAAAATCCGAGTTATAAAGTCAGAATTACAAGATATGAATTCGCAATTGCGAGAAATAAAGTCAGACCTCAATTCAAACGCTTTTTCCAGAAATATAAACGTACAATTGCAAGTTATAAAATCAGAAGGGCAAGATATAAACTCACAGTTGCAAAAAATAAAGTCAGAACTCACAATTCAGACTTATTTTCTAAATGACATGATGTAAACTTACAATTGCGAGTTATAAAGTCACAAAATATAAACGCAATTGCAAGAAAAAATCATCAGAATTGTGTGATGTAAACGCGCAATTGTAAGAAATAAAGTCAGAACTTACAATTCACACCCCCCCTCATAATTACATGATATAAATTCAAAAGTGCAAGAAATAAACTCAGAACACACAATTCAGACTTTTTTTTATATTTTTACTACATAAACTACATAAATAATTTTGAGTTATAAAGTCAAAAGTGAAAGATATGTACTCCCAATTGCAAGAAATAAGGTCAGAATAATTGGGAGATTATAAACTCACAAATGCAAGAAATAAAGTCAGAACTCACAATTCAGACTTTCTTCCCCACAGAATTACATTATATAAACTCACAATTGCAATTGGTCCACAATTGGTCAGAACTCACAATTTAGACTTTTTTCTCAGAATTACTTGATATAAACTCACAATTGAGAGTTGTAAAGTCAGAATTACATGACATAAACTCACAATTGCAAGCAATAAAGTCAGAATTCACAATTCAGACATTTTTGCCCTCGGAATTACGACATAAACTCACAATTTCAAGGTATAAAGTCAGAAATAAAAGATATAAACCTGCAATCGCAATTAAGTCACAATATGGAAACATAAACTCGCAACTGCAAGAAATAAAGAACAATTCTGACTTGTTCTCACAATTCTGACCTTTTTCTCACAATTGCTAATTTATCTCACTTTTTTTTTTCTTGCAATTCTGACTTGCAATTCTGACTTTTTTCTTACCAGTCTATATTCTTTGATTGTATCTCACAATTCTGACTTTATAAGCCCAAGCAAAATGAGTAAAAAAGCAATAAATGTCAGAATTGTGGGAAATGAACATTTCTCTATATATGTCACAATTTTGACTTTTTTTCACAACTGTGTGATATAAACTCACAATTCTGACTTATTTTCTCAAAATTATGAGATATAAACTTACAATTGTAAGTTATAAAGTCCAATTCTGAGGAAAAAAATGACTATTTTATTTTTTTCACAATTGCTAATTTATCTCACAATTTTTTTTCTTGCAATTCTGACTTTTTTCTTACCAATTCTGACCAATTATGAGTAAAAAAGTCTATATTCTTTGATTGTATCTCACAATTCTGACTTTATAACTCACAATTACAAGTTTATATCTCACAAAAGAAAAAGTCAGAATTGCAAGATGTTAACTCACAACTGTGAGAAAAAAAGTAACAATTGTGAGATAAAAAGTCACAATTACCTTTTTATTTTATTTTATTCAGTAGTGAAAACAAGCTTCCATATTGTAAAGACCAGGCAAAATGAATAAAAAAAGCAATAAATGTTGCAATTTTGACTTTTTTCTCAAAATTCTATGATATAAACTCACAATTTCGAGTTATAAAGTCCAATTCTGAGGGAAAAAAAGACTATTTTCTTACAGTTGCAAGTTTTTATCTCATAATTTTGACTTTATAACTCACAATTACAAGTTTATATTTCACATTTTCTAGAAAAAGTCAGAAATTAAAAATATGTAAACTCACAATTGTGAGAAAAAAAGTTACCTTTTTATTTTCATTCAGTGCTGAAAACATGCTTCCACAGTGCAAAGCCCAAGCAAAAAAAGTAAATAAGCAATAAAAGTCAGAATTGTGGGACATTTTTTTTTTCGTAATTGTGTGGCATAAACTCACAATTCTGACATTTTCTCACAGTTGTGTGACATAAACTCACAATCGTGAGTTACATAGTCCAGTTCTGCGGAAAATAAGACTATTTTCTTACAGACTTTATCTCCCAATTCTGACTTTATTTTTCAGAATTTTAAGTTTATTTCTCACAATGGCTTTTTAATTTGCAGTTACAAGTTTATATCTCAGAATTCCGCGCACTGGCAGGGGTGGCTGACAGATCTCCTGAGGGCCCCGAAGAGAGGCGGGCACCATGTGTTGCGATGAGACCCGCTCGTCCCCTGGGAGGGGCTGCCCTCAATGACCCTGACGCACAACCGTCAGGGTCTTTTGGCCGAGGACCTCCTTGACTGGAGGACGACCCTAAGGTCAGGCCTGGTCTTATAGGCCCCCAACCCAGAGCGTCGTGAATCCCTGCCCCTAGATGTTGGGGGGGCAACTTACATGTGATATAAACTCACAATTCTGACTTAATTTCTTAGAATCATGATATAAACTCCCAATTGTAAGTTATAAAGTCCAATTCTGAGGAAAAAAAGACTATTTTCTTACAGATACAAGTTTTTAACTCCCAATTTTGACTTTATTTCTCAGAATTTTGAGTTTTCATCTTGCAATTCTGACTTTTTAACTCACAGTTACAAGTTTATATCTCACAATTATGAAAATTTTTTCAGAATTGCAAGATGTAAACTTGCAACTGCGAGAAAACTGTCAGAATTGTGAGACAAAAAGTCGCAATTACCTTTTTTATTTTTTTTTTTCAGAAACAAGCTACCGTAATGCAAAGCCCAAGCAAAATGAGTAAAAAAGCAATAAATGTCAGAATTGTGGGAAATGAACTTGCAATTCTGACTTTTCTCTCACAATTACGAGTGTACATGTCACAATATTGACTTTTTTTCACAACTGTGTGAGATAAACTCACAATTCTGACTTATTTTCTCAAAATTATGAGATATAAACTTACAATTGTAAGTTATAAAGTCCAATTCTGAGGGAAAAAAGACTATTTTCTTACAGATACAAGTTTTTAACTCCCAATTTTGACTTTATTTCTCAGAATTGTGAGTTCATATCTCGCAATTCTGACTTTTTAACTCGCCGTTATGAGTTTATTATCTAACAATTTAAAAGAAAATGTCAGAATTGCAAGATATAAACTTGCAACTGTGAGAAAACAGTCAGAATTGTGAGACAAAAAGTCGCAATTACCTTTTTTATTTTTATTCAGAAACAAGCTACCGTAATGCAAAGCCCAAGCAAAATGAGTAAAAAAGCAATAAATGTCAGAATTGTGGGAAATGAACGTGCAATTCTGACTTTTCTCTCACAATTACGAGTATATGTCACAATTTTGACTTTTTTTCACAACTGTGTGAGATAAACTCACAATTCTGACTTATTTTCTCAAAATTATGAGATATAAACTTACAATTGTAAGTTATAAAGTCCAATTCTGAGGAAAAAAAAGACTATTTTCTTACAGATACAAGTTTTTAACTCCCAATTTTGACTTTATTTCTCAGAATTGTGAGTTCATATCTCGCAATTCTGACTTTTTAACTCACCGTTATGAGTTTTTTATCTAACAATTTAAAAGAAAATGTCAGAATTGCAAGATATAAACTTGCAACTGTGAGAAAACAGTCAGAATTGTGAGACAAAAAGTCGCAATTACCTTTTTTATTTTTATTCAGAAACAAGCTACCGTAATGCAAAGCCCAAGCAAAATGAGTAAAAAAGCAATAAATGTCAGAATTGTGGGAAATGAACGTGCAATTCTGACTTTTCTCTCACAATTACGAGTATATGTCACAATTTTGACTTTTTTTCACAACTGTGTGAGATAAACTCACAATTCTGACTTATTTTCTCAAAATTATGAGATATAAACTTACAATTGTAAGTTATAAAGTCCAATTCTGAGGAAAAAAAAGACTATTTTCTTACAGATACAAGTTTTTAACTCCCAATTTTGACTTTATTTCTCAGAATTGTGAGTTCATATCTCGCAATTCTGACTTTTTAACTCACCGTTATGAGTTTTTTATCTAACAATTTAAAAGAAAATGTCAGAATTGCAAGATATAAACTTGCAACTGTGAGAAAACAGTCAGAATTGTGAGACAAAATGTCGCAATTACCTTTTTTATTTTTATTCAGAAACAAGCTACCGTAATGCAAAGCCCAAGCAAAATGAGTAAAAAAAGCAATAAATGTCAGAATTGTGGGAAATGAACGTGCAATTCTGACATTTCTCTCACAATTACGAGTGTACATGTCACAATTTTGACTTTTTTTCACAACTGTGTGATATAAACTCACAATTCTGACTTATTTTCTCAAAATTATGAGATATAAACTTACAATTGTAAGTTATAAAGTCCAATTCTGAGGGAAAAAAAGACTATTTTCTTACAGTTGCAAGTTTTTATCTCCCAATTTTGAATTTATTTCTCAGAATTGTGAGTTCATATCTCGCAATTCTGACTTTTTAACTCGCCGTTATGAGTTTTTTTATCTAACAATTTAAAAGAAAATGTCAGAATTGCAAGATATAAACTTGCAACTGTGAGAAAACAGTCAGAATTGTGAGACAAAAAGTCGCAGTTACCTTTTTTATTTTTATTCAGTGGCAGAAACAAGCAATATATGTCTTATTGGTTCCTACAGTGCTAGTGTTAGATCAGTCCTACACACTGTGCAAATCACTGCTGAAGTTTACACTTGTCTTTAGTGAAGTAAATAACTGCCTGGATGAATTATTCTGGCTCAGGTATTGTCGTGAGACTCTGAGCTGTACTGAAGTGCTTGTCACGCTGTGACAGATGAAATGCTCATGCTTTGTGCCACCAGGGCCCCAAAGTAAACAGTCTGTGCTCGAATTTAAATTTCCACTCAGACGTTTGACACTTCACGCTTTCATGACCTTGTTTGGTTTAATAATGTCTTGCTTATTTATTTACTCGTGTTTTGAAACGGTTATCACTGCAGGACTTCGGCTTTCACTCACGAGGGAGCTGTCACAATCAAAACACAAGTGCCCACACAAGAGCGCTCAGATGTGAAATTATTCAGGTACAAATATATGAAAGGAAGGGACAGTGATTAAAAACATCAATCATTCAACTGTCTGGTTAGCTTGGACAACAAAAATACATTAAAGGGACAGGTCACCCAAAAATGAAAATTCTGTCATTACTTACTCACCCTCATGTTGCTCCAAACCCATAAGACCTTTGTTCATCTTCAGAACACAAAGATATTTCTGATGAGATTTCTGATCCTGCATAGGGTAAGTATGAGGGTGAGTAATTAATGACAGAATTTTCATTTTTGGGTGAACTATCCCTTTAAGAAATAATAGTTAAACAAATTTGGACTGTGGAAGAAGTTTTGGGTTTCAATTACAGTAAGAATGTTTATTTGAATAGACAAAGGAAACTTGGATTTCTCATGAGTTTTTAGACAGGAACACTTCACTAATCCACATGTTCAACATACAACTGCGGCAAACTACAAAACACGTATTCTCTAACAATCATGTTCTCTCTGTCTGCCTCCTTCATTCTCTCCGTCTGTCTCCTGTCCACCTACACGCATAGGAAACCATGTCTTTCTGTCTCTCTGATAAAGAGGTCTGCAAAGGAAGTGATTTCTCATGGCTGATGCCAACTGGTTGGCACTGGATCCCTGACTGACACTCAAATATAAAAGCTGCACAAAGATGCTGACACTCTCACTGCTGCCCAATTTGATCTGTGATACTATTAGAAAAACAAGCCTGAGCCAAAGCCTCACTCAGAGATTCCTGCTCCATCTGGCTCTGACGCGACAAACTAGTGCTATAGAGGGCAAATCATGCGTTCATATGCACACAACGAGCAGTACCTGTGCATTGTGTGCTTTCATCATAAAATTCTCTGATATTAAACACTTTTGGCATAAACCATGAGTCAGTAATTGTTTATGTAATGGCCAATAACCAATACATAGCTGATATTGAAATTCAATATAAAATGCAAAAAACAAACATACAAACAAAAAAAAAAACGAATGACGTGAAATCGATTAATCTCGATTAATCACATCCAAAAAAGTTTGTGTTTACATAATGTATGTGTGTGTGTTCATATATAAATATTTCTAACACAAGCTTTTATTTTGGATGCGAATAATCGCAATTAATTGATTTGACAGCAATAAAAAACACTCAAATTAATTGTTTTAAATGCTACAAATCATTCTGAAATTTGTGTGTGTGTGTGTGTATATATATATATATATATATATATATATATATATATATATATATATATATATATATATATTATAGATATTATATAAACACAAGCTTTTATTTTGGTTGCGAATAATCCCATTTAATCGATTTGACAGTAATAAAAAAATACTCAAATTAATTGTTTTAAATGCTACGAACGCTAAAAAAACTTTCAGAAATTTGTTAAATATTATATTTAAGAGTGTTATTAAATTATTTGCATTTTTAATCCAAATCTAAAACAGGAAAAATGACTATGCATAACTATATATAACTATATATATATATATATATACACACACACACACACACACACACACACACACACACACACACACACACACACACACACACACAAACACACACAACATATATCAATAAATAAACAATAAGATACAGATATATTGTACATACCCAATATAATAAGTAAGTGATCATATAAAGTATTTAAATTAATTTAAAAGAAATACTGTGTCAAGTGTGAAAAAAATCTAAAAAGCAGATGCAAACAGATTCAGCGTAAAAATTATTTCTTTATTAAAGAATATTTCTTAATATTTTCTTAATATTATTTTCTTTCTTAATATTAAAAACTAGAAAGCACTATTTGTCAATTTACTTGTGGAGCAAAACTGCAAAATATTAAGCTTTTTAATACATACACTACTACCAGTCAAAAGTTTTTGAACAGTAAGATTATTAATATTTTTTAAAAAGTCTCTTCTTTATACCAAGCCTGCATTTATTTGATCCAAAGTAAAGCAAAAAACAGTAACATTTAGAAATACTTTTACTATTTAAAACAACGGTTTTCTATTTGAATATATTTTAAGATGTAATTTATTCCTGTGATCAAATTGACATTTTCATCATCATTACTCTTCAGTGTCACATGATCCTTCAGAAATCGTTTTAACATGCTAATTTTCTGTTCAAGATTTTTTTTTATCACATTTGCAATTTTTTTTTCTTCTTGTTTTAAGCAAAAATCTGAATTTGCTTTTATTTTAATATTAAAAACAAGAAAACACTATTTGTCAATGTACTTGTGGAGCAAAATTGCATATTAAGATTTTTTTAAATACATATTTAATGAATTATTTTTTTTCTAATCACATTCGCAAATATGTTTTTCTTCTTTTAAGCATAAATCTGACTTTGTAATTTAAATATTAAAGTGCTATTTGTCAGTTTACTCAGAGCAACATTGCATAATATTAAGATTAATTTTTAAATGCATATTTAATGAATTGAAGTTATAATTTTTTTTAACCTTATCTGCAAATAGCTGTTTCTTGTTTTAAGCATAAATCTTTTTATAAATATTTAAAATGAGAAAACACTACTTGTTGATGGGAGTACATATTCAGAATTCAAGGTAACTTTTTGTGAGAACTAGCATAACTTTGCTTCTCAGGTAAATTTATCTTGTTTTGAAGACGTTTGAATATTTTTACTCTTAAATGTGACAACTACTAATTAATAAAGTGACTTTTATAGTGTGGCGGAGGCATTTTATTTATTTTTTCTTGAAAAGAGGCCACTACATGAAGCAACGCTAGCCAGCTGTGTGTGTACAAGAAAGTAAGAGAGACCTATAGGCTCAGAGACTAGCTAGTTCACACATATCAGTTTCACTGCAGCCTGTACAGTGTGCCTCAGTACTGATCCCAGACCAGAGTGCAGTCTATTCTTGGAAGACGCTGGAAACCCCAGGGGATGCAAGACTGGAAATGGAGTAAAAGGAGAATTTAACAAAGGCAGCGAGAGTGTGTGTGTGTGTCTGTGTGAGCAAACGTGTGCAGTGTGTTCATGCATAAATCTGCTTCTGACTTTGCATACCCAAGCCAGGACTCTGAAACCAGATAGCATTTAAGAGCTCCAGCACTGAACCCTAAAGGCTCTTGGACCAGATTCAACACACCTCTGGCATCAAGCGCTCTGTGCTGCACTCTCTGCATATCTCTCTACATCGGCTCTTAAGTTGATTGGTGGCCACATCACACTGTGTCTCAAAGTTTATAATATATGATCCGTCCCGAACTGTTTAAAGGTACGCTGTGCCACCGGGCCGACGTTATTTTATTGCCACATGTGATAGAGGCACAATCATTCAGACCGGTCTGAAGATATTTGTGTCCGGTCATTGAAATAAAATAGATCATAAATTTCCAGTTCTGTTTTCACATAATGAAAAGGCTCTTTTTCCCTGGACATTTTTTTGATGGATTATGAGTATAGCTGAATCAAAGTGAAATGTCTGTAGTATGTGAATTATTCTTGCTAGACAGCAATGATGTGGTTTATACTGTAGCTCTACATTTTTACTGTACATAAAAAACTGTTTTTTATACTACTGTTCAAAAGTTGGGGAAGCCATTTTTTTTTTAATTTGAAAGAAATGAAGGTCAAGTTTATTTATATAGCACCTCAATAGCATCGAGTGCTGACCAAGGTCAGAAAATCAGAAAATCAACTAACAAAAGCATTAAGACACATAAAATATAAATAAATATAAATTAAATTAAATATAAATATAAGTCATTGAAAAATCAATAAGTAATGCAAACATCACAAGACAATTAATTAATACTTTTTTTCAGTAAGTAGTCTATTCTAATTATCAAACAATCCTGAAACGAATGTGTCATGGTTTCCACATAAATATTAAGCCGTTTTCAACATTCATAATAATAAGAAATGTTTCTTGAACACCAAATCAGCACATTCAAATGATTTCTGAAAAATCATGTGACACTGAAGACTGGAGTAATGATGCTGAAAATTCAGCTTTGCATCACTAGAATAAATGACATTAGAAAATATATTAAAATGGAAAACAGTATTTTAAATTGTAATAATATTTACTGTTTTTTCCACAGTTTATACCTCAGAATTCAGACTTTACTTTAGATCAGTTGCAAGATATATGCCTGCTTTCACAGACAGGGCTTAGGTTAAGCCAGGAGTAGGCCATAGTTCAATAGGACATTTAGTTTTTATAAAGATGCCTTAGATAAAAACATTACCGGTGTGCATCTTGAGACAAAACAATAAATCTGACGTATTTTAAGATCAGTCACTGCAAGTTTCCTTCAGTTGAAACAGCTCAGACTTACATTTTAGCCTGGGACTAGGTTTAAGCCTTGTTTATGAAACCAAGGGATAAACTCAGAATTCTTTCTTACAATTCTGATTTAAAAAAATGAAACTCTGAATTTTAAGGTATAAAGTTGCAAGAAATAAAATACTTTTTTCTCTAAATTTTAAGTTTGCATCTTACAATTCGTTTTTTGTTTCCGCCACAAAAAAAATAAAAAAGGTAATTCCAACTTTTATCTCATAATTCGCAGTTCTGAGCTTTTCTCAGAATTGTGAGCAAAAAGTCTAAATTGTGAGCTTAAAAAAACACAAGAACCTTTTCCATTTATATATATAAAAAATTGTATTTCATGACAGAAAAAAGTCTTCATAGACAGTCCTTTGCAAAAGTATACATACCCCTTCATTTTTTTAAATGTTTTGTTATGTTGCTGCCTTAGGTTAAACTGCTTTAAATGACTTTTTTTCCATTTCAATCTACACTCCGTGAACCATAAAGACAAAGTAAAAAAACAGAATTGTCACAACTTCGTACATTTACTAAAAATAAACTGAAATAAGTACATTGCATAAGTATTCATACCCTTAACTCAGTACTTAGTTAAAGCACCTTTACAGCCTTAAGTATTTTTGGGTATGATACAACAAGATTTGCACATCAACATTTAGCAATCATCCGCCATTCTCAAGCTCTGTGAGGTTGAATGGGAGCTGACGACCATTTTCAGGTTTCTCCAAAAATATTTAATTGGGTTCAAGCCCAGGCTCTGGCTGGGCCACTGAAGGACATTCACAGAGTTGTCTATAAACCAATCTTGCTGTGTGCTTAGGGTCATTGTCCTGTTGGAAGGTGAAAATTCTGCCCAGTCTGAGGTTCTAAATGCTCTGGACTCAATATTTTGGTGCACTGAGCTTTTCTTCTTCTCTGACGAGTCCCTCAGTCCATACTCAGATTTTTTTTTTTTTTTTTTTTTAAATTTGCAAAGATGTTAGAACACTGTTTTTTTTTTCTTTGCCATTATGGTGTATGGAGTGTAGACTGGTGTGGGGAAAAAGGATTTTAAAGCACTTTAACCTAAGGCAGCACCACAACAAAATGTGAAAAATATGAAAGGGTATGAATACTTTTGCAAGGCACTGTATATTTCATAAGGAGAAACATCTGAGACAAAGTTTGATACTTCAAGGAAACATAACTGAGAACTGATTGAAATAAATGTGCTTTTCACACTTATAACATTTTCTGCTGGATAAAGCTAAAAAAAACATTAAGTATTACATACTGATGTGTTTGCATATTGAAAAGGAAAACCATTCTCGAGTGCTGGTGCCAGTGATGGGTATCATCAGCCTGATTTCCATTAAAAAACGCCATGCTCTGAATTCTGGAGGAGTGAAAGGGCACGACATAAAAAACACATTAAGAATGAACCCACGGGAGCTGATGGCAGAGATCCCTAGTGCAGCGGGAGGACACACAACTGGTATTAAGACAGAGACTTTTGCATAAATCTGGATGGTAATCTCTCACTCAGATGATGAGATTGCCGCTCTCGCTTGCACTAATCTTCCTGAAGGAATCCGAAGATTACAAGCATCTCAAGAATACCTTCTTGGAAGCGATTGATGCCTCTCTGATTAGTGTCTGATGGCAACAGGGGCTTAGACACAAGTTTGATATGTAGAATGGGATTTATCTACATAAATGGGAGGAAGGGGGTGAAGAGAGAGAGAGAGTTCAAATAAATAGACCAAACCTGTATTTGTGCTTATAAATAAAAATCGTGTCATGGCTAAAGGAGAAGTTCACTTTGTAATGCGCTGAGTCAGGGTTAAGGGATAGCTCGCCTAACTCACGTTGCAGCAGAAAATTAACCAAACCGCACATGGGTCGCATTCCACATCTTGAGCTTTATTCTCCTGGCGTGGCAACAGCGTTACTTATTAAAAGAAGACAACTTAAATGAGCAACAGAAATTAAAAGTAAAACCATCGCACCTGCACACATGCGGTACTCATGGCATATGCAGACTGTGCACAGAACGGAACTCTGCTCTTAAAGGAGCCACAACATTTTCACCCGTTACAACTTCCAAAATGAAAATTTCCTGATTATTTACTCACCCCCATCTAATCCAAGATGTTCATGTCTTTCTTTCTTCAGTCACCAAGAAATTAAGGTTTTTGAGGAAAACATTACAAGATTTTTCTCTATACAGTGGACTTCAATGGTGACCAATAAGTTGAAGGTCCAAACTGCTAAGTTTCTTCTTTTTTTTTTTTTTTTTTTTTTTTTTTAGAAAATGCCAGATCGTTTCACTAGATAACACAATTTCACACAATTCCTCTGCTGGGATTGTGTAGAGCCCTTTGAAGCTGCACTGACTTGTCAAAATTTACAATTTGGACCTTCAACCCGTAATTGAAGAAAGAAAGACATGCCTCAAATAAACTTTTCATGTTTTGCATTTGCAAAAGAAAAAATTAAGCCAGCCATAAATACTAGTATTCATTTTAAAATTAAAATAACAATTTTTATTATATTTATATTGTTTTACATTTGCAAAAAAAAAAAAAAGGCAGCAATAAACACTAGTATTCATTTTAAAATTTAAATAACTATTATTATATTATATCATATTTTTTTATTTTACCGTTTAAATTTTAAATTACATTTTACTGTGTAAATTTTAAATTATTATTTCTAAAAAAAAAAAAGTTATTATTATTATCATCATCTATCATTATTATTATTACTCATTATAGCCATACTGATGTATAATTACAAAATTTTGTCCAACCTGTGCAGCCCAACAATCTGGAATGTTTTCAGTTTTATTTTAAAACCACTTTTTTTTTTTTTCAGAAAAATCGAAAAAACTCAATTCGACTTTTTCCCAGTTGTATTGACTTCCACTGTACGAACAAAAATAGAGTGGAAGTCAATAGGAAACTGTTTGATAACCAACATTTTTTTAAATATCTTCTTTTATGTTCCACAGATTAAATAAATGCATAATAGTTTGGAACGACATGAGGGTGAGTAAATGATGATGTGAATTTTTATTTTTGGGTTGGACTATCACTTTAAGTTCCCTTTCTTTGTTGCATTCCGGTCAAAACTCTCATTGTGGTTTTCCCACTGCTTCCTTATGGATATTCAGGGAGTAATAAATAAATAATAAATAAATAACACAAACTGACAATGCAGCAAGCCTTTTAAATATCCCAGAAGCAGCTAGATTAATGAGACACCAACAGAACGCGCTTCTATTGCGAGAATGCCAAGCAGTCTATATAAAGGATTGTTATTCTATCGCTGCACATAGGACATGCTGCACTCCTTCATGCATTGCTAATGTAATGTCTGTAGTGCTCCATTTCCAAACATGTCTGATGCCTTATGCTGCCTTATGCATACACACACACAAACTCATCACAGGTCATCTCTTCTCCAATGCACACGCTTTCCACAATCCTGCATCTTTACTTACAATACAGTAGTCTTTCTCAAATGCCAACGCAATAATACATGATTATAGGGGACAAGCACTGCAGAAGCACTTGTCTTCAAAAGTACCCAATAAAAGCTATTAATGTGTCTGAAGTTGGATCTCAGAGCTATCTCTTCTGGTCTATCACATCTCGTTTTGCCTTTATCCGCTTGAATGCTGGAGTGCCTGCTTGACGAGGCATTGCCAGCGAACGGAGGATTTAGAAGATGAGAGATTCGGTGTGTGTGTATGTGGGGAGGGGATTAATATCCTGAATCGTGGCAGCAGATGGGATTTTTTTCACTATTGTCTGCCGTAGACCTCTCAACGTAACACGATCGTGTAAATGAAACCACATTCATTGTTGCATGCGGAAAAGTGAGAAGCTGCGGTGCAATACATATAGTTTTCCACTGCGTTCTGCACTGTGCCTTGCAACATTTCTGCATGCATTTCTTCACACTCTCAAAAGTTTTAAAATGCCACAGAAAAACGATTTTGGGTTTTCCCAAAGAACCAAAAATCTGAATCTAAATCTAACATCAGATGCTAATATAGAAGCTCTATTTTTTGTGTATGTGTAGAAACTATTCTTATTTTTTAAAGGGATAGTTCACCCAAAAATGAAAATTTGATGTTTATCTGCTTACCCCCTGGGCATCCAAGATGTAGGTAACTTTGTTTCTTCAGTAGAAAACAAACTTATTATATATTTTTAACTCAAACCGTTGAAGTCTGTCAGTCATATATTGGCAGTCAATGGGACCCACGGCTTTGAGAGTCAAAAAAACAGACACAGACAAAATTAAACCCTGCGACTCATGGCGATACATTGAGGTCTTAACACATGAAACAATTTGTCTGTGCAAGAAACTGAACGGTGTTTATATCATTTTTTTACCTCTGATCCACCGCAATGTCCAACTGTCCTGAGCGCGTTCACAACAGCCGTGCATGTACGTCACTCATTATTTACACAGAGATTATGGATACGACAGCTACTCAAAATGGTAATTATTTGTGCTTATCCTGATTTTTGCAACCTATTAAAAACTAAAAGATTATGTTTTCACCGACTCCCAACTTTTGAGCCTGATCGACTGAAGTTATGGTTTTCTTGCTCTTCGTCAAGCGGCGGCTGTTGTGAACTTGCTCAAGACAGTTGGACATTCCGGTGGATCAGAGGTAAAAAATTATATAAATACTGTTCAGTTTCTTGCACAGATTGACTGTTTGGTGTGTTAAGACCTCAGTGTATCGTCACAAGCCGCAGGGTTTAATTTGGTTTTGTCTATGTATGTTTTTTTGACTCTCAAAGCATTAACTGCCATTATATGACTGACAGACTGCAATGGTTTGGGTTAAAAATCTTTGTTTGTGTTCTACTAAAGAAACAAAGTCATGTACATCTTGGATGCCCTTGGGGTAAGCAGATAAACATCAAATTTTCATTTTTGGTTGAACTATCCTTTTAAAAGTGTAGCAGCAGATCATGCATCACACTTGGACTATTTTGTCAAACTAATGAACAACAAGACATTAAATCAACTCAAAACAAACAAAAAAGCTGTTTTTCTGTTGTCTCAGTAATTTAATGCATCATAGCAGGATGTTTATAGTTGATAATGCAGTACTTTGGCTATTCTTGTCCATAATAACATTATAATGATAGAGTATACAAGCCCTGTGCAGTGGATCAACACCTCTGACTCAGTCAGCTGAGAGTATCGATTTATGTTCTGTGGTAAAGAGACCCTTTAGAGGAGGATCATAAACATGCTTGAAGATGCTCAGCAAGGCCAACTGAGACGAGGAGGGTAATGAGAGGGAATATTCATGTGGCTGCAAACACATGTTACAAGAGGTGTGCGTTTTATAGCACAAACAGGCCTCGTAACCTATCCATCAAGATGAATCTCTCTCACTGTAATCAATAAACAAGTCTTAAACAGACAGTTCATCCAAATTCATCAAACCTGTATGACTTTCTTGCTTCTGCAGAACACAAAATAAGATGCTTTGAAGATATCTAAAGGACACTGGACCTCACTGACTTGCATTGTGTCTCAAAATATCTTCTTTAATTTAAGGTAACATATCATGAAAATCTGACTTTTTCCATGTGTAAGATGTTTAAGTGCTATAACTGGGTCCCCAGTGCATCTACCAACCCAGAAAATGTGAAAAAGGACAACCCACTAACTTTGTTTTGGTAAGCGTGAAAAAATGAGTCAGATTTCACTCCCCTGTGATGTGGTAAAGGGATCTTTTTATAATATTACCCCTAATCTGCACCTTTCCACCTACGGTGCTGCCATTTTGTTTTCGCAAGTGACAATGGTGTACCAGTTCTTACGCCATGGTGAAAGTTTAAGCAAAGCATGCTATTGCTAACTTTTCTTTCTTTGGCTGAGTCCCAGCCTCAGAGGAGACAAGAAAGCAGTGGATTTATTGATTTATTTACTGTATATCACACCACTGCCACACAAATCTAATATAAACGTACAATTTCTTTAATAGACATAAGTGACTATTTTTGTAACTCCTGTGTGTTTTTAACATACACTTGTGTGTATTTGACCGTTTAAGCACAATAAAACATGAAAGAGAACTTAGTTTACTACTCACATGCTGAGAGACATCTGCTTTCTGTGTGCATGCTTCAGATGTATGTGCTCAGAAAACTCTATATTAGAAGTTTAAACTAATATGGCTTTAAAAGACATGAGAATCAAAACCAAATAGATGTTTTTTTAGCATAGTATCCAAGGTATTAACTGTAAAGGCACAGCCCTTCTGGAAAAGGGGGCGGGGAGCTGCAGCTCATTTGCATTTAAAGAGTCATGCACGAAAACAGCATGTTTCTGCTTCCACTTAAAATAGACATTTTCAAAATGATATGCTAAATGATCGGTGGCGTATTTTGGGGTAACGTCACAGACGCATTCTGGGACACCTGAGATGTAGATTACATATTGTAAAAAAGGGTCACAACAGACCTCTTTTAAGTAAATTCCAACAGATATTTCAATTTTGCATGAACTGTCCCTTTAAATCTTATTTAAGTAGAAACATACAGTAGACATTCCATTCCTATTAAGCTTAGTTTGACATAAGCAGTTGTGCAACATATTTACAGCTGTCTAAAGCTGTCTCACACTCAGTCACACACATATTCAAAACTGCATGACTCAGAATGGCCCTCAGCAGGGAGCTGATATTCACAGATGTGGATCATTTTTAGACACAGACAGTGAAGAATTCAAACTCATGACACAAGCAAAAATAATGCAAAGCACTGACAAAAAATAAAGATATATCATTTGTTGCCAAGGCATATCGCTTCCATGCAATGCTGATGCACATGTAATAAATGGTGGCAACTTATATTTTTACATATGCGTAGGCTTTAGCTTCAGATATTCATAAAACCTCATATTTTCATATGTCTACAGGCCTATATGAAAATTAAAGTGTTGTAACACAGGAAGAGTTGTACCATCAGTTTAACCAAAATGAGCTACACTTAAAAATAAAGACTCCAAAAGTGGGGTTTTACAGTGAAGCCACAGACAGAAGAACCATTTTGGGTTCCACAAAGAACGTCTCAGTGTAGGGATGTAACGGTATTATCAATATCGTGGTATCGTGATAGCAAAACTATCTTGATATTATCACAGTCTCATGATGATATGAAATGATAGTGTTTTTAATATATATTTTTAAACTTCTTATTCTAACATAAAAGGTCTTTAAAGTTGCGTTTTGGGCCATTATGCTTTGGCACATCTGCATCTGTCAAACAAACATCAAGTCTGTTTTCACTGCGTGTTTCAAAGCAAAGTGCGCACTTCGTTCAGGCGATCAGCTTGTGATCTGGTGTTTTCCGCGGCTCATAACGGCTCAGTTTACAGTGAATGCAGTTAACTCATTTATTGCATGTACTGTGAGTTTAGTTTGCATTTAGGAACACAATGGTCACCAGTTATGCTTTATTTCTGTGGCAGATGATTACAGCATTTAACTAGATTTGTAGTGAGACACATTTTTGTAAGCCTATTTAACTGAAGTCTATGAAATATTCATTTTCATTTATTTTACAGTGCAATTGTTTTACAATATATGGCTATTACTGTCAAAGGAATAACATTGTTGTTGTTGTTGTTGTTATTATTATTATATTCTAATTTGTTTGGCTTCCTAAAACACTAGTGTGACTGTAATTTAGACTGAGAAAGTATACCACAAATAAAAACAGGGTTGAGTCCCCTTTAAAGTTCAGGTACAAATCAATTCACTGACTTTTTTCTGACTTAAGTAAATGAACTGGAGCTCTTAATTTTGAACTATCAAAGTGAATTAGATAGAATAATTTAACTTTAAAATTATCAAAATTTTCTTTTTTTTCCCAGTGTCATTTGTCTTTTTTTAAAATATCGCAATAAAATCATGTGGCAGGCTTCATATCGTGATATTATCGTATCGGGAGGTTTTGATATTACTACATCCCTAGGTTTTAAAAGATCCATTTTCCACTATGAAAGAACATTTTGTCCAATCAAAAGGTTCCATGGATGTTAAAGCTTCATGGAACCACAGATGCCAATAAAGAACCTGTTTTTAAAAGGGTGTGAAATCACTATCATGTTTGACCACCACCCTTCTGACTAAAGATCTCTGGCTCTAACATCTGTAATGGTACAAATGTATACATTTCATCATTATACCAATACAGTAGCCTAAATCTTTGTTTTTGTTGGTGTTACAACTCAAAGTTGTAACTACAGCACTTTTTGTACTTCAGGTTACTTTATACCGTTTGGTAATACGGTTTTAAAACTAATTTGTACCATACAAACGTGTATGTTTATCAAATTTCGACACGTTACAGATGTTGAAACCAGGGTTCTTTCCTCAACTTGTTTTATATTATAGCTGAAACAATGTTAAATGTATGATTTACTACTGAAAGTAATTTTAAAATCTCACCAAATTAACTTTGGATCACTTTTATGAGGAGCCAAACACTTACCGCCTGTTCAATGGCGCGTCTTTCTTTTGCTTTTTATTCATCACAGCAGGGACACAGCTCGTGAGCTCGGTCCAGTCCGCGTGCAAACCGCAACTCCAGCCCGTGGAGAAACGCGAGAACAGCCACGACTCCGCTTTACCGGGTCGGTGACACGTGCATTTCTTCTGGCCGGAGCGGCAGTCGCACGGGCGTTCCAGGTGGATGTTCCGCACCAGGTGCCTGCCGAACGTCGTTCCTCCGGTCTTCTGGATGTGGAGGAACACGATCACGTCGTTCCCCTTCATGTCGAAATCCACGTGTCGTTCGAGGTCCTCCCGCGTGAAGTTGAATTTAGACTGGAATCGAAACGAAGCATCCTCGTCCGGATCCGAAGACTCTCTCTTGGCGTCTGCTGGATATTTGGAGAAGGGAAAACTCTCTCCATTACCGAACCGACAGGACGTGCTGCCCGCAGGACAGATGTACTGATAGCCGATCATGACAAATAAAACGGTCAAAACAGGAACTAAAAGGAGTTTGTTGGATTTATCATCCATTGCAAAGACAACGATCCGTGATCACGCCATTGGTGATGCTGTAGCCGCTGAATGATTCCTCCAGGTGCTTTCAAGATGATGCTCACAGGCAAAGTCTGATCCGGCGAGAAGAGCGTCTCAACGCAGACGAAGCGCCTTCAGTTAGATCATAGTTACATAAAGGACAGTTGGACCGTCAAAACGTAGTCAGAAAGGCAAACCAAGCCTTGCGTTTCCACATTGTAATCTACTAAACTTGAAAATGATGCTTTTACAAGCAGCTTCATAAACTATCAGATAAAACGACGCACGTTTTTGAGCATCCATTTGCAGTGCAGAGCGTCTTAGTGTTTAACGTAAATTTAAGCCGTATTTTGGCTGTGGAGATGAGATCCGGACCCATTGTAAAACACATCCAGAGATCCGCTCTGTCGCGCCGAGCTTTAGCGCTGATTGCGCTGCTTTGTAATGCAGCTTTCCGAGATGAGCTTTGAGAAGTTGAGTTCCTGTTGCAACTTGCTCATCGTGTGAGGAGAGAGAGAGAGATGCCTCTAGAAGTCATTTGGTGCGTTGCAAGAGAGCTTGTTATTATGTTGGGTCTGTCTTGCTTGCGGAAGGGTGATCCTCAGAACTTGTTATATCAAAGAGATCAGATGAAAGTACTTATCCGGTAGTGTACAAATATCCAATACAGAGTGGGCTGTACAACAGAAAAGATGGGCAGTAAAATTTGTTAATTAAGTTATTCTGACAATCAACTGACCTCTGCAGCCACAAAACCAGCCAAATAGCCAAAAAGACATTGTATGGGTAGAAATGACCAAAAATCATTAGGATATTAAAGGAGTAGTTCACTTCCAGAACATAAATTTACTATAATGTACTCACCCTCAACCTCAAATGCTCAAACTCACAGAACCATGGAAGTCCACTATATGGAGAGAAATCTTGAAATGTTTTCCTCAAAAAACATAATTTCTTTATGACTGAAGAAAGATAGGAAGACATGAACATTTTGGATGACAAGGGGGTGAGTAAATTATCTGTAATTTTTTGTTCTGGAAGTGAACTTCTACTTTAAGTAGCACTGGTATATTTGTTGCAAAAGCCAAAAAATGCATTGTATGGGTCAAAACGATTTGTTTTTATTTTATGCCAAAAATCATTAGGATATTAAGTAAAGACTATGTTCCATGAAGATATTTTGTAAATTTCCTACCATAAATATATCAAAACTTAGTTTTTGATTAGTAATATGCATGGCTAAGAACTTCATTTGGACAACCTTAAAGGCGATTTTCTCAGTATTGAAATTTTTTTTGGCACCCTCAGATTCCAGATTTTCAAATAGTTGTGTCTTAAATTTCAACCAATCAAATGATGTATAAATGTCAGTTTCAAAAAATTGACCCTTATGACTGGTTTTGTGGTCCAGGATCACACATCTATTTTTTACTTTTGGGGTCTTAAATCGATGACGCCCCATCGAGGAGCATGGCAGAGCTCAATTCACAACCAACCGCAAAAAAACTGATGAGGAAAACAACAAAAATCTAAGGTAAAACTTGTTAATGTATAAAAAGTAAAAGGTCATTTAAAGTTAAAGAACAAGGAAAGATGACTTGAGTAAGATATTTTAAATCAGATAAGTGAGAACTTATAATCGAATATATGGAAATGCTTAATTTTATTGATATTTTAGGGAGAATTGGCTACTTATGTTAAAGGGGTCATGACATGGATTTTTTATTATTTAAATATGTTCCTTGAGGTTTAATTTATAATAAGTTGTTAGCACAAAAAATAAGAATAAAAAATCTGAAAAAATGACCTGCTACCTGTTTTAAGGGGTGTGTCCTGTAAGTAGGGCTGGGAATCGATTCCAAAAATCGATCCCATCAAGGGGAATCGACTCCTCATTCAGAGCCATTTTTAGGTCAACAACGCTTATCTAAACAGAAGGCTACGTCCAAAGGCTGCTTATCTCAGCTGCTACGTCATTAAACATCAATGAACGCTGATTCACAAAAATAAAATTGTATGAAAACGAGTCAACTAAGCTCGTGTGAGTTTGAGGATGCAGCCTTCTGTTAGAGAAGGACCCATTAATTCACCTTTTGCTCGCTAATAGTGATTAGAAGTTTGATTCGTTTCCAAGTCTTAATGAACCAGTTCAAATCAAGTTCAATGATTCATTGATTTTATGGTGGAACTGTCCACAATTTTTCAAGAATCGAAAACAACAGTGAGGAATCAGTTCTTTTAATTGAATCCCATCGATACCAGAACCAGGATTCAGACTTGATTTGCAACATTTCGGAATCGGACAACCCTACCTTTAAAGGAGTAGTTCACTTTCGGAACAAAAATGTACAGATAATGTACTCAACCCCTTGTCATCCAAGATGTTCATGTCATTCTTTGTTCAGTCGTAAAAAAAATTATGTTTTTTGAGGAAAACATTTCAGGATTTCTCTCCATATAATGGACTACTATGGTGCCCCCGAGTTTGAACTTCCAAAATGCAGTTTAAATGCAGCTTCAAAGGGCTCTAAATGATCCCAGCCGAGGAAAAAGGGTCTTATCTAGCGAAACAATCGGTTATTTTCTAAAAACATGTACAATTTCTACACAGAGTACACACAGAGCTAGACAAGATGAGCATTTGAGGTTAAAAAGTATATAAACTGTAATTTTTTTTAGAAAATAACAGATCGTTTTGCTAGATAAGACCCTTCTTTCGTTGGCTGTGATCATCTAGAGCCCTTTGAAGCTGCATTTAAACTGCATTTTGGAAGTTCAATCTCGGGGGCACCATAGAAGTCTATTATATGGAAAGAAATCCTGAAATGTTTTCCTCAAAAAACATAATTTCCTTACGACTGAAGAAAGAAAGACATGAACATCTTGGATGACAAGGGAGTGAGTACATTATCTGTCCATTTTTGTTCTAAAAGTGAACTACTCCTTTAAGGCTTGTCAGTAATCTGCCACTGTTATGCTATTAAAATAAACTGTCCACTTGTTCCTTACGCTGGCATCCTTCTGATATCTGTACAAAGACGTGAACGAGATGTTTAAACCAAAAGCATCAAAGACAACAGACTCAAGTGTGTGAACTGTGTCAGAAAGTTACCGCGCATCTGTATACTGTATCTATTGTAGACATGTACGCGACACTCGCATTCAGCTTAATCAAGTGATCAGCCGTTAAGTGACTAACCTTAGCCAAAAACGTCAAGTACAAGCCCCTGTCTTGCTTGTTAAAGAGACAAAAAAGTTTTCTACTTTTTTGTCCTACTTTAAAAGTATTGCCTGACAAAAATCTAGGGTGTTTATAATGTTCTTTCCAGTATTTGGAAGTTCTTTCCATAATAATGTCAGGTTATATGGCATTTGGGTTTTAATTGAAAGTGCAAGGAAATGTACAACTTCCATTTCTTTTCTAATTGGTTCTAGTAAACCCATTACAATACTCCCTGGTCTCTCTTACCCCAAATAACCTCTCAGTCAGAGCTGTGGTTCAGAGGCTAGCGCATTGCTCCTGACATATCAAGCAGCGTTGAGGCTTGCGGGAATGTGTTGTGGAGCCGGCCTGGGTCACGTCCCGTTTCTGTTCACCCTCTTCCTGTACTCTTGTGTCACTTCTCCTCCGACCTACTAAATAAAGACGAAAGGCTGATAACAAAGTTAAAAATACCCACTCAAATCAGTATTACAAGCAACATTCAGACATAATAGAGACCAATTAATAAAAGATTGAGATCTAAATATATATGCAAATCCACTGTTGTCATAATAATGACTGTATTTTGAATACAATACATCATCATTCTGGAGAGAATAATGGGTTTTCTACTTCAAAATTTCATGATTAATTAACTGTGTTACTTATGTTTCTGTGTGATTGAAAGTGAAAATTGTTACTACACTTTTCTTTCAGCTACTTTTTGACATATTTTATGACATAGCAGTGAAGCAAATGTTGCACTTTTGGCCTTGATTTGCCTAATGATGCAATCATCCATTCATCCACAACATATATCTTTTTGAAAGCGATTAGCAATGAAAAAATCTGGTATAAAATTAAATTTTTTCTAGCCATCAACCTTGCACTACTTCAGCACCACGGACAGCTCTAAACAATAGTTTTGAACACTAAGATTTTTAATGTTTCTAAAGATGTCTCTTCTGCTCACCAATCCTGCATTTATTTAATCCAAAGTACAGCAAAAACATTAAAATTTTGAAATATTTTTACTATTTAAAATAACTGTTTTCTATTCAAATTAATTTGAAAATAAAATTAATTTCCTGTATTTTTTCAGCATCATTACTCCAGTCTTCAGTGTCACCTGATTCTTCAGAAATCATTCCAATATGCTGATTTGCTGTTAAAGAAATAGTTTTATTATAATTATTATCAATATTTAAAACAGATGAGTGCATTTTTATTAATAAAAGGTTCAAAGATCAGCATTTATCTGAAGAAAAAAGTTTTAGAAATTATAGAAATGGTTTAAATTGATCAAAATTGATGATAAACATAAAAATGTATAATGTTGCAAAAGATTTTTATTTCAGATAAATACAGTTCTTCTGAACTTTCTATTCATCAAAGACACCTGAAAAAAATTCTACTCAACATTTCAATGTAATAATAATAGCCTACTACATGTTTTTTAAACAGCAAATCAGAATATTAGAATGATTTCTGAAGGATCATGTGACTGGAGTAATGATTCTAATCAATTACATTTTAAAATATATTCAAATAGAAAACAGTTATTTTAAACAAAAATATTTCAGTTTTTGCTGTACTTTGGATCAAATAATTGCAGGCTTGGTGAGCAGAAGAGACGTCTTTAAAAATTAGTGTATATTTGCCTATGTTTTCACATGCTATCAAATCTGCATCAATATATTGTGCTTTTCAAGACTATAATCTATAATTGAATCAAGAATTAGATAATCATTTGAAAGCTTCACTTGTCAGAGATAAGACAACAAAACAATAATCCAACCATTTGGCTTTTGTTGAACTTGCTGTAATTGACTGTCTGTATTTATCTTCAGGCCTCTTGGTGTTTACAGCCTGCGGGAGTGGAAAAACATCTTGTTCCTCAAACCATTTAAATGGAGCTACGAATTCATAAAAACGTCACCTCAAAATCATTCCTAACGTCTTTGCATATCAAAGTGATCAGTCCCGAGCTAAAATACAATCTGCAAATAGTTATATTCCACTACACTTTTATTCATCTTGTGTGAAAGACAAGCGCAGATAATTTCTCCCATGATAATTGGAGATGCATCCAGCTTTGACAAGTTTAAGATTATTAGAGAGTGCATGGCTATGTCTGTGTAGATTCAAAGAAGCGGCTATCTTTGGAACAGTAAACATCTCATGAACACAGAGCTGGTAATTTATCTTTCTGTTGAGTGCATTTACATACATTAGTCATCAAGCGCCACAGGAGCCTTGACAACAAGATGGGGACAATTTTTTTTTTTTTTTTGAAGACATGACGCAGTCTGGTGGCTATTAATGGTTAGGCTGCCTTAAGTGTCACTGTTGTCTTCTTATGTTACAAAATAAAACATTTTCAAACGGCAAACACAGACCTGATTCAGCGTGGATGCTTGAACATAGTTTCTTTTTCTTTTTAAATGTATGTTCTCTAAATGTAGATGTCTAGGGAATTGTATTGGCAACACTTCAACTTGAAAATACAACTTTCAACAAATTTCCATTATTTTTTCGGGAAAACAGTCTTTTTCCGAAAAGGATGATTGAAGAGATAGATTACTCATGTTTTATTCTTCTTTTCAGAGATAAACATTGTTAACTTTTTTATAAAAAGAATTGTGTTTCTACCTGTTCTCTGGGTCTGGGCTGAAGCCCCTCCCAATGCACCTGTTACCTTTTTCCTGATTACCTACTGAGTATTAATTGACTGCATGTCTGGTGTTGATTCATTACGAACATTGAGAATAGCTGGATGGCTGAAACGTCTGCTCTTGCTCCATTAAAACACTTGATTCTTTTTGTTAAAGACTTTGTCTTGTTAGTGCGAACCACTTACAGCTTCTTCCATACTATTATACACAGACAAAAGTTTGAAAAGCAAGATTTTAAATGTTTTTTAAAGTCTCTTCTGCTCACCAAGCCTACATTTATTTGATCCAAAGTACAGCAGAAGCGGTTATACTGTGATTTTTGCTATTTAAAATAACTGCTTTCTATTTGAATATATTTTAAAATGTAATTTAGTGATCAAAGCTAAATTTTCAGCATGATTACTCCAGTCTTCAGTGTCATATGATCCTTCAGAAATCATTCTAATATGCTGATTTCCTGTGCAAAAACATTTTTTATTAAGCAAATATGCTTTAAATTGATCAAAAATTATGACAAAGACATTTAAAGGGATAGTTCACCCAAAAATGAAAATTTGATGTTTATCTGCTTACCCCCAATGCATCCAAGATGTAGGTTACTTTGTTTCCTCAGAAAAACACAAACGAATATTTTTAACGAAAACCGGTGCAGTATGCCAGCCTTATCATGGACGTTGATGGGCACCAAACCTTTAAAAGTAAACAAAAACATGCACAGACAAATCCAAATTACACCCTGCGACTCGTGACGATACATTGATGTCTTAAGACACGAAACGATCGGTTTTTGTGAGAAACTGAACAGTATTTATATCATTTTTTACCTTTGATACACAGCCACGTCCATCTGTCATGTGCACGAGTTTGGCATCAGTCACGTCACATGAGCACGCGCTTCTGGCGTAGAATCCGCAACGCCGTAAGGGGAAATCAGTGAAAAGTCCCGGATGAGTTTGCGCAAACTAATGTAATCTTTTAGTCTTAAATCGGTTTAAACAATCAGGATAAGCGCAAGTAATTACCATTTTGAATAGCCGCTATACCCACAATCTCTGTGCTCTGTGTAAACAATGAGTGTCGTATACATGCGACAGATCGCTTACGGTGTTTGCGTATACTACGCCAGAGCGCGTGCTCATGTGACGTGACTGATGCCAAACTCGTGCACATGACAGATGGACGTGGCTGTGTATCAAAGGTTAAAAATGATATAAATACTGTTCAGTTTCTCACAAAAACCGATTGTTTCGTGTCTTAGGACATCAATGTATCATCACGAGCCGCAGGGTGTAATTTGGATTTGTCTGTGCATGTTTTTGTTTACTTTTAAAGGTTTGGTGCCCATCCACGTCCATGATAAGGCTGGCATACTGCACCGGTTTTCGTTAAAAATATTCGCTTGTGTTTTTCTGAGGAAACAAAGTAACCTACATCTTGGATGCATTGGGGGTAAGCAGATAAACATCAAATTTTCATTTTTGGGTGAACTATCCCTTTAAAGTTACAAAAGATTTCTGTCTCAGATAAATGTTCTGAACTTTCTATTCATCAAAAAAACCTCAAATTCTAATCTGTTACGCTGTTTCCGCTGTCAACATAATAACAATGCATATATTTTGAGCAGCAAATCAGAATATTAGAATTATTTCTGAAGGATCGCGTGACTGGAGGAGTGGAGCTAAAAATTCAGGGTTTAAATCACAGGAATAAATTACACTTTTAAAATATATTAAATTAGTAAACAGTTATTTTAAATAGTAAAAATATTTCATAATTTTACTGTTTTTTCTGTACTTTGGATGAAATAAATGCAGGCTTAGTGAGAATGTTTTAAAAAAAACCATTCAAAATCTTACTGTTCAAAACCTTTTGACTGGTAGTGTAGCATTTCTTAATATTTTGAATTACTTTTATTTTTATATTTTATGATTTCACTTCAATTTTAGTTAAAGCTTTAATACTCTTGTTGTGGTTTTCTCATTTTGTTTTGTTTGTTTATTTATGCTCGTATTGTTTTTATATATTTTTCTTTATTAGTTTTAGTTGTTTTAGTAATTCAGGTTAAATTCAATGAAAATGAGCTAAGTTGTGTTTTTGAAATTGATCAAAATTGACCAAGTGAGTTTATGGTTAAAACAAGAACAAATATTAGCCAATGGGCCCAAAGAAAAAAAAAAAAAAAGTTTTCATAATCCATTGACAAATTTTTGTTTTGTTTCATAAAGTAATTTAAATTAATGTTAAATCTCGATATCTGTACTGAAAAACATGACAAAAAAGCAACACATTAATTTGCAGTGCATGCTACATTTAATGCCACGATTTTCTGCTCCAGTTTGAGACTTTTTAAGGCCTTCATTTGTGACCCTGGACCACAAAACCAGTCATAAGGTTAAATTTGACAAAACTGAGATTTATACATCATATGAAAGCTCAATAAATAAGCTTTCTATTGATGTATGGTTTGTTAGGATATGACAATATTTGACTGAGATACATCTATTTGAAATCAGAAATCTGAGGATGCAAAAAAATCTAAAAGACTGAGAAAATCACCTTTAAAGTTGTCCAAATTAGGTTCTTAACAATGCATATTACAAATCAAAATTTACATTTTGATATGTTTACAGTAGGAATTTTACAAAAAATCTTCATGGAACATGAACTTTACTTAATTTCTTAATGATTTTTGGCATAAAAGAAAAATCAAAAATTTTGACCCATGCAATGTATTTTTGGCTATTGCTACAAATATACCCCAGCGACTTAAGACTGGTTTTGTGGTCCAGGGTCACATTTGTGAAAGAGCGAATAAAGACTTCATAAGACCTACAAAAACCCAGTTAAAAATGAACCAACTGAACTTATTAGAAAGGCATGATGAATGAAATTGATAAAGTGTACAAGCAAAACTACCTGAATACGTCTGTGCGACAAGAATATCTGACTTTTCCTTGGAAATTTGTGGAAATTACAGATTTGCATACAGTATGTTGCTGGCGAATAATACACAGTAGCTGTGAGAATGGATATGCGTGACTCACAGTATGATTTGGTATCATAATAAAACAAGAAGCATCAACACTGACAACATAAAAGCTCCTATGCTCACAGTACGTTCTCTGGCGAAGCAGCACCCTGCAAATGTGTAGGCCTGCGGTTTTGAGAGAAATCCATACAGGACTTTGATTAATGCAGCAGCTATGAGCTTTAGTCCTGCATTCCCCCAGCTGAGAGAAGTAATCAGTGTTCTTGTTCTGCCTGCACAGAGACACAAAGAAAGAGAGACTACAGAGGGAAGGGGGCGTTAGCAGAGGCCCAGTATACATAATCGTGATGTTTCCCTTGTTTGTTTGATTATGTGGTTTGATAATGCCGACTATTAGGCTTCCCAGGGGTCTCAGAGAGAGTGATTGAAAACGGGAGGTTGCTCAGAGGGGGGTTTACTGACTTACTGCAACAGCGGAGCACTTAACACTTCACTGCCTCTGCTGCTTTTCAGGTTCATAACCTTGCTGCTTTTTGGAGAGCACTCCTCTAGATTACTTGTCTGATGTTACAATAGTCAAGAGGGGTTTGTGGATGCTCAGAAAGCTTGAGTCATGTGTTTAGTCAGACCTCTCTGTGGTTTAAAAAAATCATTTTTTTAAAAAAATTATTTACTCACCTGTCATTTCAAATTACAGATTAAAAATTTCCAAAATATAAACATATAAATCAACCGTATAATACAACTTGTGGAAAGCTAGTTTACTAGTCAACCATACGGAAATGCTTTTTTTTTTTTATTGACCGTTTACACTGACTATGAGAAGCAATGTTGGTATTATTAACTAAAAATAAAAATGAAAACTATTAAAAATTGAATTAAATGTTATATGAAATTAATAAAATATAAAAATTGTTTAACCAAAATAAGAGGGATCATACAAATTGCATTTACATACAAATTTGCTTTTACATACGCTTGATTCTTAACACTGTGTTCCAAATTATTTCCAACAACCCTTCCAATAATGACTATGATTTTGAGATCCATCTCTTCACACTGAGGGCAACTGAGGGACTCATATGCAGCTATTACAGAAGGCTCAAACGCTTACTGATGACTGATGCTTCAGAAAGAAAAAACATGCATTAAGAAATTTGAAGATCAGGGTAATTTTAACTTATTGTGTCTACTGGAAAACATGTAAGTATCTTCTGTAGCTTCAGAAGGGCAGTACTAAATGTTCTAAATGGTTCAAATACACAAAAATGATGAAAAACCAAAGAATTTGTGGGACCTGAAGGATTTTTCTGAAGAACAGCAGGCAGTTTAACTGTTCAGGACAAACAAGGGAATCATAAGCATCTATCACTAAACAAAAAAACAGCTGTGGATGATTCAGGTAACAACACAGCATTAAGAATCAAGTGAATGTAAACTTTTGAACGGGGTCATTTTTATAAATTCAACTATTATTTTCTCTTGTGGACTATATGTAAACAACTTTTATGTAAAATACCTTATTCAGATCAGCACTACATAAAAAATAACATGCATTTTGTATAATCCCTCTTATTTTGGTAAAATAATTAACATTTAGCATATTCTGCAAGGTGTAAACTTTTGACTTAAACTGTATAAATGATACTAAAATAACTATATTAAACTAATAAATACTAAACTATAAACTATAAATACTAATATAACACTGCTGTCAAATTTAAAAGGGACAAAAAAACAACAGAAATCTTCTTAAATGTAACTATTGAACATTTTTAACATCTTCTGTAGCGAAAAGTAATGAAAAAGTTATTTCAGAATGTTTTTTCTCAGTTATGTGAACTTTAGAGGAACATTCCATTCTATCATTTTGAAAATGTCATTAGAATGTTACATTTGAATGTTCTTTCAACATTTTAAACACCCATTTTTTATATTTAAAAAAAAATATTGGTTATACAAAGGTTAAGACATAGTTTTAAACAAGTACTGAGAACATACAAATAACATCATAGAAACACTTCCTTTCAACTTTAAAAAGATATGGTATATCAAATGTACATCGAAGACTGACATGGCAGAAAAAAATTGTTAAATAAATTTATTCTTTTTGTTTTCTTTGTGCAATAAAGTATTCTCATAGCTTCATAAACATTACGGTTGAACCACTGATGTCAGAGATGGACTATTTTAAAGGAACCGTATGTAGGATTGTGGCCAAAACTGGTACTGCAATCACTTTCAAAATACTGTAGAACGGTTTATCCCCTCCCGCTCCCCCCTGACTCGAGGTTGCCAGCTAAGCTGCAGGAGTAGGCTGCTAGTGCTACAAGGAGCTTCCAATGGCAAGTGACGAGTCTTACACAGTAATTTGTTTTTCTTCTGTTAATTATGTTAATGCTTCACAAGAGATGTTTTGCGAAGTAATTATGTATCGCAAAAATTTACAGATGGCGATTAGCCAAATATTTCGTAAAGATGTACTGTAATACCACATTTCAGTCGGAACATAGATTGTTTTCATACCCTGCTCGTGGTGCGATATAAAGCTTTTTATGAACGCATTTAGCACGGGCGACCGCAGAAAATCCACTGTGTAGCCTACGGAAGCAAAGTTAGCCAAACATAGATGAATCTTAACGTTACCTGTCAAGGAGAAAATTAGCAACGTTGGCGTCTATCTTCAAATTCTTCTCCGTTTTCAGCCGTCTCCATCTTTCAAAGGCATCTCCTATACAAATCCTTGTTTTATTTCGGACTTTGTCACGACGTATTTCGGATTCATAACGAGGTCTTTTAGGTTTCGTAACTTTATACATGTTTTATCCGACTCGTTCTTAGCAGCAGCTGTAACTAACTAGAGCTTAGCTGGCAACCCGTCTCACGAAACTCTACTGACTTCGTGATTGGTAGATAGCTGGAGGGTGGAGCCTCAGACCAAAACACAAAATGACAACAATAACATCAGTTGAGGGCTGCAACTCTCACTTTTAAATGACAATATCCTGGCCGGACCACTGTTGTCAGTGTTATAAGTATTTGAAATGAACATGATTTCTTAATGTCTAGTGACATGTCAGGGCCATTTTATGATTAACTGACATAAATTTCTTACATACGGTTCCTTTAACGATGTCTTTACTACCTTTCTGGGACCTGAGTGTGTCAGTTGCGTTGCTGCCTACGCAGGAACAGAAAGCTCAGATTTCATAAAAAATATCTTAATTTGTGTTCCAAAGATTAACAAAGGTCTTACAGGTTTGGAACGACATGAGGGTGAGTAATGACATAATTGTGATTTTTGGGTGAACTATCTCTTTAAAGAACATTGATGATAGTGAGTAAAAACATGACATGCTTTTTATTGTTGGGTGAACTGTCCCTTTAAGAGGTACTAGATTTTGAGAGAATCCAAAAACGCAACAGATATTCCACTGTATGTGGGTCATTTTTTGAAACTCTGGGCTTCTCTCCCATTCTCTGACAGCTTGAGAAGGATCATACACGGATGCTGAGGGGGAGTGATGGAGTGCTGCCGCCGGTTCTACTGTCTGTGTCTCATCACAGGCTGTTTGCCCGCTCTGGTAATGCGCCATGATACTCTCCGCTCTGCTGTGATTTTTATGGTGCTGTCAGCCAAGTGCAATGAGGAATGGTTCACCAAAGACCACTGAGTCAGCGTCTCTCGCCATTGCAGATATTCAGCACTAAGAGGGCGGGATTGAGATTCTGCAAAAAAATTCAATGGAGCTACGGCGCTGGCTTACAGGGCTTGGAGCTGAGCTGCATTAATATATCTGCTACTTGTTTTGTGAAAACAATCCTCCACAACCATCATAATTCAATGTATTTTCTATGTGAATATATTTTAAAATGTAATTTATTCCTGTGATGCAAAGCTGAATTTTCAGCATCATCAGTCTTCAGCAGTGTTGGGGGTAACACATTACAAGTAACACAAGTTACGTAATAATATTACTTTTTTCAAGTAACTAGTAAAGTAACGCATTAGATTTTTGACAAGAAAATATCTGAGTTACTTTTTCAAATAATTAACACCAGTTACTTTATTGATTAAAAGCTCTCCTGTCCCCATGTTGAGAGAAATTGTTAGTAAGATGTTACTTTAGTTCTAGAATAAATGTGAACATGCATTAATTCATCTCACTCACTAAAAAAGATACAGTATTTCTCAAAATTAATAAAAACTGTGAAATTCAATGCAAACCTGCAATAATTAAATGTTAAATAATACAAATATCCTTTATGTATTTAATCCCATTTTATTAACCAATGTCTTTGCTGCCGACCCTCGATTGACAAAATCATCCATACTAATAAGCAAAAATTACTCAAGATAACCTGACATTTGTTTTCCTTTTTTTATTGCTGAAGAGTTGACATTTTTTCTTCTGCGGTCTACTGTACATACGTAAATTTACTTTTCTCTAAGCCTGCGGCTTTTGGTGTGAAAAGGCTTTTACATTTGCCAAAAATAGAACTTTTTGTATTAAAAACAAACAAGCAAGCCCTGCCCAGATTTAAAAAGTAACGCAAAAGTAACGTAACACATTACTTTCCATAAAAAGTAACTAAATAACATAATTAGTTACTTTTAGTTACTCAATATTGTAATGCATTACTTTTAACTTTCCAACAACACTGGTCTTCAGTGTCACATGATCCTTCAGAAATCATCCTAATATGCTGATTTGAGCTCGAGAAACATTTATTATTATTATAAATGTTAAAAACAGTTGTGCTGCTTAATAATTATTTCAAATAAAATGTTTTTCCTTACTTTTAATTAATGTAATGCATCCTTATGCGATCCCAAACTTTTTAACGGTATTGTATTTCCATGCTGACCATATTTGTCTCATTGGAAGCTTTGAAATAATATACAGGCAAGATTATAAAACTCCAATCAATATTTCATCTCCATCATCTTAGAACATCTCACTCAATGTCTCGACTTTTGAAAAACATTTTAAATATACTTCAGCAGTTGTTTCAGTGAACAAATAGCTGTAATAACCTTCTGCACCAGGATTTCTATTGAAAAATAAGAACCATTTCACAAGACTTTTATAGAAAACTTGTTTTATAGAAATCCTTGGCATTGGAACTGTTTTGTTTTGTTGAAATAGCATTTTTTTTTTAGCGTTTTTTCTTTATTCACATCCTAGGATGGATATTTGGTACAATGGTGCATTTTAGGTTATGCTGAAGTAGGGAAAAAAGATTAAAAAAAATATAATACATACGCTGCACATGGTTGATTGAAACTGGACCAAGGTCTCCTGCAGAAGCATTTTGCTGTGACAGAGACAGCTCTAATATGATGACTGATAGCTGTGTGTGAGCTTGACAAAGAGCTCTGCTGATTTCAGGTTTATGCTGCACATCCACTAAACTAACCTGTGTTGTATAAGGCTGCTTTTATATTTTTTTATTTTTCAAATTTAATAGTACTCTAAAAGTGTTGACTAGACTTTTAAGGCTAGACTTTTAAAATGGTTTTCAGTGAAAATGCTTTAAGAAAATAACCACAGATCCAAAAAGGACCCCAAAAAATTCAGTTAGAAACTATGGAAGCCTGTTTCTGCCACAGAATACAAAGGGTAACTGTGACTTTTTATCCCACAATTTGGATTTTCTGAAAATAAACAGAATTATGAGATATAAACTTTCATATCTGAGGAAAAAAATATCTTAAAAAATAAGTCTTGCAATTCCTACTTTTTCCTCAGAATTCCAAGTTTACAACTCGCTTTTTTTTTTCTGCCACAGATAACTTTTTTTTTTTTTTTTTTTAAAGTAAATGTTAGAAATTCTGACACTTTTCTCACAGGTTCGAGTTTGCCTTATTATTCAGACTTTTTTTCACATAATTATCAACATCTTGAAATTCTGACTTATTTCCAAAAAAAAATTGATTTCATTTTTTTAAAGGTAAAGAAGAATAAAAAAGGTAATTGTAACAATTTATTTCACAATTTGGACTTCTGTCCTCACAGTGTCAAGTTTATATCGACTTTTTTTCCCATCATTTTTACTTAACACCCTGAAATTCAGACTTTTTTAAAAAAAAAATTGTGAGTTTAAAAAATAAAAAAAGGATTTAAAATAAACAGGTAATTGTGGCTTTTTATTTCACAATATGGACTTCTGTCCTCACAGTTGTGAGTTTATAATTCACTTTTTTTTCACATGACTACTTAATATCTTAAAATTCTGACTTTTCTGAGATTTTAAAAAATAAAAAAACTATTTTAAAAAAGAAAAAAGGGTAATTGCAATTTTTTTTCACAATTTGGACTTTTGTCCTCACAGTTTTGAGTTTATATCTTACAATTTAGACTTTCTTCACATAATTATGACTTAACATCTTGAAATTCAGACTTTTTTCTAAAAATGTAGAGTTTACAAAATACTTTTTTTAAAAGTAAAAAAAAAAATTTAAAAATTTTTTTTTCCTAAAAATTGAGTGTTTATAAAAAATTAATTTTTATTTAAAAAAAAAAGGTAATTGTGACTTTTTATTTCACAATTTGAAATAAATATGATTTAATATATTGAAATTCTGGCTTTTTTCTAAAATGTAAAGTTTACAAAATGAAAATTAAAAAAATTAAAAATTATAAAAGGTAATTGCGACCTTTTATTTCACAGTTTGGCCTTCTGTCCTCAGAGTTTTGAGTTTATATCTTACAGTTCAGACATGTTTTTCACATAATTACGACTTAATATTTAGAAATTCTGACTTGTTAAAAAAAATTGAGTTTACAAAAAACTTTTTTTCTCTCGCATAATTACAATTTAATATTTTGAAATTCTAACTTTTTGAGACAAGGAAATATTGTTGCGCTCAGATGAGGGCTAATTGTAAGTCCAGGTGCGTGAAAACCAATAAAGTATAGAAGAGACTGTAGATGGTTCGCACTCTGAAAAACTAGACAAAGTCTTTAACAAAAAGAATCAATTATTTTAATAGAGCAAGAGCAGACGTTTCAGCCATCCAGCTATTCTCAATGCTCATTATGTGCATTATTATGAGCATTGAGAATAGCTGGATGGCTGAAACGTCTGCTCTTGCTCTATTAAAATAATTAATTCTTTTTGTTAAAGACTTTTGTCTAGTTTTTCAGAGTGCGAATCATCTACAGTCTCTTCAAATTCTAACTTTTTGAAATTCTAACAAAAAATCGAGAGTTAACTAAATAAAAAAGCTAATTGTGACTTTTTACTTCACAATTTGGACTTCTGTCCTCACAGTTTTAAGCTTATATCTTACAATTAAAAATTATGATTAATAAAATTAAATAAAATCAACAAAGCAATTACCTTTTATTTTTAGATTCCATAGTGGAAACAGGCTTCCATAAACACAGAACTCCAACTCTACATACATATATGTTTGAACATTTGGCTGAATTAAATTCTAAGCACTACAGGCTAATTCTGAGTAGGATCTTGGCACGAAGCCCCTGTCGCATGGGTTTGTCCCTGGCTTTGCTCTGTTCTCTCTCAGCCTTCTGTGCCACCCTCCAGTCTCACAGAACTTAGCTTTCCGCCACCGCTGGCCTGGTTGTGTGCCAGCTCCATCCCCTCTAGAGGGCTTGGCATGGCATTAAAGCTCCCTCACCCAGCATGCCGAACGGCGGTGGCGCTGAGCCGGATCTCCGTCGGGCAAGAGTTCTGTGTCCGCCCTACTGGACGGCCTTGGCCTGAACATAATCAACAGTGGCGTTACTAGGATGCATTCCTGCAGTGGGCATTTGGATAAGACAACATAAACAACAAATGCATTTCAAATCATTTAAAAAAAAAAAAACTGAAAAAATGTATCACAGGTTCCAAAACACATATTAGATTGATTTCTGAAGGATCATGTGACACTGATGACTGGTGTAATGATTCTGAAAATTCAACATTGCATCTGTCACAGTCAGGCTGGGTGAGGAGTGGAGATGGAGGAGGAGAACCGGATTAAATGAATTATAAAGTTTATTAAACAAAAATACTGAAATTACAAACAAACAAATCAAAACCAGGAGCAAGAAATGAGAACATGTTACGTTAACGACGGACCGCTGGGAGTGATCAGGCGTGGTTACAAACAAGATAACGAGGGGGAAATACAAATATGGGCAAGACAAAACCAATACAGACAAAACTAGAAGGGGGAGACAAGGACTAAACCATTATGACTAGAAACAGAGGGGGAAAAAAACACTAGGAAAACCAGAACAGGACAAAACACAGACATAATCCTGACATTACCCCCCCCCCCCCCCCCAAAGGCGCGTAAAGGGTGGGTGCGCAGGAGAGAGCTCCGGCTCTGGAGGGCGCGCTGGCTCTTGAGGAGTGGGCTCTGGAGGGCTGGACGACCCCAGCGGAGATTCAGGAGGGCTGGGCGTCTCCAGCGGAGACTCTGAAGGAGCAAGCTCTGGGCAAGCAGTCACTGGAGGGCGCTCTGGCGGCGCAGTCACTGGAGGGCGCTCTGGCGGAGCAGTCACTGGAGGGCGCTCTGGCGGAGCAGTCACTGGAGGGCGCTCTGGCGGCGCAGTCACTGGAGGGCGCTCTGGCGGAGCAGTCACTGGAGGGCGCTCTGGCGGAGCAGTCACTGGAGGGCGCTCTGGCGGCGCAGTCACTGGAGGGCGCTCTGGCGGAGCAGTCACTGGAGGGCGCTCTGGCGGAGTAGTCACTGGAGGGCGCTCTGGCGGAGCAGTCACTGGAGGGCGCTCTGGCGGAGCAGTCACTGGAGGGCGCTCTGGCGGAGCAGTCACTGGAGGGCGCTCTGGCGGCGTAGTCACTGGAGGGCGCTCTGGCGGCGCAGTCACTGGAGGGCGCTCTGGCGGAGCAGTCACTGGAGGGCTGGGCGGAACCAGCGGAGACTCTGACTTGGCGGTAGCCATCTTGGGTGCAGACTCAGGCTTGGCGGCCATCTTGGCCGGGAACTCAGGATCAACGGCCATCTTGGCCGGGGATTCAGGCTTGGCGGCCATCTTGGCCGGGAACTCAGGAACGGCGGCCATCTTGGCCAGGGACTCAGGAACAACGGCCATCTTGGCCAGGGATTCAGGCTTGGCGGCCATCTTGGCCGGGAACTCAGGAACGGCGGCCATCTTGGCCAGGGATTCAGGCTTATTTTAGAATTTAACTGTTTTTTTCCCTATATTTTAGATCCAAGAAATGCAGTCTCAATGAGAAAGAAAACAAAAACATTAAAAAAAACATTAAAAAGCTTACTCATCCCAAACTTCAATTTTGGTGAATTTCACCAATGCAGCATTGTGCATTAGTTCTATACCTAAAGTCTATCCATCATCATTACTGTCTTCAGTACGACACGTACGTTTGTAAGGCATCTGCAGTTTTGCAACCACATCTTGCTTTAAGCTTGGCTGCACAGTGCATCATTATCATGGCTTTGGACTGAACAGGAAGCCACACACAATGAGCGTCAAGCCAGAGAGGATCAATTCTTTAACAAATGACATGCCTTACACATGCTTGTGCTGTATTTGATGTAGTAAGATTGCTGAAGTGCAGAGCATAAGTGTCGTAAGTGCACTCTCTATCCTCTTGAGTCTATCTTAATAACACTTATGGCATTTCTGCCCTTCCCTTTGGATCTGAGGCAGACGGCTGTTATGGGATTGTCTGCGAAATATTTTTAGGCTTGTGGGAAACTTATTAGCATGAGAAGTTTCTGAAAAAATAATAAATTATGACACAACATCATGAGAATCTCATAGTGCTTGAGAAATTCTGTATGTAATGGGAGTGTATTTATCAGTGCAAAAAACAATGTATGAAAAAGTAATGTTCTGTAATTCATCCAGGTTATCATAACATATAAAAAATATTACATTTGTTAAAGGAGACTTATTATGCCCCTTTTTATAAAATGTCAAATAAGTCACAGGTGTCCCCAGAATGTGTCTGTGAATTTTCAGCTCAAAATACCCCACAGATAATTTATGATATCATTTTGAAAATGTCTATTTTGAGTGGAAGCAGAAACACGTTGTTTTTATGCATGGCTCTTTAAATGCAAATGAGCTGCTGCTCCCCGCCTCCTTTTCCAGAATAGGACTGTCTCTTTACAGCTGGTACCTCAGATACTCTGCTAAAAAAAACATCTGTTCATTTTTATTACAATTCTGAGAAAGAAAAATTCAGAATTGCAAGATATATACTGAATAATGAGATATAAACTTACAATACTGGGTAAATAGCCCCCCCCCCCCCTTTTTTTTTTCTCACAATTCAGAGTTTACATCAGTTTAAATGAGGTCAATGTTTTAAGGTAAACGTGAATTTTAATCTCAAAACTATGACTCTTTTCTCATTTTCAAGTTAATATCCTATAATTTGTACTTTTTGCATGCGGGTACTAAACTAAGTTATACTGTATATATTTATGTATTTTTCAAATTTAATAGTACTCTGAAGTGTTGACTTGACTTTTAGAAGCTTTTAAAAAATGGTTTCCAGTAGAAGTATTTTGAGAAAATAACCACAGGTTAAAAAATGACCCCTAAAATACAGTTAAAAACTATGAAAGTCTGTATCTGCCAAAGAAAAAGAAAAAACAGTCCAAATTGTGGGTTAAGGAAGTTACCTTAACTGTGACTTTTTATTCCACAATTCAGACTGTTTTTGTCACAATTCTGAGAAAAAAAAGTCAGAATTGCAAGATATAAACAGAATTATGAGATGTAAAATACAGTACTGAGTAAATTGACCTTTTCTCTTTTTTTCTTATAATTCAGAGTTTATGTTAGAGTTTATATGTTAAATGCAAATGTTTTAAGGTAAATGTGACTTTTTATCTCAAAATCCAGACTCTTTTCTCACAGTTTTGAGTTCTTATAATTTAGACTTTTGCACATAATTACAATTTAACATCTTGAAAATCTGACTTTTTTCTAAAAGAGTTTACAAAAAAATAAATATATATATTAAAAAAAAAAAAACGGTAAAGAAAAATAAAAAAAAGTAATTGTGACTTTTTATTTCACAATTTAGACTTCTGTCCTCAATTTTTCGAGTTTATATCTTACAATTCAGACTTTTTTCCACATAATTTTGACTTAACATCTTGAAATTCTTTTTTTGTGAATTAAAAAAATAATATAGCTTTTTATTTAGGCTATTTTTTACATAATTACAACTTAGCATCTTGAAATTCTGACTTTTTTTTAGAAATAAATAGAAAATAAATAAAATAAAATAAAATAAAATAAATAGAAAATAAATAGGTTTTTTATTTTACAATTTGGACTGTCCTCACAATTTTAAGTTTAACTTACAGTTTAGACTGACAATTATGACTTACCAACTTGAAATTCAAATTTTCAAAAAAAAAAAAAAATTAAATAAAAATGTTTAAAATAAAAATAAAAAAAGTAATTATGACTTTTTATTTCACAATATGGACTTCTGTGCTCACAGTTTTGAGTTCACATAATTATGAATTACCATCTTGAAATTCTGACATTTTTCTACAAATTGTGAATTTAAAAAATAAAAATAAAAAAAGGTAATTGTGATTTTATTTTCTCTTTCATGTCTTATTGCGCTTTAACTGTGAAATATACACAAGTTTATGTTAAACACACAGGAGTTTCAAAAACAGTTGGTAATGTCTGTAAAGGTAAACAGCTGGGAAAGAAATTGCATGTTTAGATATGTGTAGCAGCAGTATAATAAATAAAATGTATTGTCTCCTCTGAGGCTGGGACTCTAAATAGTGTTCTGTGTTCATCTGTGCAGCCAAAGACAGAACAGTTAGCATGCTTTGCTCAAACTTTAGAGAACTGGTACACCATTGTCACTTGTAAAAATGAAATGGTGGCGCAGAGAGTGGAAACGTGCAGATTAACAGGCGGTAATAATCTAATAAGATCCCTTTACCAAATCACAGGGGAAGCAAAATCTGATGCGCTAATGGGTTTTCCTTTTTCATGTTTTCTGTGTTGGTAGATACACTGGGGACCCAACTGTACCACTTAAATACACACTGTAAAAAAAGCTGTAAAATTTACGGTAAAAAAATCTGGCAGCTGTAGTTGCCAGAATTTTATTTATTTTTTAATTTTAGTGCCTACTCCATAATGGCAAAACAAAAAATAGGTTTTCAACATTTGTGCAAATGTATTAAAAATAAAAAACTGAAAAGATCCCGTTGCATAAGTATTCAAACCCTTTTCTGGGACACTCAAAATTTAGCTCAGGAGCATTCATATTGCTTCTAGATGTTACTACACTTAGAGTGAAGTTAACCTGTGGCAAATTCATTTGAATGAGTATGATTTAGAAAGGCACACACCTCTCAGAAAAGGTCTAACAGCTGAAAATGCATATCAGAGCAAAAACCTGAGGTCAAGATAACTGCCTGTAGAGCTCAGTGACAGACTTGCGTTAAGGCAATGATCTAGGGAAGAGTTCAGAAAAAAATCTGCTGCATTGAAGGTTCACAGAAGCATGTAGCCTCCATTATCCATAATGGAAGACAATTGGAACAACTAGGACTCTAGAAAATGTCTACCAGCCCCCATCCAAGCTGACAGAGCTTGAGAGGTGAAAAGGTGAGCCAAATGCAGATGTGCAAAGCTTGTCACATCAGACCCAAAAAGACTTGAGGCTGTAAAGGTGCTTCAACTATGTACTGAGTTAAGGGTATGAATACTTATGCAATGTCCTTATTTCAGTGTTTTATTTTTAATAAATTTGTAAAATTTGCAAATCTGGTTTTTGCTTTGTCATTATTATGGTGTATGGAGTGTAAATTGATTTGGGGAAAATCTAATTTAAAGCAGTTTAACATAATGCTGCAACAAAACAAAATGTGAAGGGGTATGAATACTTTTGCAAGGCACTGTAAAACCGAAATAATGCAAAAAACATTAATTTAACAACATTAGATGTAACATACAACCCTAATGTACAAAACTGCCAAGAAAGAGTTAAGAAGAAAAAGTAATTTCAACAAAAAAACATCAAATAAAAAAAATGAAACACAATCAATTCTGGGAATGTCAATTTATGTTTATTCACTGTAAATTTTACGCTCTTTTTCACTTCCAAAAACAGCATACCATAAAATTACATGCAATGTCCAACACAGTTTTTCACCGTATATAGAAGGGGAACTTACCGTTAACCATTTCACAGGTTTTTACCGTAGCATTTTTACAACGTTTTACCGTTAAAGGGATGTTTCGGAGTAGAATTGACTTCATTGCTATGCACTCCGAAGCCCATGTAAATACCCCATCCGAAGTTTTTTTTACCTTAGTCAAACATTTATGGAGATATTAGAGTTTTTCGAATTGCTTGTTACAGGAGTGAATGGTACATGTGATGTATCTCGTAAATTGCACCACTAAACGTGCAAGTAATCTTACCAAACTTGTACAGTAGTGTAAATAGGTTATGTACTCACAAAACGCTGCAACAGAACATTTGTAAGTCCACCATGAGTGTTTTAAAAACACATTTTAGCCGATCCCTACTAGTCTCAAAAACTACAAATGGCGACACGTCGACGTCACTTCCCTGGTTTGAAAAAAGCACGTAAAAGTCCTCCTACAAGTTGACATGCACACAGATGTAGTAGGAGGACTTTTACGTGCTTTTTTCAAACCAGGGAAGTGACGTCGACTTGTAGTTTCTGAGACTAGTAGTTCTCGGGTAAAACGTGTTTTTAAAACACTCATGGTGGACTTACAAATGTTCTGATGCAGCGTTTTGTGAGTACATAACCTATTTACACTACTGTACAAGTTTGGTAAGATTACTTGCACGTTTAGTGGTGCAATTTACGAGATACATCACATGTACCATTCACTCCTGTAACAAGCAATTCGAAAAACTCTAATATCTCCATAAATGTTCGACTAAGGTAAAAAAAAAACGGTAACGCTTTAGATTACCACCCGCAAAGAACTACGTAAGTAAACTGAATTTACGGTGTAAATTTCTGTAATTATAGTGTACCTATTTATAACGAACATGTAGGTATAAGGGAAGAATATGTTAAATTTGGGTAATTAGGGGGTAACAAACCAGATATGCAACCTGCAAAGAACTACATAAGTATACTGAACTTATGGTGTACATTTCTGTAATTATAGCGTACCTATTAAAGCACGTACGTGTAGGGAGAACATATGTTACATTTTGATAATTGGAATAACAACCAGATACGCGACCTGCAAAAAACTGTAAGCAAACCTAAGTTATGGTGTTAACAGGTATCTCTATTACTGTGCCAGGCATAAATCATACGTTTGGTGTATTTACACGTAAGCTTTTTTAAATTACTGGTAAAATACACTCTTGTTCCATGTAATTACAGGGTAAGTGCACCATCTGCGGGCTGTAAATTAAAGTGGAGATTGTTCCGCTCTTGTTCAAAGAAGTTACAGGGTAGGTACACAATACGAAATGTGACCTCATAATAATTCGTATGTATTTTACGTAAAATGTGGTTCTACAAAACATACATTTATTTACGTTTTTACAGACACTAAACTATAGGTCTACATAATGTTATCAAGACTACACTTTAAACCCTTAAAATACATCAAATTTCTGCAATCGTTTAATCATTCATGTAATATTAACTTCGTTTGCCGTGGTGGGACACATAAGGCGTTTTCTCTGACATGCTGTGACTAATAACAGAACCATAAAATACACGGAACACGCATCTTATTACAAAATGAAACAATTTTATTCGTGTGCTTTAACCCAGATCTTCCGAATCTATACGATTTGCGAGGACCAGACCCAATTTCAAGCCTTTATCCGGCGATCTTCATCTGCATCCCGAACAGCGAGTCCAGCAGCATCAGCCATAAACCCGTGCTGTAGTGAATTTTGCGACAGGAAAATCGGACGTTCATTGGCCCTCGCCTGCATTCGTCACAGATTACGACATGCCGTTTTTCTGGTGAAATGTGTTGAAATGATGCGTGGGCGCCTTTGAGGAGTGGATCAAGACAATAATCTGAATAATATTTTCAGCGTTTAACAATTTAAATTCTGCTCTCATCCTACTGCACCTCAAACCTACAGTATTCCGCCAGAGAGGACTGTGGCTGCAGACGCATCGTTATTTGGATTACTTTTTTGTACAGCTGTTGACATTTTTGCAATAAATAAATGATTATGATTGCACTTTCCTGTCTTTTATATTTTTATTACTGTACAGTCATAGTTAACGTTAGGTTTAGTGGTAGGAGTGAGATTAGCAACTTTAAAAAATATGTTTAGATATATTTTCAGATTGTGCGTATATGTATTGTACCTACTCTGTAACTTCTTTGAACAAGGGGGTAACAATCTCCACTTTAATTTACAGCCCGCAGATGTCTACTTACTCAGTAACTTCTTTGAACAAGAGCGGAACAATCGCCACTTTAATTTACAGCCCGCAGATGGTGCACTTACCCTGTAATTACATGGAACAAGAGTGTATTTTACCAGTAATTTAAAAAAGCTTACGTGTAAATACACCAAACGTATGATTTATGCCTGGCACAGTAATAGAGATACCTGTTAACACCATAACTTAGGTTTGCTTACAGTTTTTTGCAGGTCGCGTATCTGGTTGTTATTCCAATTATCAAAATGTAACATATGTTCTCCCTACACGTACGTTCTTTATAGGTATGCTATAATTACAGAAACGTACACCGTAAGTTCAGTATACTTATGTAGTTCTTTGCAGGTTGCATATCTGAGTTGTTACCCCCTAATTACCCAAATTTATCATATTATTCCCTTATACCTACATGTACGTTTTTTAATAGGTACACTATAATTACAGAAACGTACACCGTAATTTCAGTATAGTTATGTAGTTCTTTGCATGTTGCATATCTGGTTTGTTACCCCCTAATTACCTAAAATTAACATATTCTTCCCTTATACCTACATGTTCGTTATATATAGGTACACTATAATTACAGAAACTTACACCGTAAATTCAGTTTACTTACGTAGTTCTTTGCGGGTCGTAATCTAAAGCGTTACCAAAAAAACTTCGGATGGGGTATTTAGATGGGCTTCGGAGTGTATAGCAATGAAGTCAATTCTACTCCGAACCATCCCTTTAAATTCACGGCCATTTTTTCAGTGCAGAAAAATCTGATTTTCATGATATGTCACTTGTAAAGGATTATACTTTGTAAGCCATGTTTAGAAGAAGCTTTGGAATTAATTTCCTTGTCACTTGAAATATATATTTCTGTCTACTGTCATATTTCCTCAGAGAATCGCTACAAATTCCTTTAGAAATTCACTTTAGGTCCACAAATGCAAATTATATCCCTCCTAAATTTATTTGATGCCTTTCAGAGTGATTTTGCTCCAGCTGAATAATCCTGTCCTCCAGTAAGTATTTGTTACATATAAAAAAATTCTGTCAGCCCATTTATGTCACAGAAAGTCCTTTGCGGCTTGCATCACCACTAAAGTATCATTAAAAAACTCAGTCTAACAGCATGTCAAGGCTGTATCATCACGCCTAAATTTGTGCACCGTTGAATAAAAAGTAGACTGTCAAAACTCTGCCGTGAGTCGTTATTTTGTCTCATGAATGTTTATACAGGGACTTTTGAGTTTACAGGAGTTTTAGAAGATTACAAAGGCCACAGCAGGCAAGGTGAGCTGCCAGGAGGTTGAGGATGAATCCCTATAAATCATTATCAGTGAGAAACACATTGGGGTTTTTCCTTTCCTGAGGGAGTTCTTCAAAGGGAAACCTCTTCACTGAGCACAGGCACACATTCATGAGGCAGAGCGTGCTGGAGTGTATCTTTGAGAATGAAAAAGCTTGTTATGTCATCCTCACCTCGCTAACTTCAGCAGACAACCGTACATCAAAGACTGCAAATGCTCAATTACTGAGGAAACACTGAGAGTTACAACTTACAACCACTAAATGTTTAAATTTCCCCGTAGGTTCTTTATGTGATCCATAAATATCTCTTGAGCGCGTAGGTGTAGATATAAAATAATATGCAACCGGAGGGTAGAATTGTGTAATGCTCCTATTTCAGTTTGTGGGATGAGATTGATTCAAGATTGATTAGTGCAGTCTGATCTCTAGCAGTGAATCTCTGCTCTCCACTCCAACTGGAAGTGAAATATTTATTATGTCCTACTGTGTGACAGTTTCTTTGCTCTGAAAACTGCTCTGTCAATAAAATATTCCCTTTGCAGATTCTTCAGAGTGCCCACGTTTTTGTGTTTTCATGTTTGAGACAGAAACAGTTGTTTGTATTCACACATATCTAACCTAGCGCTGACATTATAGAGGTACAACATAAATTGTGGTTTCTTCTAGAATCTAATAAAAATATGAATAATTATTGGACAAAGACATAGATGCATCACATTTTTATTGATTTTAAACCGCATTCCACCTTCAGGCCAAACAGTTGTCTTTGTTGACTCAGTGCTGCTGTGAACAAATTCTGGCTCGCTGACACGGAAAAGCCAAAAGTTACTTCTGGTCGCTGAATTTGACTGGGATTTTGTCTCAAGAGTGCTGATAGACAGTCCAGGGGCACTGAAACTTGTACTGATTGCCTGTGTTTGCTTGTTCCAGGACTGCTGACAGTCTGTAAATGGTGATTTACTCCTTCTTAACTAAACTGAGCTTTATTTACTTATTTTTAGTGGGGATATTGGATGCAAAATTCACTTTTACACGCTGTTTGCATATAAATGTGTCTTAGCAGTGTGTGAACACAACCACCCCACAATGATAAAAATCCATTCACTGACTTTTTAACCCCCCAAAAACCTAAACAGTCTTAATTATCAAGCCGTTTAGATTTTCTGAGCAGTATGATGTCATACCTCTTAGGCCCCGCCCATGAATGCTGATGGACTGTCACGCATTTGCATATTTTGACCCCAATAACTTGATATTTCCCCCCAAAACATGATTGGGCTAGTTTTGGGCAAGTTTTTAGTAGCAAATGGGTGGGTTTTGCTATGAAAACCTGGCAACCCTGACGCTGTCCATCATTTTTCTGCACTTGAGCAGCTGTGGCGACAACGTCTCGTCAACAATGCAGGTGTTTTGTAGTTGGATGTAAAAGTGAACATAAGAGTCTTTGTTTTCTCCTGACATCAGATCCAAGGAGATAGCTGTCGATTAGTTTTGTATTTGATGTTAAAGCACCACCAAATATACAAAAAAAGAAGAGAGGGGTGGAGTGAGCAGAGCTCAATAGAATTTAAAGAGCCATGCACTGAAATAGATCGCTGTGAACAGAGCTGGGGGTTTTTTTGTTTTATTTTTTTTGTTTTGTTTTTAGGTAAAAAGATGACAAATGAGAAGATTTAAACTAATCCAGTGTCTCCTTTATGTATTTGGTAGTACTATTTTTTCAGTACTTTGCACTTGAAAGTAAACTTCTAAAAGTCTGTTCAGCAGTCCCTATAGTGGATGACACAATATAGTAATTGTGATGTTTCTAAATGTAGTTATAAAATCCATCTGCAAACATTTTACAAAATACACATACATCTCTGCACTAATAAAATGTGCAACACTTTACATTTTACTACCAAATTATATGTAACATCTAATGCATTTAACTTACACTGAAGAGTGTTTCTCAAATTCTCAGGATTTTGAGGGAACATGTGTTTCTGAACATGAATGATAGCATATACTTAGTGCTCCAAACCGGTTCATTAGTGATGGCATGGATTTAGTGTGTCTTAAAGGGATAGTTCACCCAAAAATGAAAATTCGCCAATCCTAGGTGTATATGACTTCCTTCTTTCAGACAAATGCAATCTGAGTTAAATTATAAATAGTTATAATATATATAAAGCTGGCTCTTCCTAGCTTTATAATGGCAATGGGTAGGTGTTTCTCTTCAACAGTCCAAAACAAGTCCAATAAAGTGCATCCATCCATAATAAAAAGTGGCTCACATGGCAATTTCGGAAAAAAATATCCATATTTTCATTTTTGGGTGAACTATTCTTTTAAGTGTCCAAAACTCCAAGTGTATGTATATTGGGACAGGCAATGTCTTTATGAGTAAGTCATTGAATAAATCACCCAACCGATTGGCTCAAATACATGGATATAGTCAGGAATAAAGCAGCACTCTGTGTTTCTCAGAGATGTGCTTTGTGGCTTCGTCTTGAGATATTTTCATTGGTTAAACAAAAATCGGCAAAGTAGCTTGCAATGCTGTCTAAAATGTAAGTTATTTAATAGAATGAATACGGCCCATCATCTCAGACCAGCCAGAGGTCATGGCTCTTACTCAAGTAAATACCAAAGGGATTTGAACCTGAGTTCCTCTTATCTTGAACAGATAAGGCAGATGAACAGATAGTTGACTTGGCGAAACGAGGGAATAACTGACTTCATTTATTATGCAAATCAAACTCCATCTAAAGACACCACTCAGGACCACTAATGCACTTATTATGTTTGTTGTGGTATTAATTACCCATTTTAGATGTCATGTTGATAGCTTTATAAAGCTATAGAGTCTCAGGAATCCACATGCAATTTTCTTTATTTATATTACATTTTTTTGCTCTTTATGTCAGACTGATGCATCATGATGCCAAAAATAAGACCAATTCTTCAGAGATTTAAAAGCACAAGTCAGACCATTGTTTCTTTTTTAAGTGTACTTCAATGCAATAAAGCTGTTCATTTCCCCTCAGTTTGCACTGACAAGACTGATGTCTTATAAAATGTTATTGTACCATGTCTCTACTTGAAGGTAAGACTCATATGGAGAATGGACAGACAGACCATTTCTCATTTCTGGCAGCAGTAGAAGCTCCACACAGCTGCACCTTCACTTCTCAGTGACTTCAGGTCACTCGTCACACACATACAGAGAAAAGCTGTTCTCAAAGTCACCGAAATCTCAGAGTCATCATTTGTGTCCTGTGTGTGAGGATGTGTAAGCGAGTGTCAGCACTGATATGATCTTGACTGATCTGGATAATATTTCTCTCCTCAGTGCTGCGAGGCAGAGCAGGTCATTCGGTGTCCGTCTGCACATCTTGTTTTATTTCATATACGCCCATGCGTCATGGGACATTTCTGGACCGTTGCTTACGTTCATCTTAATGAAATATCGACTGCTGTTGTCACATGGATATTAAAAACTTCATCCGCATCATGACTCACTCTGAAATATGAAGGATGAAAGTTGTACAGTGACACGTTTAAGAACAGTTTTAGTGCTGAGGAAAATGAAAAGGTTTCTGTTAAAGAAGTAAGTTCTGGCCATAAGTCACCCTTAATAAGACACATGTTGTGTTTGTGTGTAGTCAGAGCTCACAGGTGAACTGTGATGTGCTTACTGAAGCATGTCTTTCCTCCAAATCAAGCTCCTTCACTACACACTGCTCTCTTGCTAAAAAACTGTTTCGTATTTTTGCGTATAACTGTGTGTTTATATTTCTGCATGTCTTCTTGTCACCAAAACCAGCATGAAAGGGGTCATCAGATGCAAAACTCACTTTTACATGTTGTTTGAACATTAATGTGTGTTGGCAGTTTGTGTACACAACAACCATACAATGATAAAAATCCACCCAGTGGTATTTTTTAATCTTTAAAAGTAATATTCCCTTTTTAAAATCAGGTCATTCTCAGTTTCTTGTCGTTGTGATGACACACAGAGAGAGGCCACTCCCACGATAGTTGATTGACATGAGCGCCTTTCCTTAGACCCGCCCTCACCGAGCTGAAACAGTCCGACTCTGATCGTGATCGCCATTGTGTGACTCAGGTGCAGGGGAAGACAAGCATGTGTCCAATTGAGCGATTGAGGTTTTCTGTTGTTGGATGTAATAATGAACATAGCAGTCCTCATATACTCCCGATATCCACTGAAGATGCAGAGGATAACATTATTTTCATTTCTAAATGGAAAGCACCGATCCCGATATACATATGCATCTATCTTTATGCAAATCCTGATGCAGCTTCACCCACAGCAGAAGTGAGTATAAGGGTTTTATCTTTGCAAATGGCCTTTCTTAATAATGTGGTTGTTTGCAAGTTTTGCTGCTAAACGGACAAAACGAGGCTAAAGTAAACATTACGGCTCATAATCTCACAGCAAAGAGGGGCGGGGCGAGCAGAGCTCATTTGCATTTAAAGGACCATGGAATAAAATGAGTTGAGATTTTGCAGAGGTGATTTTGACAAGGTAAAATCGTGGGGTTTTTTACACTACTATTAAGAATTTTTAACCAAAGTATATTATAGACTTTCCATTAGGACCCTAAAGAATCATATGACCTTGTGGAAAATGGGTACCCTTTAAAGCACCTTACGTTTCAGTTAAGCGTCTCAGACGCTTCATAATATGATGAGAATGAATTTTGTCTTGATCCCTAAAATGATCCATGAATAAATGAACAGTATAAGATTAGACTTTGTGGCTAATTGTGGATTCTTCACTGACTCCACCATCCGGATTCACTCATTGAGTTTGTTTCATCACAATGAGCATAATGGACAATGCTTCTTTTCTACTAAATTTGCTTCAGAAAGAAGGTTTACCGAGCCTTTAAAGAGGAAATGGCCTTAAATGTGGCTGAGATGCAGCAAGTGCTGTGAGTAAATGGTGCGTAAATGTCAGTGTAACGGGGGTCGGAGTGCTGGGGAGGAATATGGGCAGCTTCACATTGAGATTGATCATTTTAAAGCTGTATTTTATTAAATAAGGGCCAGATAATTGAGTATTCCAGGAAGGGAAAACGGGAAGAGCCGTTTGAGAAATGATGGTTGGCCGCTGATGTCTGTTTGGTTTTAATGGGAACACTTTAGCTGGCTGGAGCAGGTCCAGCAGCAGTGCTCCTGAACTTTTGCCAGGGTGAAATGTAAAATGCAGGGTTTCCACGATAGGAGATTCAGAGCAAATTAAGAAAACCTCCTCAGCTAGATCTGCAAGAGGAGGTCAGGAGATCTCATACATTTACCTCATGATTTAGGCAGTCTTTAATGTGATATCCAGGCATCCCACAGCGAACGCTGATGTAGTTTAGAGGCAGTCCAGTAAGCTTTCTTGTGTAACTGATGAGCAGAGATTCCTGTCAGGATTGATATGTGAGCCATTTAAAATTCTGCCAGTATCTTAATCGTCATTACTTACTTGACATGGTAGTAGCAAAGGCTGGACTGATACATGACTGCTTTTAGTTTGACCTCCTCTGATTTGTGTGTGTGTGTGTGTGTGTGTGTGTGTGTGTGTGTTTTATAACATGCAGTAATGTTTTTTCTATTAAAATGAATGCTGGTATGACTGAAACATTCCTGTGAGGATCGAGAAGCTTCTATCTAAAGTTACAGAGAAGTGAATGAGGAACTGCTATAAGAGTAAATTAAAGCATAATTTTACTTTACTGATTAAAAAAAGAAATACTAAATTTATTTGTTAGATAAATCCCAGTCACATCTTAAGACATATTGACACACATATTGACACACACATATTGCCTTCAAGTTATGTGTACATTAGGCTACGTTATAATTTTTAACAATTACGACAGATTTAAATAATACAGGTGTGCACACAAGTACGAGACAATGTATTCATACACCACAACAATGAGAAAGGATATCAGCAACACTAACACCAAGACAGATCAGAAGCAGAAAGGCGCCACCTGGCGGAATATATGCGTTACATACTGATCGAATAAGGTTATGCTAATGATATGAATCCATCCATTGACGTGATTGGTTATTGAATTTTGTGACGTAGCAAAAAAAGGTTGCTTCAAACCGCATTTCTGGGATAGCCTTTGGGAAACCACAGTTTTAAGGAGAAAATACTAAGCAATGGTGTTGATTAATGGGTTGGCACATGGTAATATAAACAACATAAAAAACTTGATTTTCACTACAGGGGGACTTTAAACACTTTCTGTATTGAAAACTAGCTGGTCCGTGTTCAGTCTCTGTTGTGTTTGAATTATGAGATATCATGTGAGATGACTTTTTATCTCCTAATTCGATGCCATATTTATGCCATAATTTAGCATTTTTATCAGTCATCATTTTGATGTATTAAGATTAAACAAAAACAAAATAAATGTTTTTGTGAACATGTTATATGTGTGCACTGTGTGTATTTATAATGTATATAAATACACTCACATACATATATGTTTAAGAAAATGTTATGTTTATATATTTAATATATTTATATATATAATATAAATTATATGAAAACAATATATACATGTAAATATTTTCAAGATATACTGTATATGTGTGTCTCTATCTATGCATAACAAAAATATGCAGTACACACATATATAAACAAAAACATTTATTTTGGATCTGATTAATCGGGATTATATTCTCAGTATTTTATAATTTATAGAATTTTAACTTTTGTGTCATAATTTTGACTTTTATGTCCTAAATATGCCTTTTTATCTGATGATTTTGACCTTTTATGACAAGCATTTTTTTTTAATACATTAGAAATGGGCTTCCATAGGGTGCAAAGCAGAGGAAAACATAATGCAGACAAATTATGTTTGTATCGCCTGACCAGTGTTGCCAAGTCTTTGGTTTTCCCGCTGAATTGGGCTACTTTAACACTGTTGCTGTGGGTTGTTTTTCATGTCTGCAGGTAAATAACGTGATATTTAGCTTCTGGAATGCCAATTTTACCAGAGGAACCCCACCAAAAATGTGTATTTTCCCTTCAGAAGGCCATTTTTACACCCCTTCCCCTGTCCAATTGGGCATGGAGAATGAATGTGTCATATTTTCAGCTTATTTAAGCATGTTTTTTTTTCTTATGTGTTAGAAATGTGCTCCTGTAGGGTGCAGAGCAAAGGAATACATTTGTACCACCTGACCAGTGATGCCAAGTCTGCGATTTTCCAGTGGAATTAGGCTACTTTAACACTGTTGCCTGTAGTTGTTCATGTCCACAGGTAGATGCAACCCCAACAATGTGATATTTAACTAACAAACTAAACAGCCAAACCTCGAACCCTTGATTAAAAAAATAAAAACAATGAGCCGAAGCGTTTACATTCCTCAGGTGTTGCTCATCTAAACAAGATTTAGACTAGCGTTAAGTCCCCTCACCTTTTATTGTTTATTTGACTTATTTAATTATTTTTCTCATTTTATGCTGGTACCACTGAAATAACCAAATGTTGTTTATACATAAACAATGAACACTTTTCATGTCACATGAACCTTTGTATGTTAGATCAGTATCTTAATTACGACGAACTCCCCGTATTCCCAGCGTATGACACCTCATACCCAGTAGCCATCTGATGTTCTGTCAGAGATTATATTTCAAAAACAAGACATCCTGGACAAACACCATGAGATCATGACAACACACACAAGTACAATGAGTAATACATGCTTCAAGAGGTCATTATTAAACACACATCTTTTGTTTTCCAAGGCAGAAAACAGAGGAAAGGCATTAATCCATGTTCTTACTGTTAAAACATTAAACTAGTTTTTGTTATTTGAAATAAAGCTGAAATAAAATAAAGTTTAAGTACTAAAATTATTCAAAATAAAATTGAAATGATAACATAATATAAATATATACTGTATATATAAAGTGACAAAAACTGTATAAAATTAAAACTGAAAATATATCCTCATAATATTGTGATATGTAATAATATAATTTAAAATATTATTGATTACAATACTAAAATAACACATGCACTGCATCCAAATACAGTGTTTGTACATCTGTTCTACTTACCTTCATTTGCTCCATTTTTTGAGGTAGCACAAATACAGACATATGCATGTAAAATATGTAATGAATTCACACCTTTTTCCTTTTTATTTTCACCCATTTTTAATTTCTATTTATCATTCGTTTTGACTGTGTTTTCATTTTATATTGGATTAAAATAGTTTTTTAATTTCACTTTAATTTGTTCTAGATCATTAGACATGATGTTATAATGCACTGAAAGTTTTTCATAACCATTTTCCTAGATTAGAATCTGGAGAAGCTTGGGAATACCCTCTGGGAATGAAAAACCGCTGATGAGGTCAAACCATGTAGTTTTACCAGTTTCATCTAAAAACATTGTTAAAAACAAGAGGAGACAGACATCACAGTTTAACCTTGTGTCATTATTGACTTGCTCATCAAGTTGGCAGCATGAGGCAGCGAACAGTGGCCATGTACATGGAGATCGGTTGCTTTGTGTCCTGTCTGTGTGGCTGGGTTTTGAATTGTTCTACTCTGGCCACTGAGTACTGGGTTATCTCAGAAAGTGCGTCTGTGGTTCTCGCCGCCGGTGATTACTATTCCAACCTCTGGATGGACTGTGTCGCAGACACCGCAGGAGTATCTGACTGTAAATACTACCCCTCCATGCTGGACCTTCCTGGTGAGGAAAAAACTCTGGCATTATTTCATGATTTGATGTTACTCCAGGATCATTTATAATACCCCTCTCTCTCTCTCTGGTAGTATTCCTCCATGTATGCAGGGCCCTGGCTATCGTCTCTGTGATCTTTGGCTTCTGGGGGGCTGTTCTTGCCCTCATTGGGATGAAATGTACCAAAATCGGAGGCTCTGAGCTCGCCAACGCAAGAGTTACATTCGCAGCAGCATTGACGTACCTGGCATCCGGTATTTTTCTTCATAAGTATTTTTGCATAAGCCTATATTGAGTAACATAAACTAATGTGTTGCTGTCTGTTTTGCAGGGTTTAGTGGTATGATAGTGTACTCCTGGTGGGGAAACAAGACACGCTCAGAATTTGTGGATCCATATTTCTTAGAATTAAAGTATGTAATCATTTTTTATGTGTAATAATCACAGATCTAATATAAACATGCAATTTCTTTCCCAGCCATTCACCTTCACAGACATAACAGACAGTGTTTTTGTAACTTGTGCTGATTTGACAGTTTAAAGGAACACTCCACTTTTTTTGAAAATAGGCTCATTCTCCAATTCCCCCCGAGTTAATAAGTTAAGTTTTACTGTTTCAAAATCCATTTAGCCGTTTTCCTGTTCTGGCGATATCACTTTTAGCATGAATCACTGAATCCTATGAGACCAATGGCATGGCGTTCAAAAATGACCAACGAGTTTCAATATTTGTCCTATTTAAAACTTGACTCTTCTGTAGTTATATTGTGTACTAATACCAGCGGAAAATGTAAAGCTGCGATTTTCTAGGCCAAAAAGATTAGGAACTACATTTCCATTCCCGGCGTAATAGTCAAGGAAGTTTGCTGCTGTAACATGGCCGAAGCAGGCGGAGTAATATTACGCAGCACATGTGCAAATGCTAATCTAGTTGGGAACTAATTTCAGGCACAGTGTGAAATTACTGCACCTGCTTTGGCCATGTTACGGCAGCAAACTTCCTTGACTATTACGCCAGAATGGGAGTGTAGTTCCTAATCTTATCGGCCTAGAAAATCACAGCTTTACATTTTCCGCTGGTATTAGTACACAATATAACTACAGAAGAGTCAAGTTTTAAATAGAACAAATATTGAAACTTGTTGGCCATTTTTGAACATGATGCTATTGGTCTAATAGGATTCAATGATCTATGCTAAGCTATGCTAAAAGGGATATCGCCAGAGCAAGAAAACGGCTGAATGGATTTCAAAATGGTAAAACTTAACTTATTAACTCGGGGGGAGTTGGAGAATGAGCCTATTTTCAAAAAAAAAGTGGAGTGTTCCTTTAAGCACAATAAGACCTGAAAGAGAACTTAGTTTAGTACTCACATGCCATATGAGAGGCGCTTTCTGTGTGTTCACTTTGGTTTTGTGCACTCAGAAAACCCTATATCAGAAGTTTAGACTGTCTTTAAAATTCATGATTTCAGTGAAAAAGACATGGTAATCAAAACCAAACAGAAGTTCTTTGGCAGAGAATCTATTGTATGATCTGTAAGGGCACAGCTCTATTCTGGAAAAGGGGGTGGGGAACAGCAGCTCATTTGCATTTTAAAAAACATACAAGAGTACAAAAAAACTCTTTCTGCTTCCACATAAAATAGGCATTTTCAATATGGTACAATTAATGATCTGTGGGCTATTTTGAGGTAAAACTTTTAAAAACATTTGAGGCTTATATTAGGCTACTGTCACAATCTGGCTGAGTGGAGGAGTGGAGATGAAGCAGGAGAACCGGATTAAATGAATATAAACAGTTTATTTAAACAAAACACTGAAACTAAATACAAACAAACAAACAAACAAACAAACAAACAAACAAACAAACAAACAAACAAACAAACAAACAAACAAACAAACAAACAAACAAGCAAACAAACAAACAAGCAAACAAACAAACACCGGGAGCAAGCAATGAACACATGTAACAATACATCGACGGACACTGGGGAGTGAGCAGACACAGACTTTATACACAGAAACATGGGCGTGGTCACAAACAAGATAACGAGATGACGAGGGGGAAATACAAATATGGGCAAGACTAAACCAAAAGGACTAAACCAAAAGGGGGAGAACAAGGACTAAACCAAATGAACTAGAAACATGGGGGGGAAAACACTTGGAAAACATGACAGAACAGGACAAAACACAGACATATTCCTGACAGCTACATCTTGTAAAAAGGTGCATAATAAGTGACCTTTGACATAGCATTTCAACACTGTGGAACTAATTGCGTGAGATGCAGAAAGACAGTGAGACATTATGCAACAAACAAAGGCGTACATCTGCATACTTTCATAGAACAAAAAATAAAAACAATGAGAAAATTATATTTTGAGGTACAAAAAAATCTTACATGAAGTTGCTTTAAAATAAATTACTTTTTTCCTCAGGTTTGAGCTCGGTGCAGCTCTGTTCATCGGCTGGGGAGGTTCATGTCTGCTTATATGTGGAAGTGCAGTTTTGTGCTATTTCTCTGGGAGAGAGTCATTCCCCAAAAGGTCTGGTCCATTGTACTGCAAAAATGTAATGAATATGTATTTACATTGATAACACTTTTGTCCTCCACTCAGGTTTAATATAACACCCAGAAGACCCCCAACCTACATGACAGCTCGTACCAGACGGACGTACATGCTGCCAGGCTTGTCCAGACCCACAACAGTCATTATTCCTGCTTCACACCAATCTTACATTGAGAGCAGAGGAAGCAGAGCGACTGGAGGGAGGAGAGGAACACAAGAAAGCCAGACTTTAAGGTCTGTCAGACCCATCCTGCCCCCCATAGACTCAGCTGTATAAGAAATGGTACCACAACATAATACAATAAGGTTCAATTTAGTAGCCCTAGTAAATTTTTTTACAGCATTTATAAATGCAGGTTAAATTATTACTGTACTTTTTAAATCGTGTTCTTTCCTAATACATTAACTGATGTTAATTTACATATCTTCAAATGTTAAAATGTACTAGTATATGTAGAAATTAATTTCTAGATTAATAAATTGATTATTCATTGTTATATGTTATACAGTTAAGGTCAAAAGTTTACATACACTTAGCAGAAATCTTACTAAAAAAGAGGGATACAAATACATGTACCTGAATAAGATATTTAACATAAAAGACATTTACATGTATGAGAAAATAATAGTTACATTTATAAAAATGGCCAAAATGACAAAAATTTTACATATGCCTGATTCTTACTACTGTTTTATTACCTGAATGATCCACAGCTGTTTGTTTGTTTGTTTGTTTGTTTGTTTGTTTGTTTGTTTGTTTGTTTGTTTGTTTGTTTGTTTGTTTGTTTGTTTGTTTGTTTTAGTGATAGTTGTTCATGAGTCCCTTGTTTGTCCTGAACAGTTAAACTGCCCGCTGTTCCTCAGAAAACCTTTCCAACAATGACTGTATGATTTTGAGATCCATCTTTTCACACTGAGGACAACTGAGGGACTCATATGCAACTATTAAAGTAGGTTCAAGTGCTCACAGATGCTTTAGAAGGAAACACAATGCATTAAGAGCCAGGATGAACATTTTTGGAGTTTGAAGATCAGTGTAAATTGAACTTATTTTGTCTCAGGAAAACATGCAAGTATCTTCCGTAGTTTCTGAAGGGCAGTAGTAATTAAACAAACAAAAAAAAAAAAAAAAAAAAGATTTTTAGGCAAAATATAAAAAATGTACACATTCTTATTTTGTTCAAAAGTTTTCACCCCTGGCACTTAATGCATATTTTTTTCCTTCTGTAGCATCAGTGAGCGTTTAAAACTTCTGTAATAGTTGCATATGAGTCCCTCGGTTGTCCTCAATGTGAAAAGATGGATCTCAAAATCATACAGTCGCTGTTGGAAAAGGTTAAAATACAGAAAAATGACTGAAAACCCAAAGAATTTGTGGAACCTAAAGGATTTTTCTGAAGAATCGCAGGTAAAATAACACAGCTGTGGATCATTCAGATAACAACAGTATTAAGAATCAAGTGTATGTAAACTTTTGAACAGGGTCATTTTTATAAATTCAACTATTATTTTCTCTTGTGGACTATATGTAAACAACTTTTATGTGAAATATCTTATTTAGGTCAATAATAAATAAAAAATAACATGCATATTGTATGATCCCTCTTATTTTGGTAAACAATTAATATTTTGCAGATTCTGCAAGGTCTATGTAAGCTTTTGACCTCATCTGTATGTTACTGCAGAAATATGAATGTAGAGATGTCTCTAAATTGTTACAAAACAAATCATTTAGAAAGATCTGTGGGAAAATACACTTCATGCTAATTCTTCTCAAATAAGCCACCTGTGAAATCTTGTAAAATAGGAATCTTGTGAATTTAATAAATAAATATTTTACACGTTACAAAAATCTTGTCTTTTGATCCTGTATATGTTTTTAAGCAAGACATTTATCTAGTAACCAACACTGAGGGAATTATTGGTTGAGATTTGGTCAAGTATATAAAGATATATATAGAGAGAGATCATATAATACATTATTACCAATAACCTGTTTGAAAATACATCAACTCTAATGCACAATATCAAGCAATAGTCTCGTTATTTCATGATTCAGATCTTTAAAGACTAAAAGCTTTTGGAGCTATATTGAAAATGCAGATGCTATTTGCACCCCACTGAAAATAGCAGCATGCACTCTTTGCATTAGTCTTTTCTCTGTTCTATTCTATTTGCACCTTGGAGTTAATTGCAGATACTGCATTATTCTTAATGCTACAATTATATAACAGCCTTCACCAGACTAATAGGGAGCACCTGGAGATTGTAAAGAAACGTTAAAGGAAGCTCAATTAAATGACAAATAACACAACTGAGTGCATTTGAGTATTAAGGAAATGTTCTTCAAACAATAGCCAAAAGTACCGTCTAATAAATACCACTGGATGGCGACATTCTCCAAGAAACACTCACTTCATCTTAATGGTGGCATTGGTTGAATTGGTAATTTACACTCACACATTTTATATTTTGTAATTTGGTATTGAAGTATTAGTTGCTTTGTCTCACTTTAAACTTTCTGTTCTATTTGATAAAGCAGTATCAAAGGATACACTTTAATACTAAAGTTTCGAATGGTTTAGTGCTTTCAAATTTATTAATTACAAATAATCATATTCCAAAATAAAACTCTTTGTTTGCATAACATACATGACCCTTGACCATAAAACCAGTAGCACAGGTATTTGCAGCAATAGACAACAATACATTGTATGGGTCAAAATTATAGATTTTTTTAAGGCAAAATCATTAGGATATTAAGTAGATCATATTCCATGAAGATATTTGGTAAATTTCATACTGTAAATATATCAAAACTTAATGTTTTTATAAGAACTTAATTTGGACAACTTTAAAGGTGACTTTATCAATATTTCATTTTTTTTTTTTTTTTGCACCCTCAGATTTCAGATTTTCGAATAGTTTAATTTTTTCCAATTGGAAGCTTATTTATTCAGCTTTCAAATGATGTAGAAATCTCAATTTAAAAAAAATGACCCTTTTGACTGGATTTGAGGTTCATGGTCACATATTTTGTGTAAACAAATTCAAACACAAACTCATTTTGGATGCAATTAATCGATTTGACACTAGATTTCACAATTCAGCAGAATTGTAGACACTCTTCAAGTTAACTGCAAACATTAAGTATTTTATTTCTGTATTGCCAGATCTGGGTAGTAACTGATTACTTGTAACTAGATTAAATTACATTTTAAAGTACTCATAATCAGACTACAGTTACTTTTTTACTGATTACATGATTACATAGTATTCATATTACGCTTAACATTTTTAAATAAATATTTGAATTAATAATTTTGAATTTGTATGTTCAAACTAAATGTAATTTTTTAGTAAGTATTTTATTTTTATTGAGGTTACTTTATATTTTTATATCAATATGGTACAAGATCCTATTTCAATCAAAGTGATAAGTAAGGTTAAAAGTAATCTAAAACTAATCTGTTTAGATTACCTAATGGATCACGTTACTAGCTACATTTGTGACTCTGAACCACAAAAACAGTTTTAAGTAGCACGGGTATATTTGTAGCAATAGCCAACAAAACATTGTATCATTGTATCAAAAAATCATGTTTCATGAAAATATTTTGTACATTTCCTACCGTAAATGTATCAAAACTTAATTTTTGATTAGTAATATGCATTGCTCAGAACTTCATTTGGACAAATTTAAAGGCAACTTTGTCAATATTTTGAATTTTTTTTTTTTTGCACCCTCAGATTCTAGATTTTCAAATAGTTTCATCTTGGCCAAATATTGTGCTATCTTAACCATACATCAACAGAAAGCTTATTTATTCATATAATCCCAGTTTCAAAAAATTGACCCTTATGACTGGTTTTGTGGTTTAGGGTCACATATGTTATGTAAAGACAAACTTTAATTTTGGATATGATTAATCGCAACTAATCGATTTCACAGCACTAGATTTTACAATTCAAAAGAATTGTAGACACTCTTCTGTGTAAGCTAACTCACTGCAAACGTTTAGCTATCTTTAATGCCAGAGCTGAGTAGTAACGCATTACATGTAATTTCAATTATGTAATCAGATTCCAAAATTAAGTACTTGTAACTATATTAAATTACATTTTTAAGTACTTGTAATCAGCCCCAGTTACTTTTTTATTGATTACATGATTAGTATTCATATTAAGTTTAAAAATTTAAAATAAATATTTGAATTTTGAATTTGTATGTTTAAATGGTAACACTTTACAATAAGGTTCATTAATTAAACATTAGCTAATGTACTATGTACTAGTTAATGTAACATGAACTAACCATGAGCAATACATTTGCTACTGTATTTACTAATCTTCATTAACGCTAGTTAACGAAAATACAGTTGTTCATTGTTTGTTCATGTTAGTTCACACTGCATTAACTAATGTTAACAAGACTTTAATAATGTATTAGTAAATGTTGAAATTAACATTACCAAATATTAATAAATGCTGTATAAATCCAGTTCATTATTAATTCATGTTAACTAATGTTTTTAACTAATGTTAACTAATGAACCTTATTGTAAAGTGTTACCGTTTAAATAAAAAAAAAATTGTAAGTGTTTTGTTTTGACTGATGTTATTTTAAAATTATTTATTTTAATGTTACATTTTTATGATTTAATTGATTATTAGTTTTCATTGAACTTGGGAAACCTTAATGGAATGGAAAGAATGGAAAATATTTTCATACTCTTTATTTTTGTATATCAATATGGTGCAAGATTATCCTATTTAAGTCAATGTGATAAGTAAAGTCAAAAGTAATCTAAAACTAATCTGTTTAGATTACCTTAAATGTGTAATGTAATAGAATACGTTACTAACTACATTTGTGATCTTGTGTCTTAAGTAGACTGGGTATATTTGTAGCAATAGCCAACAATACATTGTATGGGTCAAAATGATCTGTTTTTCTTAATGCCAAAAATCATAAGGATATTAAATAAAAAAAATAAAAAAATAAATAACCTCAGATTCCAGATTTTCAAATAGTTTCATCTTGGCCAAGTATTGTGCTATCCGAACCATACATCAATAGAAAGCTTATTTATTCATGTAACCCAATTTCAAAAAATGGACCCTTATGACTGGTTTTGTGGGTTAAGGTCACATATGTTATGCTATGTAAACACAAACTTTAATTTTGGATATGATTAATTGCAACTAATTGATTTCACAGCACTAGATTTTACAATTCAGAAGACACTCTTCTGTGTATGTTAACTCACTGCAGAGGTTTAGCTTTCTTTACTGCCAGAGCTGAGTAGTAACGCCTTACATGTAATTTGGATTATGTAATCACACTGTAAACAAAATCTGTAGAAATTACAGTATTACTGGCAGCTGGTTGCCAGTAACTTACTGTAGATTTAAATTTATGCTATTTACTGGCAACAGTTTGTTCAAAGTTAATTGAACATTAAACATTAACAAGTCTTTATCTTTACAGAATAAAACTAAAATAACAGCCTCATGCAAAGCATTATGGGAACCAAAATCTGAAGGAAAAAAACAGAAAAAGGTTGATGAAGGTTTTTGGTTCCCAGAATGCTTTGCAGTAGGTTGTTATTTTATAGTTTTTTTCTGTAAAGACAAAGACTTGTTAATGTTTAATGTTCATTTAACTTTGAACAAACTGTTGCCAGTAAATAACATAAATTAAAAATCTACAGTAAATTACTGGCAAACAGCTGCAGAACTACAGCAAATTTTTTACAGTGATTCCACAATTAAGAACTTGTAACTAGATTAAATTACATTTTAAAGTACTCATAATCATAATACAGTTACTTTTTTATTTGATTACACAATTACATAGTATTCGTATTAAGATTACAAATTTAAAATAAACATTTAAATAATTAATTTTGAATTTGTGTTCAAATAAAATGTATTTTTTAGCAAGTGTTTTGTTTTGATTGATGTTATTTTAAAATAGTTTATTTTAATGTCACATTTTTATGATTTAATTGATTATTAGTTTTCATTGAACTCATTGTTCATTTCATGTTGTTAATTATAAAGAATGGAAATAATTTTCATACTCTTTATATTTTTATATCAATATGGCAGTGATAAGTGTAGGTCAAAAGTAATCTAAAACTAATCTGTTTAGATTACCTAAAACGTGTAATGTAATGGATTACGTTACTAACTACATTTGTGACCCTGAACTACAAAACTAGTGTTAAGTAGCACGGGTAGGGATTTGTAGCAATAGCCAACAATATGTTGTATTTGTATATTGTAATTATTGGGATATTAAGTAAAAAATCATGTTCCATGAAGATATTTTGAACATTTCCTACTGTACATATATCAAAATCAAATTTTTATTAGTAATATGCATTGCTTAGAACTTCATTTGGACAACTTTAAAGACGATTTTCTCAATATTTTGATTTTTTGCACCCTCAGATTTTACTTTTTTAAAAAGTTGTACCTCTGCCAAATATTGTTATATCCTAACAAACCATATATCAATGGAACCATGCATCAATTAAAAATAAATGACCTTTATTTCTTGTGTAATTTGGAACAGACTACAATTTGAAAGTAATCTACCCAGTTCTGTTTATTGCTGTTAGGTTCCATTCTGTCATGAATTCTGTTTTATTTCTATCCTGGTCGTAATCGTTCCTTCTAGGCATCATTTTAGTTTTGTTATTACTGTGTAAATAAACAGGTATTGCTAAAGTTGAAGTGCCTGAGGATATTTTTAAATATCTGGTAACATATAATACAAAAGAAAAGCCCAGTTGTCAATAAAAGTTAAGATTCAGGACTGCTGTCGGCCCTCTGGATGTTCCCTGCGGGACTCCTTCGAATCTTCGGCCGCCCTTCCCCCTCTTCGAGCCCCAGAGATGAGACGAGGCTCACGCCAGGAATGCGCTGTGACGTCACGGCGCTCTGGATGGATCTCACACTTTTGGGGGAATCATTTTGTCGGGCTTGTTTCTGCCTGTGTTCAAATTCACCACAACCGTGTAGAGTTTGTTTGATTCGCGGCGCAGGGGTGAAGCTGATTCTTTAGGATGGCCAGGTTTTGACCTACTCCTGCATGGATTGTTTGCAAAAACTTCTTCGCTGAGAGGTAAGAGCCATTGCATCTGTCCTTCCCGTTACTCCGCGGCCGATGGGTGAGTCGTATAAAAACTTTGGTTTGCTGTTAAAATGGCTGAAACGGAACGTAATGATACATTTATTCGTCATTTCGTTGTACTGAAGTAAAATTTAGACTTTTCTCTTCTGGTTTAACTTTTCTTTCAGTACCGTTCTCAAACACGAGTCCCCCTTTTGTTCGTAACTGAGCTTGTCCCAACTTGAGATGTTTTGAAGGGGCAGTAATCTGAGAAGAAGTCTGTTGAAATGCTCAAGATTATCTGAGAAGAAGTCTGTTGAAATGCTCAAGATTTGAGATAGAGACGTTCAAGTTCAGTATGTGTAGCAGAAAATGGTTATATCTTATGAAAATTAATCTGTCAAAATTATCAAGGTCACATTTACCTCTAAGATCAAGCGAAAAAAAAGAGGGAAAAAATGCATTTTGTATTTTCCGTAAAGCAATGAAACCTAATTAAGATAATTAAAATACATTTTTATGACAGTTATTTAAAGCTTCCAATAGTTAATTACCAAAAAATTACATACACCCAGGGTCATATATGTATATATATATATATATATATATATATATATATATATATATATATATATATGACCCTGGGTGTATGTAGCAATAGCTAACAGTACATTGTATGTGTCAAAATTATTATTTTTAATGCTTAAAATATCAGGATATTAAGTAAATATCATGTTCCATGAAAATATTTTGTAAATTTCCTACCGTAAATATATTAAAACTTAATTTTTTATTAGTAATATGCGTTGCTTAGAACTTCATTTGGACAACTTTAAAGGCGATTTTCTCAACAAAAAAAAAAAAAAAAAAAAAAAATTTGCATACTCTGTCAAGTATTGTGCTATTCAAACCATACATTAATGGAAAGCTTATTTATTCAGATTTCAGATGTTTTTCGTGGTCCAGGGTCAAATAATGCGAAAAATAACGATATATTATTATTTATAATCATTATTTAACTTGTAAAGAGGTATGGTCCATGGCGTTTGTTTTAATGCATTTTTTCTATGCCGATGCAAATAAAATATCACAATGCAGAAATGCGTTTCATTCTTTTAGATAATTTTAGCTGAATAAAAATGACGAATTAAGGCAAACATAGGTTAAACATACCCATTTAGCTCGTATATTCACTATTTTGTCATTTTAAACGGTATTCAAACAGTCACACAAAATAAATATGCATCTTATGTGTGACGCGATTTACTAAATAAATGATATTCTGATTATTGATTAGTAATATATCCCTCAGAAGAAAATTGTACAGGATTAAATAAAATAATAGTTACGATCAGTCGTACAGACTATTAACGTGTAATGCTATTTGTTGACAAAGCATTATTAAAAAAGACATTTAACGTGCACGTGCTCTTCCCCTCTCTCTGTGCTCTTGCAAACTGGGACACGCGCTCTTGTTTCCATAGAAACGCAGAGGACGCGCTGATACTGCTGTGCCGCGCACCGCTCAGATCATTCATCAAGACTTCACAGAAACCGCAAGATGGTAAGGAGACAAGCGACACCACGAATCATCAAAATAAGGTGGAATTTATCATATATCGACGATTAATCGTTTTATTCTCGCATTTCACCTGTTTATTGAACGCTTGTAGTCACGTGGACCTGTGTTGTTCCTGTTAACGTTAGCTGGTAACGATTAGCTTGCAGTGGTGGAATCAGTCAGGAATGTTTTGACCTGTGACCTTGAGAAATAAGCTGGTTTGTGTCTGGAATATGGCTTTTTTTCTTTAAGAATTCACCTAGCTCTTTGTTTCCCCCCTGCAGCCATTTTATGACAACGTTTACTACCCCTACCCGTCAGATCCCCCGGGAACCCATTCCTCAGCAGGGATCCCATCTCTGTTGAGCTCTCCTCAGAGCCAGCCCTCATCCGGCAGCCTGAGCAGACCAGCTGCATCCACCATGTCCGGACCGCTTACGTCCTCCGGAGTCGCCACCAGCACCGGCATCCCCCCGCCCTTCAAGTTCCGAGCCCGGCGTGAGAATGTGGACTGGCGTCGGATCAATGCCGTCGATGTAGACCGAGTGGCTTCCGAATTAGACTTCCACACTCTACAGGACCACATCACAGAGGTGACATTTTGCAACGTGGAGGGCGAGCGTTGCCAGCGCTGTCAGAGCCCTGTGGACCCTGCCTTGATTAAGCTCTTCCGGCTGGCCCAGCTAACCGTGGAGTACCTGCTTCACTCCCAGGACTGCCTCAGCATCAGTCTGCAGGGGGCCGAGGAGAGGCTGCAGGCAGAGGCGAAGGAGAGGGAGCAGCTCTGCGTCCAGCTGCAGAAAAAGAGCCAGGATGCCAAAACGTTAAAGGAGGAGCTGAAGCAGAGGAAGAAGATCATAGCCTCTCAGCAAGCCATGTTCAGCGCAGGGATCGGTGCCAATTACCATAAGGTCTGTACAGCCCCATGGTGGAGTGTGAATGTGTGTATTAGCATTTTCATTGTCGCCGCCACCTCCCCCCTCAAGGCCAGATTCTATTCCACCATCGTCCCACAGTTCATCGACCCTGGTGAATGTAACGTGTGCTTTTCTCACATTTGATGGTTTGAAGGAGCAACGTTAAGACCAGAACAATGTTAAGGCTGAATTCCAATTTGCGTACTAGGCTCTGATCGGTGTTAGTTATTGTTAAAATCATTTTTTTAATTGGAAATCATGTTCATAATCAAGATATCACTGAAATATTAATATTAGATGAGAAAATTAAAATTAAATGAAAATTAGAAATCCCCTGGCAACTTACTAAAGTAAAGAAATTTTTAAATACTATAATGACTAAAACTGAAATTAAATCTGAATATAAATATATATTTTTTAAAACTAATAAAAAGTACAAAAGCACATAATAAAATTACTAAGACTTAAAAAAAGAAACTTAAATTAGAAATGCCTTTGAAACTAACTGAAAGTCATTTTGAGTTAAGTCATTAAGTACTAAATTGGTAAAAATTAAATTACATCTACATTAAAATATTCTTTATAAACTAATGAAAGTTACAAAAGCACATAAAAAAATTAATAAACAACTAAACTGAAAATTAGAAATGCCCTGGCAACTAACTGAAATAAAGTAATTTTAAGTTAAGTCATTTAAGTACTAAATTGTTAAAAATTAAATTAAATCTAAATTAAAATATTTTTTAAAACTAATAAAATTACAAAAGCACACAAAAATTACATATAAAAACACCCTGAAATGCCCTTGCAACTAACTGAAAGAAAATAATTTTTAAGTTAAGTCATTCTTAACTTTACTGAAAGTTTAATTAAATCTAAATAAAATGTTTTTTTCTAAACTAATAAAATTACAAAAGCACATAACAAAATTATTAAAACTTAAAAAACTGAAACAAAAATTAGAAATGCCCTTAAACTAACCAAAAATATTGTATTCTCTTTACTGTAATACAAAATAACTATTTCAAGTTATTTTTAAGTACTCTAAAATCTAAATAAAATTATTATTTTTTTTAAATTAATAAAAAATTACAAGAGCACATAAAATTACTAAAACTTAAAAAACTAAAATTAAAACTAGAAATGCCCTGGCAACTATCTAATAAAAAATAATTTAAAGTTAAATTATTAAAAAATGATATAAATGTAAATAAAAATATTTTAGAAAAAATTTAAATTACAAAGCACGTAACAAAAATGCTAAAACTTAAAAACAGAAATGAAAATTAGAAATGTCCTGGCAACTAACTTAAAATAATTTTAAGTCTTTTTTGAGTACTAAAATTACTCAAAATAAATGAAATCTATATAAAAATGAATGAAAATTACAAAAGCACATAAAATTACTAAAACTTAAAAAAAACTGAGAAGAAAATTAGAAATACCCTGGCAACTAACTGGAATAAAATAATTCTAAGTTAAGTAATTTATAAGTACAAAAAATTACTAAAATTAAATCTACATTTTTTTTAAACTAATAAAGCACATAACACAATTACTACAACTTAAACTAAAAAATTTAGAAATGCAATAATAGCACATAAATAAAACTAAAACAGATTTTTTTATGCAGATATCGGTTAAAATGTCAACTTTTTTTTACATTTAGTCTTTTGCATATAGATGGCATTTAAGCTGACTGACATCTACTAAAAGCAAGAAACGAACCAATTTTGATTCCATTGTGTCTTTAAAAGTATGTGCATTACCATCACTAGTGCAATATGTGCTTTTCTTATCTAGTAAATGTATGCAATTTCGTTTTAAAAGAAGTGATGTCAACACTTTTAAGTCTATAATCAGGCCTGCAGGCTGGGACAGGATTAGCTAATCACCAGACGTGTTTTTTGGACACTGCATTCAGGATTTGGCAAACGGAGCAGATGGTGTCAGCTGGTGACGATGACTTGTACTCCACTTATAAAAGAGCCTTAAGTGGAGGAAACAAATCAAAGCACCCATCCCCCATCATCCCCTCCCACTCATCTCATCAATGAAATAAAAACACATGCTGCATTGCTTTTAGAAACATTTCCGTCTTTGCACCGTGGCTGTAGCTGCTGTTTGCTCATTTGCAATCATGGAACTGACGGTCCTGATTGCAGCCAGCTGTTGCCAAGGCAACACCTGGTGTTTCATGCGGTTGCTAGGAAAACCCCAAGCACCTGACAGCAGAATCCAAATGAAAGTGCTGCTCATGGTTTACTGTTTAATTCAGGATCAAGTGTTTTTAACTGTCAAGTGGTTACCTAAATGTAGCTAGATCTGTTAAATTTACCCCAAAATCTGAAAAAAGAAGTTGTATTTTGCATAAATACAATGAGGCCTATTTTTCTTACCAGTAAGATTGTTTTGCATTGTGATGTTATAGTGACATTTACACTCACAATTTACATTTTTATATGTGACCATGGACCACAAAACCAGTCATAAGGTAAAATTTTACAAAACTGAGATATATACATCATATGAAAGCTCAATAAATAAGCTTTCCATTGATGTATGGTTTGTTAGGATAGGACAATATTTGGCCGAGATACATCTGTTTGAAAATCTGGAATCTAAGGGTGCAAAAAAATCAAAATACTGAGAAAATCACCTTTAAAGTTGTCCAGATTAAGTTCTTAACAATGCATATTACTAATCAAAAATTACATTTTGATAGGTTTACAGTAGGAATTTTACAAAAAATCTTAATGGAACATGATCTTTACTTAATTTCCTAATATATTTTGGCTATTGCTACAAATATACCCCAGCGACTTAAGACTGGTTTTGTGGTCCAGGGTCACACACACACACACACACACACACACACACACACACACACACACACACACACACACACACACACACACACATATATATATATATATATATATATATATATATAGATAGATAGATAGATAGATAATAGTGTGTGACTGCAGGAGGATATTTTAAATGTGTATAAAACTATCTAAAAATAATATAAATTTTCTCTTTAAAGAATTTATTTATTTTTCCTTTGAACCTGGAGCCAGATATTCCTTTACAGTTTTCAATATTTCAGTATACAATTTATCATTTAAAATAATATAAATTTGCAACAAAATTATATATAAATATATTAAATGTCTAATGATTATTTTGTATTACAGTAAAGAAAGCGAAAGAAAATAATGTCAAAATTGGAAAAATATTGCATAAGAAAAATAAAATTTCAATATATAATTTAAAATAATATAAATTTGCATCATAAATCTTTTGTATTACAGTAAAGAGAATACAATATTTTTGGATGTGAATTGGGAAAATTGAGTAGGAAAATGTCATGAAAATGATAATGATGTAAAAATTTTGGCTAAATAAAATTTCAATATGTAATTTATCATTTAAAACAAAAAACTGCAGCAAGACTAGTTATTATTATTTATTTAAATAATCTTAATTTTCTGTTTAAAAATATTTTTTTTTCCCTTTGACTTTGACTTTGGTTTACCTTTATTTTAGAGTTTCCTCTAGTTCTGTAATACGCTTTCTTGGTTTTTGTTCAATACCTGCTGAGGCTGCAGATTGACACCAGTGGATCCTAAACACATAATTGCATTTCACAGTTGATTTGGGAAGTTATGTTAGAGCAGCAATGTGATTATGTCACACAGTGGGAGTTTTACGGAGACAGTCTTCCCTGTCTTGTTGCAGAGAAAACAGCAAATGCAGAGCATGTGCTTATGAAGGGTATCAGTAGCAGTGTGGTTAAATTTGCATGAGAATACCAGACGGGTGTTTTGGCTGCTAAATGTGGTGTATGATGTGCAGCGTTGTGGATTTTCCGCATATCTGTGAACTGGAGCGAGAGGTAGAGCGGGGAAAAGATGTAACATCAACCCTGCACCACCCGGTGTTTCCATGGCAACGTTCCCACATTGTCTCTTGGTGTATATTGGTGAGTGGAGTGTGAGTGACAGCTGTGTTGAGCTGCGCCGACACCTGCTCGTCACCTGAACGGGGCTCGTGTTCACTCTGACCTTCAGGAAGGATTCTCCTTGGCATATTTGCTTTTTTAGATCACTGTAAAAAGAAAGATTCTATTATCATCTACTCACCCTTATCACTCTTTTTTCCAATGAAATACAAAAGAACCAAGTCACTTAAGAATAAGGCATCTGTATTTATCTTCACAGATTTGATGCCAAGTAAATTAATCAAGCCCCTGATTTTGTGTTTCAGTGCCAACATTGTGAGAAAGCCTTCTTGAATGTCTCTTTCCTCCAAAGTCACATGCAGCGCAGACATCAGACGGAGTTTGACATCAGTGAGTTCAAACTGTGCTGAATCACTTTGCAGTGTGTGTCTGTTGTATTTTGCTTGCCCTTGTGAAAAAGAAGCATGCTTTAACATGCTTTATAGAGTACTAATGGAAATAATATACTATAACATAGTTTTTTATAATACGTACATTTAATAAAATGTATAATTTATACTAAATTAAAAGAAAATGTATTATATTTTTAATAGAACATTTATTAAAATGTATAATTTACAATAAAGTAAAAGAAAATGCAAATTAAAAAGAAAATTAATATAAATTATATGAAAATGAAAATTCTTACATTTTATTAAAATGTATAATTTTAATGATCACAGTTGAGGTCAAAAGTTTACATACAACATGCAGAAACTGCAAAATGTTAATTATTATACCAAAATAAGAAGGATCATACAAAATGCATGTTATTTTTTATTTAGTACTGACCTGAATGCAATATTTCACTTAAAAGACGTTTACATGTAGTTCACAGGAGAAAATAATAGTTGAATTTATAAAAATTACCCTGTTCAAAAGTTTACATACTCTTGATTCTTAATACTGTGTTGATACCTAAATGATCCACAGCTGTGCTTTTTTTCTTTTTTTTTTTTTTGTTTAGTGATAGTTGTTCATGAGTCCCTTGTTTGTCCTGAACAGTTTAACTGCCTAATGTTCTTCAGAAAAATCCTTCAGGTCCCACAAATGAGCATTTTTGTGTATTTGAACTAGGGGTGGGCGCAGTGTCACACCGGTGATGACTAGGACACCAGTGTACCGCCCACCCCTAATTTGAACACTTTCCAACAATGACTGTATGATTTTGAGATCCATCTTTTCACACTGAGGACAACTGTGGGACTCATATGCAACTATTACAGAAGGTTCAAACGCTCACTGATGCTCCAGAAGAAAAAAAAAAAAACATGCATTAAGCATTTTATTTTATTTATTTAGTACTGCACTTCAAAAGCTACAGAATACTTACATGTCTCCCAGAAGACAAAATAAGTTAAATTTACCCTGATCGACATATTCCAAAAGTTTTCACCCTCAGCTCTTAATGCATTGTGTTTCCTTCTGCAGCATCAGTGAGTGTTTGAACCTTCTGTAATAGTTGCATGAGTCCCTCAGTTATCCAGTGTGAAAAGATTGATCTCAGAATCATACAGTCATTGCTGAAAAGGGTTCAAATACACAAAAATGCTGAAAAAACAAAGAATTTGTGTTTAACTGTTAAGGAATCAGGACAAACAAGGGACTTTTGAATAACTATCATTAAACCTTTGAACAGGGTCATATTTATAAATTCAACTATTATTTTTCAACTATAATCAATATTTTGCAGATTCTGCAAGGTGTATGTAAACTTTTGACCTCAACTGTAAGTGTATGTTAAAAGCAAAGAGCTGAATTTTAGAGTACGTTTTGACCTACTTGAGTAGGACTATAAATCTTAACATATAATCTTTGTGTACATTGTTTGTGTACACAGAGTTTACTAAAAAGAAAGGTTTTGAACAACTCACTTACACTGTTTGGGTTTCCGCTCGCAGCCGTCTTGCCAGTCAAGAAGTGTCGATCTCTGAATGCGAATGAATGGACTCCATAGGACGAAATATTAGGCTTATATGAGGCTCTTTTTACAACTAGAAGGTTAATATTGTTTTTCACTTGCAACAACACAACGAATTACCCGTGCATTTATATGGAAATATGCTTTAGGAGCTATCCATCCTCGCATTCGGAGATCGACACTTCTTGACTGGCAAGACGGCTGTGAACGGAAACCCAAACAGTGTAAGTGAGTTGTTCAAAACCTTTCTTTTTAGTAAACTCTGTGTACACAATGTTCTCAATGCTCGAGTTCATGTGTAGAGACTCAGGCGATACTTCGAGCGAAGTTTCATGGTGTGTCGAGCCTTCTTAGTGTTGTAAAAATATCGATTTTGATGCGCTCAAATTTATGCCCCTAGAACTCCCATTCACCAGCCATTGACCACAAAACGAAATCACGGTCAATCTCAAAAACGGCTCGTTTGTCGTAATTATGCTTTTAGATATACGTTTGTCTCGTTTACAGTAAAAAAAAACAGCCCAGGTTGCATTTTGGCAATAGTTATCGTTTAATATATATTTTTATATTTTTAGAATTATATTATCACAAGTAAAATATACTTGTAAGATTTGAAGTACACCACGTGTACAATCAATACAGTTAACCAATTTTCTTTTTCACAAGGGTGATTCAAGCATCTCATATTTTCCAGAACTGATGACAGATAATCAGAAAAAAATTCAGACCATGAAGTTACAGGATGAGATCAACAAACTCCAAGAGCAGTTGACCCTGGTCACGTCCCAAATGGAGACACAGCAGAAAGACTACACTGCAAAACAGGTTAGAGAAGACAAAAGAGATCGTTGTTTTTAATAGAATGATATGTTATTTGAAATAAATATTTCATACTCTATTTTCTCCAGGAGAAAGACCTCATTCAAAGACAGGAAGAGTTTAAAAGACAACTGGAAATATGGAAAGAAGAAGAGAAAATGCGGATGAACGGCAAAATTGATGAAGTCAAGCAAGCCTGTCAGCGGGACATGGATTTAATGCATCAAAAGAACAGAAACCTAGAAAATGTAAGCTTTTATTCCAGACAAGGCATGTTGGTCATCATTTACTCTACTTTATAATAGTATGTATTAATATTTTCTAACATAGTGTAGTATTATATAATAAGCTGGATTTAAATTAACATGGTTATAAAGGATAAAATACATTGATCAAACAAGGCAGAAATTGATAGAAGTATTAACATCATGTGATTATACTGAAATTACATTTTTGTGGTCATTCTTTTTTCATCAGGAGCTGCTAAAATTACAGCAGAAAAACATGCAGGAAAATGTGCAGCAAGTACATACACAGCCCGATACATCAGCCAGCAGTGAACACTGGCAGGAAGTTGTTAAACTTCAACAAAAACTCCACAAACAAGTAAGAGATGCAACATTCATTTGATTTGGGCCAGTCCAGTGCACCACACCTTAGAATGGAAGTTGCTGTAATTTTAAAGCTGATGTTTTTCTTTACTTAGGAGGTGAAGTGGGCAGGGAAGATGCAAAAAATAAAGGAGGAACATGACAGTGAAAAAAGTCTGGTAGGTCTTACAGGCATCACATAGCTGTTTAAATACAGAAATAGCTCATATAAGAACATATCTGTTATATCTGGTCCATCAGCTTCAGGAGGAGCTGTTCAACCTGCGCTCTGCCGTGTCTGAAGGGAGAGAGGAATCACGACGACAGGTGCAGGAACTGAGCCACAGGCTGCAAGAGCACCAGCAGATTATTGCCTCCCAAAACAAGCAGGTCAGTACTGTATCCCGGCACAGGAAGAGGCTCGATTGTTCAGGATTTCCTGTATTAGCGCAGCGGCCCACAGCATAATCTTTAGGTTCAGGCTGAAAGAGTGTACGGGTGGGAACATATCCGGACGTTTCAGTTATTATCATCACAGTGATTATATGTTGTCAGCAGGTTGTCCTTTCAGTGAAACTTTTACATTTAAAGTGACAGCTCAGATACTGTCTTGCTGACTGGGTTTTTTTGTTGTAAGAAATAACATGCGGTTTTGTTTACATGACAGATGAAACAGATCTCATCGAAGCCACCAACAATAACAGTACAGCGTGAAGGTATGTAGACATCCATTATATTTTTAGAGCTTTTTAATATATGAGAGATTAATTGTCTGTATTTTGATTTTGATATTTTTGTCTATATGAATTGCTCATATTTTTGTTTCAGTGGTTGCTGCACCGGCTCCTGAGACTAAAGCTAAAGTGGTGCTCAGTGGTAAGTGTCTGGATAATACAATGTTGTTAGATAATGTCAAGATAATATTAAAGGAACACTCCACTTTTTTTGGAAATAGGCTCATTCTCCAACTCCCCCCGAGTTAATAAATTGAGTTTTACCATTTTGAAATCCATTCAGCCGTTCTCCTGTTCTGGCGATATCATTTTTAGCATAGCTTAGCATAGATCATTGAATCCTATTAGACCAGTAGCATCGCGTTCAAAAATGACCAACGAGTTTCGATATTTGTTCTATTTAAAACTTGACTCTTCTGTAGTTATATCGTGTACTAAGACCGGTGGAAATGCAAAGCTTCAATTTTCTAGGCTGATAAGATTAGGAACTACACTCCCATTCCGGCGTAATAGTCAAGGAAGTTTGCTGCCGTAATAAGGCTGAAGCAGGAGCAGTAATACCACGCAGCACATGTGCAAATGCTAAACTAGCTGGGAACTCATTTCTGATAATACTCCGCCTGCTTCGGCCATATTACGGCAGAAAACTTCCTTGACTATTACGCCGGAATGGGAGTGTAGTTCCTAATCTTATCAGCCTAGAAACTCGCAGCTTTACATTTCCACCGGTCTTAGTACATGATATAACTACAGAAGAGTCAAGTTTTAAATACAACAAATATGGAAACTCGTTGGTCATTTTTGAACGTGATGCTATTGGTCTAATAGGATTCAATGATCTATGCTAAGCTATGCTAAAAGTGATATCGCCAGAACAGGAGAACGGCTGAATGGATTTCAAAACGGTAAAAATCAACATATTAACTCGGGGGGGAGTTGGAGAATGAGCCTATTTCCAAAAAAGTGGAGTGTTCCTTTAATCTCTAAACATGAGGATTCATAGACTGTAAAAAAAGATGGACGACGTGTCTCCGCTTCATTCCATATTGAAAAGTGAAGCCAATACGTCTCAATATGGCCATTGCCATCTTGGGGGAAATGACGTCATTTGGAGCCAGATTCTGCGCAGTAGAGACTCATTTGGAGCCAGATTCTGCGCAGTAGAGACTCATTTGGAGCCAGATTCTGCGCAGTAGTGTCGTGAGGCGGAGCCACGCTATCAAAACCCTGCCCAAACACCCGCAGACCCAATCGCACGATCACAATCATGACAGCACACCCCGTTTTTATAGCATTAAATAACTACCTAAAAACGAACTTATTAGAAAAATGAACATGAACACCTGAACATGAATCAGCATTATAATAACTATCTCTCATGATGGAAACCATCTTTGGAAAAAAATTATTTGAAGTGTAATTCGATTATTTAGTTTGGCTCACGTCCCATAAGATTACATGAAGAGGGCGGGGTTTAGCAGCCAGCCACCAGGGGGTGATCGAAATGTTTTGGCTTCACTTTTCAGGACTTGGACTTGTATGGCACACTTGAGTGGATCACAATTCTCACACTATGAGCTAATTAGGCATGACATGACAAAGAAAAAAAGAAAAACCATGCATATATTTGATCCAATGTACTGCAGAAACTGTAACATTTTGAATTATTTTTACTATTTTAAATAATTGTTTTCTACAGTGCCTTGCAAAAGTATTCATATTAATTTTTTTCACATTTTGTTTTGTTGCAGCATTATGTTAAACTGCTTTAAATTACTTGTTTTTCCACATCAATCTACATCTCATACACCATAATGACAAAGCACTGTAGAGCCTGTAGAGCTCAGTGACAGACTTGCGTTAAGGCAATGATCTAGGGAAGAGTTCAGAAAAAAATCTGCTGCATTGAAGGTTCACAGAAGCATGCAGCCTCCATTATCTATAATGGAAGACGATTGGAACAACTAGGACTCTAGAAAATGTCTGCCAGCTCCTATCCAAGCAGACAGAGCTTGAGAGGTGAAAAGGTGAGGCAAAGAATGGCAGATAATTGCCAAATGCAGATGTGCAAAGCTTGTCACATCATACCCAAAAAGACTTGAGGCTGTAAAGGTGCTTTAACTATGTGCTGAGTTAAGGGTATGAATACTTATGCAATGTACTTATTTCAGTGTTTTATTTTTAATAAATTTGTAAAATTTGCAAATCTGGTTTTTGCTTTGTCATTACTCTGGTGTATGAAGTGTTAATTGATGTGTGGAAAAACTAATTTAAAGCAGTTTAACATAATGCTGCAACAAAACAAAAGGTGAAAAAATGAAGGGGTGTGAATACTTTCGCAAGGCACTGTATTTGAATATATTTTAAAATGTAGTTTATTCCTGTGGTGTGAAGTTGAATGTTCAGCATCTTTACTCCAGTCTTCAGGGTCACATGATACTTCAGAAATCATTCTAATTTGCTGATTTTCTGTTCAAGAAACATTTTTATTATTATTATTATTATTATTATATCAATATTTAAAACAGTTGAGTACATTATTTTCAGAATTCTTTGATGAATAGAAAGATCCAAATATCAGCATTTATCTAAAATAAAAAGCTTTTGCAACATTATACACTATACCATTCAAAAGCTTGGAGTCAGTATATTTTTTATTATTATAATTTTTTTTTTGGTAAAAAAAAAATACATATAGAAATTATAGAAATACTTTTATTTAGCAAGGATTCTTTAAATTGATCAAAAGTGATGATAAAGACATTTATAAAGTTACAAAAGATTTCTTTTTCAGATAAATGCAGTTCTTCTGAATTTATTATTCATTAAAGAAACCTTACCAAAAAAAATCTACTCAGTTGTTTTCAACATTATAATAATGAATGTTTTTTTTGCAGCAAATCAGAATATTAAAATTATTTCTGAAGGATCATGTGACTGGAGCAATGATGCTAAAAATTTGGCTTTGGAATAAAGTACATTTTAAAATAGATTAGTTATTTTAAACAGTTATTTTAAATAGTACAAATATTTCACAATTTTACTGTTTTTGCTGTACTTTGGATCAAATAAATGCAGGCTTTGGTGAGCAGAAGAGGCTTCTTTAAAAAGTATTACAATCTTACTGTTCAAAAAGTTTTAAATGGTAGTGTATTAAAGATTTACAATAAAAATTACACATTGTAATGTCAGGTTTATGGAGCAGATAATATACATGTTGCTATTATTACCAAAGCAGATCAGAACAATCAAAAAATGTGAAAATTGAGAAATGTTTTTTTTTCTTTTCTTTCCATTTTGCTATGTTGGGTAGCCCCACGTGCTGTATTTATAACATTATAACATTTGCTGTGGTTTTGTTGCTTGATTTAGCAAATCACTGTCAATGAGGACAGAAATATTACTTGACAAGCTTGATGTGTACTAGGACAAGGTGTCAGACCATAATACCGTTTAAAAGTTTGAGGTTGGCAGAGTTTTTAATGTTTATAACAGAAGTCACCTCACCTAGGCGTGATTTTATGTTATTTTTTTAAATTACACTAAAAACAGTAATTTTGTGAAATATCATTACAATTTAAAGCAACTATGTTTCATTTGAATATATTTTGAAATGTAATATATTTTAGTGATGCAAAGCTGAATTTTCAGCATCATTACTTCAGTCTTTAGTGTCACATGATCCTTCAGAAATCATTCGCTGATTTGACGCTCAAGTGAAATTTCCAGTAGTGCTGCGTAATATTTTTGTGGAAACAGTGATGCTTTTCAGAATTCTTTGATGAATAGAAAGCTCATAAAAAACATAAACTACTAAAATTCTTTTTTTTTACTTTTTTACCCCAAACTTTTGAAATGAAGTGTATGTTAACTGTGTCTTTTTGGTGTTCACTACCATATAGATGGCTTAGAATCTAATGTACATGCACTAACAGCAACAAAATATAATTTAACTGGGTCTTTAATCAGCATGTGGTCAGTATGGGTAAGGTTTAGATTTGAATATGTCCGTCCGCAACCCCTGCACTCTTCTCTGACATTCTTTGCACTGTCCTATTAGAGCAGTCCAACTCGGTCCATAAACTGGATCCTATAGTGGAGCTGTCTGAGGAGGATAAAGGTAAAGCAGTAGAGCAATTGAGTGTAGTTGTCTGTGGCATGCTCGCATCCTGTCTGCATGGATCTGTGCTAAAGTGAAGTGCTGAGCATGCCAAACTGAAGGAATGAGCTTGAAGATCTGTCTCAGACGTTACAGCATGCATGTAATCATTGGACAGCTCAAAACAAGAGAAAGGAAATTTCTAGATAAAGTAACCAAGTATATATATCAAGTGTTTGGCATTGTTTATTGGTTTGAAAAATATACAGGTCATTGTACAATTGCAGTCGCATTTTTTGTGTTTTATTCTTTTCCATTTTTGCAAGATCAGACTAAATAATTATAAAAAATATAACAATAAAAAAATGACACCTGAAATTAAGATCCGAAGTGGTCAGGTGACAATTGTTCATTATTTAAATAAGTTAATTATATAGTTTTTAAAGAAATTAATATTTGTATCCTGCAAGGTCACATTAAATGTATCAAAAGTGAAAAAAGACATAAGCATTTCTTTCTGACCAACAAAAAATCCAGAAAAAAAATCTGTTAGTTTCCACAAACATATTAAGCATATTAAAACTGTTTTTAACATTGATTAAAATCAGAAATATTTGTGAACATATTAGAATGATTACTGAAGGTTCATGTTACACTCAAGACTGGAGTAAAGATGCTGAAAATTCAGTATTGCATCACAAAAAAATACATTTTAAAATATATTTTAAAAGAAAACAGTTATTTTAAATTTCTGTTTTTGTTATATTTTTGGTCAAATACATTTATCTATTTATCTAAGATTATTTATGCTATCCCAATTATTATTATTTTTTTTTTGAGTGGCAGCCACTGCAATTGTAGAAAGACAGAAAAATTATTCCAGAGCACGTGTCAACATCATAAGTGCCAGTTACCATAATCATTCGTCTTATATTTTCAGATTCCTCTAGCATCTCTGAAAGTCACACAGAGAGCCGGTCATGGAAGCAGGACGTGCAGGAGCTGTTGAAGAACCCAGGTTTGAGGAGAGACATGCGTTTGGCAGCTCAGCAGAACCTCGAAGATCGATTGCAGAGTCTAGGCGTCAAGGTAGTAAATGTCAGCTTGCATTATAAAAAAACGTATGATGTAAAAATATATAGATTTGGACAGTTGGACTGCAGTTGAGAAGCCATATCACTGTATAACCTCAATGTCTTTTGTGTTGTTCAGGGAGTCAGTGGTCTCTCTAAAGGGGCGTATAAGAGCACCATGACCCAGGTTATCACTGATCGTCAGAAGAGACAAGAAGAGGATCCAGTTTATCGGAGGGCACTGAAAGAGATCAACCATAAACTGGAGCAGAGAGTGAAGGAGAGGAACACGGAGCAGCCGGCCAAACCCAAACAACATGAACAAGGTCAGAATAGGGACAGTTTCAAGGCTGAGAATGAGGCTCTAAATATATTTGTTTTATGTCTGTTCCCAACAGGTTTATTATCATTAACTAAAACTAAAACCACTAAAAATATTTTGTTACTTAAACGATAACTTAAGTAGTATTCAGCATTTACAATTGTTGATTAGTTTAACTTGACGTGCTAAAATAACTAGAACTGAAATGAAAATGAATAAAAGCTGTATAGACATGTAAAACAATATAGAAATTGCACAGCAAAATGCCAAAACCTTCGAATGAAAATTAAAATATATAAATAAAAATGAATTTAAAATATGAATTAAAACTATAATACTATGTAAATGCTACCAAAATAACACCGATTCCCAACTGAATATGGCATACTGTTTAAAATATTAAAGCAAATATTGGTAACACTTTAGAATAGGTAACACCTATTAACTATTAACTACGACTTATTAGCATGCATATTACTAGAATATTGGCCGTTTATTAGTATTAATTAAGCATATATTAATGCCTTATTCTACATGACCTTATTCTACATCCCTAATCCTACCCAATACCTAAACCAACTACTTTGCTAACTATTAATAAGCAGCAAATTAGGAATTTGTTGAGGGAAAAGTCATAGTTAATAGTTAATAGGTGTTACCTATTCTATTCTATTCTAAAAAATGCAGTATTTCACCTAGTTTGTGAATGCTTTGTATTTTTGTGTAATGTTTTGTTCCTTATATGGATTGCATGTTCCTGTTTCATGCATGAGTTCCATTTGAGTCAGGAGGCTGCATCAGAAGGCTTATGTAGAGTGTAGAGTTCAGTTTTGCCTTATTCTCTTGCAGTGATTCAGTCCAGACCCAGATCCAGCAGTTTTCCATTGACAGTAACACGCGTGGTGTCAGGCCCTGCTCCCAAACAACAGCACACCCCACAACCAACTCCACGCAGCAGAACCAGCACCCTGCCCAAAACCTCCACACCGCTTCAGCATCACAGGTACAGCAACATTTGACTGTGGCCTTCATGGAAGTATTAGGGTTTTATCTTTAGGTAAATTACGTAAAAAATAAAATATAATTACAATAAAAATAAATCAAAAACTTCAATAGATTCTGTTTATATTTGTATATTCATTATGCACATTATAAATGTTTTTTAATAGTTTTTATTATCATTTAATTGTTAGTTTAGTATTATTTGTATATTATTATACTATTTATAATATTTAAATTAGATTTTTTTTGTTAGTTTTTTACATTTTTAATTAATTTTAAGTTTTTCTTCTTCGCTTTTAATTTGCTTTTGTTTTTTAAATGTGCCTAATTAGCTTTTATTTGTTTATATTTTTGTCTTAGTTTTTATAATTATAATAATTTTAGTACTTCAGCTTAAACTAAATACAAATGTTGCCTAATGTTAGAAACTAAATTAAATAAAAAACGTTTTTTATATTTTATTTCAAGTAATGTTTATTTTAGTTAACAAAAGTTATTTTTTTAGTTATAACACTTTTATTTTAATTTTAGTTACAATAACAACACTGACAATCAAGTTTCAAGCTTTTTCCAAATTCCATTTTTAAGACCCTATGAAATACATTTATGTTTTTTCACAAATACAGTTTTATTCCTGGATTAAAGGTTTTATTCAATTTTAATAGTCAAAAGCATTTGTTTTTTATTATATTTTATTTAGTAATTTATTTATATTCTGTGTTCAAGTACTGTGTTGTGGTAAATCAATTCTGGTAAATAATTTTTCTGGTAAATATTTCTTTAAAAAATATGTTTTAATAATTGTATTAGCAGTAGTAGTACATTAATTTAAATCATAGGTAACACTTTACAATAAGGTTCATTAGTTAAACATTAGTTAATGTATTAACTAACATGAACTAACCATGAGCAATACATTTGTTACTGTATTTACTAATCTTTATTAACATTAGTTAACGAAAATACAGTTGTTCATTGTTTGTTCATGTTAGTTAACACTGCATTAACTAATGTTAACAAAATTTTAATAATGTATTAGTAAATGTTGAAATTAACATTAACAAAGATTAATAAATGCTGTATAAGTCCAGTTCATTATTAGCTCATGTTAACTAATGTGGTTAACTAATGTTTAACTAATGAACCTTATTGTAAAGTGTTACCAAATCGTAAAATTACATATATATTTCCATCACAGTTTAGTTAAAGTTAAACCAAAGTTTTATTTTGAAGGGTTGCTGTAAAGACATATAAGTATCTGTTTGCATGTGGTATATGATGATAGTTTTTTTCTCAAAAGAAACAAATGCTCATGAAGTGACTCTGAGATCAGTTCTAGAGATTATGTTTGTGGTCATGTACTTGCGTATTGAGGCAGCAGAGGCTGAAAACACAGCAAGCGTCAAGTGCGTTTCAGTATGTGTAATAAACAAAGCCATGCATCTGAGCCATTCATTCAAACAGAGACATTTAGTATAACTGAACAGTATTTCTGCAGCTTAATATTCACAGTCACTAGTCTATATGGTGTGTAAGTGTACTGACCTACTTTTGATTTATTTATCCCAAATTAGGCAAATTCCATGACATTCTGCATTATACTGAAAATTCCATTTATATGACTCGATTCTGCATTGTGGAAATCATAGGGCCCTACAGAAGTCAAGTGTGCTTTTCAAATGCCATTTCCTGTTATCTTTATTTTGTTTGTTGTTCATCACTTTGGCTTAAATGATCATTGATTTTATTATGTTATCATTTTGTCAGTTTTTTAATTTGGTGCAGTGCCTTTTTCTGCATTGTATGAATATTTACATTTTATTTTTTTCCAAATTAATGTTTTTTTTTTCTGTTTTAATTTTTCTAGACTCTGTTTTAATGATTACATTACAAATATTAATCAAGAAACATGTCTGAATAATACAAATCATGAAACCTAAAAATTTCATTTTAAGGCCCTATGAAATACATTTTTTTTTTCTCATATTCAGTTTTATTCCCGGATTAAAGGTTTTATTACATTTTAATAATATTCTATTTTATTTATTTATTTATTTATTTATTTTCACAAGCACTGTGTTGTGTATTTACATTTCTCTGGTAAATAAATTCTGGTAAATAATTTTTCTGGTAAATATTCCTTTTTTTAGTAGTGACCTTCTTTTGATTAATTCATTGCAAATCAGGCAAATTCCGTGACATTCTGCATTATACAGAAAATTCCACTTATATGACTCAATTCCGCATTCAAATGCCATTTCCTGTTAACTTTATTAAGTTGGCTTGAGAAAGACAACTTACTGAAATGCTATTTAAACTTACAGTAATATATAGTATGCTCCTCCTAAACTCCAACTGTCAAAACTCCCAGAAACATGCTAGTACTTTGCTAACTATGCTAGACAACATGTTAATGATGCTAACAACATGCTAATCATGCTAGCTACATGCTAGTAACATGCTATCTATCCATTTATCCATCCATCCAACAGACTATTGCCTTCAAAACATTCAAGCTTTAAGCTTTAAAACTACTTTAAACTATAACCTTTTTCAGACTGAAAACCATAACATCTCTACAATTTCTAAAACTTTTTCACACTTTCTGATCAGGCTTTTTCAAGCCAACTTAAAGTTTGTCTTGACAAACTTTTTTATCTAGTTTTGTTTGTTGTTCATCACTTTAGCATTAATGATCAGTGATTTTATGACACTATCTCTCTTTATCTGTTTTTGATATTTGATGCAGTGCCTTTTTCTGCATTGTATGAATTTTTGCATCTCGTCTGCAGAACTCCTCCGTTCAGCTCTGGTGAAGAATCGTCTGAGGAAGAGGAAGAAGAATCATCTGAAGAAGAAACCCCTCAAACACAGAAGAAACCTGCTCTGGTCAACAGCACCACAGTCAAAGCCCGGCCTGCTAAAACACAGCAGCGCTCGACACCTCGTGCTCCTGCTGTGCGATCCACTGCTCCCGTGATCCGCGCGGACAGAACAGATGTGACGGCTCTGAGCGAGAGTGACAGCGAGTGGACCGATGGCAGCGAGATGGAGGAGATCAACCTCTCACACGTGCACAAACACACTGACCAGAATGGAAACGTGGAGAAGATTACTCACAGTAAGACTCACTTCTGATATCAAGAGGGAGTGAAGTTGTTGTATTGCATATGCAAACCAAAATTGTATACATTTGTTGTATATTTGTAATGTGACTGTGTGTGCTTTCTGTAGGTAATGTCAAAGCTCTTGGCAGGAGCCTTGAAAAACAGTTGGAATCACGAGGCCCAAAGAAACCAGCAGGGGGCGTTGATACATTGCTTGAAAAGCCAACAGCTGTCAGAAATATAAAGCAAGATGCAAAGAAAGAGCTAAAGGTGAGACCTGCCTTTTTAAACAGATACAGATGTTTTTGATATGCATATATCAACAGAGAATGGGTGGATTATTTCAGCATTTATGTAAAGGGCTGGTTCACCCAAAAATGAAAATTCTGACATTAATTACTCGCCCTTATGTTGGTCCAAACCTGTAAGACCTTTGTTCATCTTCAGAACACAATTTAAGATATTTTTGATGAAATCTGAGAGCTTTCTGTCCCTCCATAGACAGCAAGGGTCCTACCATGTTTAAGGCTCAGAAAGATACCAAGAACAGCAACAAAATAGTCCATGTGACATTATTGGTTCAACCATAATTTATTCGATATTCTCCCCCAAGTCACCCTCTGCCCCCATTATCGAAAATACTATGATGCATGTGCTATTTTGTCAATGTGTATATGGAGAGTCAGAAAGTCGGATTTCATCAAAAATATCTTAATTTGTGTTCCGAAGATGAAGTAATGTCTTACGGGTTTGGAACGACATGGGTGAGTAATTAATGACAGAATTTTTTATTTTTGGGTGTACTATCCCTTTAAGTTCTTTGGCATTTATTTAAATTCTTATTGAGAAGTTGTTAGTTAAAGGGTGTTAAGTAATAACATTTATTATTGATAAATATTGCAGTAAACATTTATTAACTCAATAGGTCACTAATCAGCATTACCGTAGTAAATATTGTATACACCACTGTTCAAACTGTTTTTAATAGATTCAACGGATTTATTATATATTAGCTAGTTCACAAGGAAACGTCTCATTTCTATTTAGTTTAACGTAACACTAAAGAACTAAAACTGAAATGAAAATAATAATAAAAACTGTAAAATCTAAATTACTAAAAGTTTAATTACATTTAAAATGAAAACAGAAAACAGATTAAAAAAAAAATATATATATATATATATATATATATATATATAAATAAAACTAATAAGATCTACTAAAATAATGCTGGATTAATGGTTGCTAAAAATTTGTCTTACAAATTACATTATAAGATATATTCAAATAGAAAACATGTATTTTAAATTGTAATAATATTTCACAATATTCCTGTTTTAATTATATTTTTAATGAGAAATATCCAGCCTTGGTGAGCACATTAGACTTGTTTCAAAAATGTGTACTGACTCCAAACCAGTGAATGGTAGTGTTTAGTCTTAACTAAACTGATTTGTGATTGCAGGTGTACCTGTTTGTTTTTAGCTTTAAATGTGGCTCATCTAATCAGATTGTAGAGCTGGAATTAGCTGTTTTTTAGGAAACCAAACCCTACAACATGATCCTCTACATTTAAAAAACAACATAAATAGGTAAAAAGATTGGATGAGCACATTGTAATTCTCTGAAGATTTTATTTCTTACTCCTGAAATGAGTTTTGTCTCTATAGTAGATGCGTAATGGGTTGTTGTTCTGCTCTGTTGCTTTCAGTACACAGATGAAGATGATGACGATGATGACTGGGATATCTCCTCTCTGGAGGATGTGCCCGCTGTAACCACTGTAACCAAACCCAGCCAATGTCCCGTACCCATCAGGAAGAGCCTGGACAAGAGTCTGGACACCAGCACGAGTGTGTGGGGCTCATCGACGGGCAAAGGACAGAAGCCAGGTACATAGATTTCCCTAACTCAAAATATTTTAACAATGAGAATTCATGGCTATAAATAATTAGAAACTCTGTGTTTTTTTCTTGTCCAAACCTTTGGCCTTTGGATTATTCTTAATAGATTCAATAATTCATAAATGAATAGTACTTGTTATATTTTAGTGTAAAGACTGTCTGTGATACTGATTTTAATTCTTTGTGTTCGTCAGGCCTCACAGACGCAGGAACCGGCAGCACTCTCAAGAGCAGTTTAGTGACTGTCAGCGACTGGGATGATTCAGATGAGATCTAATAAAATGCAGCAGAGCAATACCAAAACTTCCTCAAATAGATATACCTTATAATTGTAATATCTGTTGTAGCTCAGGCTTAGTGATCATTCAGGGACAGCAGTGCAAAAACAGTTTGATATTAACAGTGTTAAAGGTACTTTATATGAAATATAAAGGTACAAGTACACCTAGTACTAAGGAACAGCCAAGGGATGTTGCACTTTAAAATAATTGCCTCAGAACTTTTTGATAGTTTATGTAGTTAGTGTCCTGCTACAATAAAAATATATAGGTTTTTGTAGTTTGTAAAATATTGATTTATTAAATTCACTTTTCAAACACTTTTTCAACAGATTCATCTTTGTTTTGACATATGAGCAATCTTGTTATATCACACTGAATTGAGACAAGCATTGCAAACGTTTCTGAATTATGTCTTTAAAACAGATTACACAGCTGAGTCTATGACGGGCCTGACAGTTCTTGAAAACTGGCTTTGTTGTGTTCCTCTTCTCCCTCCACTCGCTCCATTTTCTCTGTTCACTCTGAATGATTGGTATGAAGGAGGGATGATGACTGTTGCGGTTCTGGCTGAACCCGGCAGCATGTATGTTCGTCTGGTACGTCCTGTCATGTAGGTTGGGGGTCTTCTGGATTTCATGGTAAACCTGACAAAAAATATTGAAAACACAGTACACTACTATTCAAAAGTTTTTTTTTAAGAAATTCACAATTTAAGTCAGCAAGAATGCACTACATTGATAAATAACAGTAAGGACATTTATAATTTTGTGACAGAATTTCATTTTAAAATATAGCTGCAGGCAGCAATTATGGGGCCAAGCACACCAGAGGCAAAATGAGGAGCTAAGCATGATATGGAGCACCAGACCAACTCCAACAACGAGTAAAGGAAACAATTTTAAGTTGATTTTAGTCAAAATGACAGAAAAATAATTTAGAATACCAAGTAATATGGCTTAGTGGCTTAATGGCTGTTATCAAATCGATGTGGTGTGTTTAGTGTGAGGCGATAAAGGCACACACAAAGTTTGGTGTCATTATGTCAAAGCTTTGCAGAGATAAAGCCTGTCATTTCGGCATCAAACGTAAAATTTGTACCTGCGCTGTACAAAAATGGTTTCAACTATCAACATGAAATCTATAACTTTTTGTCAGCACACTCTGAATTTTGGTGAATTTGGATGAACAGTCCAGTACGAGTTTGGAGGTTTTCGACATAAATCAAAATGGCGGACAGGAAGTTCGACAAATTATGGCATAATTGGTATCTTTGTTGTTGGCATGACCCAGGGAATAGTTTGTCATGATCTGGGCTGTGGGGTTTCCCTCAGCCACCCTTTCCCTTGCACTGCACTTCCCTGATTGTAAACACCTGTCTGTGATCGTTAGCACTCATCTACCTATACCTGTCTTGTGATCGTTACACTCGTCTCAACTCACACCTGTTCACAATTATACGGACTTTAAAGCTGCTCATGTCTCACTGCTCATTCTGGCTGCATTGTCTTCTGTGTGGTTTGTTTTAGATGTGTTTTGTCATCCTGTCGGTGTGCTATCCCTGCTCTAGATCGTGTTTCTTGTTTTGTTCTCTTTGTATTATTCTAGTCGTGTTGTGCCGTGTTGGCCTTTTGTTTGCTTATTCGTTTGTTTATTTGTGTTTATTGTCATTAAAATACTCACCTGCACTTGGACCCAGATCTCCTCTATCGCACGTGACAGAATGCAGCCAGCCAAGATGGGTCCAGCGGGGAGGAATTTTTTCAGGGAGGCGGCGTCCCCCCGTTTGGCGGCAGCGACCACCCGCTCTGTTCCCGAGACGGCGGGGATGTCCTTCGAGGCAGCGTCGGCCGCTCGTTTCGAGTACATCTACGCCTGCCTGGCGGAGATGGACGCCTATAGGGCCGAGGCTGCGCAGATGCGCCCCTACTTTGCGGCGGGGGCGGAGACGCTCTTCCGCTCTCCTGACGCGGCAGCGACTGCTATCTCTGTTCCTGAAGTGGCGGTGACCGCTATCTCTGTTCCTGACGCGGCGGCGACCGCTATCTCTGTTCCTGACGCGGCGGCGACCGCTATTTCTGTTCCCGAAGTGGCGGTGACCGCTATCTCCGTTCCTGATGCGGCGGCGACCGTTATCTCCGTTCCTGATGCGGCGGCGACCACTATCTCTGTTCCCGAAGTGGCGATGATCGTTATCTCTGTTCCTGACGCGGCGGCGACCGCTATCTCTGTTCCCGAAGTGGCGGTGACCGCTATCTCTGTTCCTGACGTGGCAGCGACCGCTATCTCTGTTCCCGATGTGGCGGTGACCGCTATCTCTGTTCCTGACGCGGCGGCGACCGCTATCTCTGTTCCGGAAGTGGCGGCGACCGCTATCTCTGTTCCCGATGTGGCGGTGACCGCTATCTCTGTTCCTGACGCGGCGGCGACCGCTATCTCTGTTCCCGAAGTGGCGGTGACCGCTATCTCTGTTCCTGACGCGGCGGCGACCGCTATCTCTGTTCCCGATGTGGCGGTGACCGCTATCTCTGTTCCTGACGCGGCGGCGACCGCTATCTCTGTTCCCGAAGTGGCGGTGACCGCTATCTCTGTTCCCGATGTGGCGGTGACCGCTATCTCTGTTCATGACGCGGCGGCGACCGCTATCTCTGTTCCCGAAGTGGCGGTGACCGCTATCTCTGTTCCCGGAGTGGCGGTGACCGCTATCTCTGTTCCTGACGCGGCGGCGACCGCTATCTCTGTTCCAGAAGTGACGGCGACCGCTATCTCTGTTCCTGACGCGGCGGCGACCGCTATCTCTGTTCCGGAAGTGGCGGCGACCGCTATCTCTGTTCCCGAAGTGGCGGCGACCGCTATCTCTGTTCCCGATGTGGCGGCGACCGCTATCTCTGTTCCCGAAGTGGTGGTAACCGCTATCTCTGTTCCCGATGTGGCGGTGACCGCTATCTCTGTTCCCGAAGTGGCGGCGACCGCTATCTCTGTTCCCGATGTGGCGGCGACCGCTATCTCTGTTCCCGATGTGGCGGTGACCGCTATCTCTGTTCCCGAAGTGGCGGTGACCGCTATCTCTGTTCCCGATGTGGCGGTGACCGCTATCTCTATTCCCGATGTGGCGGCGACCGCTATCTCTGTTCCCGATGTGGCGGCGACCGCTATCTCTGTTCCCGATGTGGCGGCGACCGCTATCTCTGTTCCCGAAGTGGCGGCGACTGCTATCTCCGTTCTGGATGCGGCGGCAACCGCTATCTCTGTTCCCGAAGTGGCGGTGACCGCTATTTCTGTTCCCGATGTGGCGGTGACCGCTATCTCTATTCCCGATGTGGCGGCGACCGCTATCTCTGTTCCCGATGTGGCGGCGACCGCTATCTCTGTTCCCGATGTGGCGGCGACCGCTATCTCTGTTCCCGAAGTGGCGGCGACTGCTATCTCCGTTCTGGATGCGGCGGCAACCGCTATCTCTGTTCCCGAAGTGGCGGCGACTGCTATCTCCGTTCTGGATGCGGCGGCAACCGCTATCTCTGTTCCTGACGCGGCAGCAACCGCTATCTCTGTTCCCGAAGTGGCGGCGACTGCTATCTCCGTTCTGGATGCGGCGGCAACCGCTATCTCTGTTCCCGAAGTGGCGGCGACTGCTATCTCCGTTCTGGATGCGGCGGCAACCGCTATCTCCGTTCCTGATGCGGCAGCGACCGCTATCTCTGTTCCCGAAGTGGTGGCGACCGCTATCTCTGTTCCCGATGTGGCGGTGACCGCTATCTTTGTTCCTGACGCAGCAGCGACCGCTATCTCTGTTCCCGAAGTGGTGGCGACCGCTATCTCTGTTCCCGAAGTGGCGGTGACCGCTATCTCTGTTCCTGACGCGGCAGCGACCGCTATCTCTGTTCCCGAAGTGGCGGTGACCGCTATCTCTGTTCCCGATGTGGCGGCGACCGCTATCTCAGTTCCCGATGTGGCGGTGACCGCTATCTCTGTTCCTGACGCGGCAGTGACCGCTATCTCCGTTCCTGATGCGGCGGTGACCGCCATCTCCGTTCCTGATGCGGCGGCGACCGCTATCTCTGTTCCTGACGCAGCAGCGACCGCTATCTCTGTTCCCGAAGTGGCGGCGACCGCTATCTCTGTTCCTGACGCGGCGGCAACCGCTATCTCTGTTCCCGATGTGGCGGCGACCGCTATCTCTGTTCCGGACGTGGCTGTGACCGATCTCTCTCTGTTCCGGACGCGGCGGTGACCGCTCTCTCTGTTCCGGACGCGGCTGTGACCGCTCTCTCTGTTCCGGACGCGGCTGTGACCGCTCTCTCTGTTCCGGACGCGGCGTTGACCGCTCTCTCTGTTCCGGACACGGCGGTGACCGCTCACGCTCCTCTAGCAGCGAGGCCAGCTCACGTTCCTCTGCCGGCGAGACCAGCTCGCGTTCCTCTGGCAGCGGTGTCCGCTGATGTTCCTCTGGCGGCGAGGCCAGCTCATGTTCCTCTGGTGGCGGTGTCCGCTGATGTTCCTCTGGCGGCGAGGCCAGCTCATGTTCCTCTGGCTGCGAGGCCAGCTCATGTTCCTCTGGCGGCGAGGCCAGCTCATGTTCCTCTGGCGGCGAGGCCAGCTCATGTTCCTCTGGCTGCGAGGCCAGCTCACGTTCCTCTGGCGGCGAGGCCAGCTCATGTTCCTCTGGCGGCGGTGTCCGCTGATGTTCCTCTGGCGGCGAGGCCAGCTCATGTTCCTCTGGCGGCGGTGTCCGCTGATGTTCCTCTGGCGGCGAGGCCAGCTCATGTTCCTCTGGCGGCGGTGTCCGCTGATGTTCCTCTGGCGGCGAGGCCAGCTCATGTTCCTCTGGCGGCGGTGTCCGCTGATGTTCCTCTGGCGGCGAGGCCAGCTCACGTTCCTCTGGCGGCGGTGTCCGCTGATGTTCCTCTGGCGGCGAGGCCAGCTCATGTTCCTCTGGTGGCGGTGTCCGCTGATGTTCCTCTGGCGGCGAGGCCAGTTCATGTTCCTCTGGCGGCGGTGTCCGCTGATGTTCCTCTGGCGGCGAGGCCAGCTCACGTTCCTCTGGCGGCGGTGTCCGCTGATGTTCCTCTGGCGGCGAGGCCAGCTCATGTTCCTCTGGTGGCGGTGTCCGCTGATGTTCCTCTGGCGGCGAGGCCAGCTCACGTTCCTCTGGCGGCGAGTTTGGCATCTTTCCAGCAAATTCGTTGATGCGTTGAACGAAAAACATTTTATATATCGACACCAAATCCATAACTTTTTGTCAGCATGGTCTGAAGATGATCCAAGTCAAATTTGGTGAAAATCACACCAAAGTTCTAGGAGGAGTTCAGACAGGAAGTTCATCCAATTATGGCATAATTGGTATCAATGTTCTCAGCATGACCCAAGGAATATATCCCTTTTGTTACAATAGACCAATTTAATCAAATCTTATTAGCATTTTTAGAAATTTCTTTAAAACTTTTGGCCACATGATTTGAGTACTGTCAGTGCATGGTGCTGAAGACACAAACCAAGTTTCGTAACAATATGCCAATGTGTTTGTAAAATATAGCATTTTTACAAAATTCAGTATGACTGACACCCAAAATGGCTGACATAGGAAAAGCTCTATGTCAATACGCCAAACCGTCATGGAGATATAGCCTCACATCTATTTTTGTGTGCTTTTCGTAGAATCATTCGCGTGTTATTCGATAACGATTTGACTAATCAACTTGAATTCCATAACTTTTAGCCAGCATGGTCTGAAGATGATCTGAGCCAGTTTTGTTGAAAATCAGACAAACTGTCTAGGATGATTTCGAAGAAGTTTTGAAATTACAAAAATAGAAAAAATAAACCTTACAATTTATGAATTTTGGACTTCATTCGACTCGGCATGATCGAAGGATTCAGAAAAAAAAAGATTTTGATTCTGTGCCTTACGGTACAAAAGTTATTAGCATAAAACATGAGTGGAACTTTGGACAAGTGGTGGCGCTAGAGAGTTAGAGTTAGAGTCTCCAAACTTGCTATGGTTAATGTTGAGACTGTCCTCTATCAGTGTGCTCAATTTCACAAATTTCCCGCAAGTAGTTCTGGGTTCCCATAGACTCAATGTTAGAAGAAATGGAAGAAGAAGAGGAACACCATCAGATACAATAGGTGCAATCGCATATTCGGTGCTTGCCTTGGCCCCTAGTAAATGCTGTTTTTTCCAACTTTAAACATCACAGTTCTCACAAAAATAATAAGCAGCTTTTAATTATTGATAATAATACATTGCGATGGGCCAGACCTTCGTGGGAATGACTTTCTCACAGAGAAATAGCACATGATTGCACTTCCACAGATCAGCAGACACGAACCTCCCCAGCCGACGAACAGAGCTGCACCGAGCTCAAACCTGAGGAAAATAAAAAACCTTATAGGTGAGGTTTATAACCCGGTTAATAAGTATGTCATTCAGGGGATTTTTTTCTCCCCTTTAATAGCGTAGTAAAGTCTCATAGGCACTATCAAAACGTTTAGAATGGTCTGCTACTCTTCCAGCTCAACCAGTAGAGAAAGAGCGCATTTAACAATCCAATGCTAGCCATTCACTTTGTACTGCGGGAAGAGGACTCCTTGTCATTTCTGACTTATAACTAGGCTGGTTTTAGCTGGTCATAGCTGTTCAGTAGGCTGGTTTTAAAGTGGTTTTGGCCCCTTTGAGTCTTAGCTTGCCAGGCTGGGTGACCAGCTAAAACCAGCTTCTTCCAGCTTACATCAGCTAAACCCGGCCAACCAGCCTAGGCTGGATTTAGCTGTTATTTTCAGCAGGGATGTCAGGGTAATTCACATTGGGCCATTTAGTTGGATAATTTTTCCAGCAAACGGAAGGAAGGTAAGGAACAAGAGAACTGCTATAGACCAATAAAATTTAGTTTCTCAATATATCACCTCCTCTCAGGTTTACATAGGGTGGTGAAATAATCCTTTGACATGGTTAAAAATGATGATTGTTTAATCTCGCCCATTAAGTTTACTTTAGTGGCTGTAGTTCTTTGAGTAATATGGCATGCTGTGCTCTACTTTTGTGTCCTTAAACTCTTGTTTTTTGAGTCGACAGCTTATTAAAACAAAGTTCTGGGGGTTTTAGCTTGTTTACTGTACACCTTTCACACAGCAGTTTTTAGATATTGTTCTCCCTGCTAAAAAACAGCTAAAACCAGACTAGGCTGGTTGGCTGGTTTTAGCTGGTCAGCAGGCTAGTTTTAGAGGGGTTTTAGCCTGACCAGCCAGACCAATCTTGACAACATTCGTGTTGGTTCTTATCATTCCCAGTCAGGAAGGTGAAATATTTTACTAATGCTTTATATAATATTGCTTGTACTGTTTGTACATGTTTAACTTAAGTTTGTCAAAATATTGCGAACTTTCCTGCTTACTAAGTCCTTCTCTATATGATTTAGCAGCTTCCACATGATTTTTCTGTGCTTTAGACAGCTTAAATTAGCAGAACAACATATTCAGTAGTACATTAACTGTGCAAACAATGCTGTTGTTTACATCTGAGTATTTCCAATATGTAACTGACCAAGTGGTCACATAAGTCTAAACCCTCTACATAGCAAAGAAACTTGGTTACAGAAGTCCAAACCAAAATGGCCAAAATAAGCAAAGAAAGACAGCTGGAGAAAATAAGTTTAAACATTGGCAGTGTTTTTAAAGATGTATTTTTTTTTTTTTTTTTTTATTCCTCTAGATGACACTAGTATTGCCTAAAGGTGGCATACCTCACCTTTAGGCACTTTTATAAATCATTATTACTGTAATAATTATTAATTTGTGTGACTAAGTAATTTTAAGATACATCAATAGTTACATACTTCTGTTGCAAGTAATATGGATCCACATAGTCTGAACGAACTTTATTTCCCCACCAGGAGTATACTATTATACCACAGAAACCTGCAAAACAGACAGTAACACATCAGTTTATTATACTCAACTTATTCTTTATGATAAAATGTTTATGAAGAAAGGTTTGTACCAGATGCCATGTAGGTCAAGGCTGCTGCAAATGTAATTCTGGTGTTGGCGAGCTCAGAGCCACCGATTTTGGTACATTTCATCCCAATGAGGGCAAGAACAGCCCCCCAGAAGCCAAAGATCACAGAGATGACAGCCAGGGCCCTGCATACATGGAGGAAAACTAACCAGAGAGAGAGAGTGAGACAGACAAAAAGTACCTCATATGGAAGGCCATTTCCGCTAAAGAAAAAATCTGATAGTACTGAATTTTGTTTCCTATGGAAGCCCATTTCTGCCACTAAATTTATTTTTAAAAAAAAGGTTATTGCAACTTTTACATCTCACAATTCTGACTTTTATCTCAGAATTGTGAGATGTAAACTCACTTGCGAGTCATAAGTCAAATTTTAAGAGGGAAAAAAAGACTTATATGTGGGAAAAAAGCACAATTGCGAGTCAATAAACCTTTCTTCATAAACATTTTATCATAAAGAATAAGTTGAGTATAATAAACTGATGTGTTACTGTCTGTTTTGCAGGTTTCTGTGGTATGATAGTGAACTCACAATTATGAGGGAAAAGTCACAAATGCAAGATATGAACTCACAATTCAGAGAAAACAACTGCAAGATATAAATTCTGAGAAAAAGGTCACAAATGCGAGTTTGCATCACGCATTTCTGAAAAGGCGCAATTGTAAGATAAAAACTTGCATTTATGAGACAAAAGTCACAACTGCGAGATATAAACTCATAATTCTGAGAAAAAAGTGACAAATGTGAAATATAAATATACAATTCTGAGAAAAAAAAGGCAATTGCAAGATATAAACTCGCAATCAAGAGAAAAAAGTCACAATTGCGAGATATGAACTCACAATTCTAAAAAATTAATTCGTAATTCTAAGGAAAAAAGTCACAATTGAGAGTTTGTATCATGCAATTTGAGTTTGTATCATGCAATTCAGAGAAAATAAGTCACAATTGCGAGATATAAATTAAAAATTCATAGAAAAAAAGCCAATTGCAAGATATGAACTCACAATTATAAGAAAAAAGTCACAATTGCAAGATATGAACTCACAATTCTAAAAAAAGGGACAATTCCGAGATATTAATTCGTAATTCTGAGGGGAAAAGTCACAATTGCAAGTTTGTATCATGCAATTCAGAGAAAATAAGTCACAACTGCAAGATATAAATTCACAATTCTGAGAAAAAATGTTACAATTGCAAGATACAAACTTGCAATTCTGAAAAAAAAACTAATTATAAGATAAAAACTTGCATTCGTGAGACAAAAGTCACAACCACGAGATATAAACTCATAATTCTGAGAAAAAAAGTCACAATTGCGAGATGTAAATTCAAAATTCATAGAAAAAAAGCCAATTGCAAGATATGAACTCACAATTCTAAAAAAGGGACAATTCCGAGATATTAATTCGTAATTCTGAGGGGAAAAAGTCACAATTGCAAGTTTGTATCATGCAATTCTGAGAAATTAGGTCACAACTGCAAGATATAAATTCTGAGAAAAAGGTCACAAATACGAGTTTGCATCACGCATTTCTGAAAAGGCACAATTGTAAGATAAAAACTTGCATTTATGAGACAAAAGTCACAACTGCGAGATATAAACTCATAATTCTGAGAAAAAGTGACAAATGTGAAATATAAATATACACTTCTAAAAAATTAATTTGTAATTCTAAGGAAAAAAATCACAATTGAAAGTTTGTATCATGCAATTCAGAGAAAATAAGTCACAACTGCAAGATATAAATTCACAATTCTGAGAAAAAATGTTACAATTGCAAGATACAAACTTGCAAATCTGAAAAAAACTAATTATAAGATAAAAACTTGCATTTAAGAGACAAAAGTCACAACTGCGAGATATAAACTCGCAATTCTGAGAAAAAAAGTGCCAATTGTGAAATATTAATTCACAATTCTGAGAAAAAACAGTCACAACTGTAAGATGTAAACTTGCAATTCTGAGAAAAAAAGACAATTCCTAAATATAAACTCGTAATTCTGAGAAAAAAGTCACAACTGCGAGTTTGTATCATGCAAGTCTGAGAAATAAAGTCACAATTGTGAGATATAAATTCAAAGTTCTGAGAAAAAAAGCCAATTGCAAGATATAAACTCACAATTATGAGAAAAAAGTCACAATTTAAAAAAAGGACAATTCCGAGATATTAATTCGTAATTCTGAGGGGAAAAAGTCACAATTGCAAGTTTGTATCATGCAATTCTGAGAAAATAAGTCACAACTGCAAGATATAAATTCTGAGAAAAAGGTCACAAATGCGAGTTTGCATCACGCATTTCTGAAAAGGCACAATTGTAAGATAAAAACTTGCATTTATGAGACAAAAGTCACAACTGCGAGATATAAACTCATAATTCTGAGAAAAAGTGACAAATGTGAAATATAAATATACAATTCTAAAAAATTAATTCGTAATTCTAAGGAAAAAAGTCACAATTGAAAGTTTGTATCATGCAATTCAGAGAAAGTAAGTCACAACTGCAAGATATAAATTCACAATTCTGAGAAAAAATGTTACAATTGCAAGACACACACTTGCAATTCTGAAAAAAAAAACTAATTATAAGATAAAAACTTGCATTTAAACTGTGAGATATAAACTCGCAATTCTGAGAAAAAAAGTGCCAATTGTGAAATATAAATTCACAATTCTGAGAAAAAACAGTCACAACTGTAAGATGTAAACTTGCAATTCTGAGAAAAAAAGTCACAATTGCAAGTTTGTATTGCAATTCTGAGAAAAAAGACCCAATTGCGTGATACAAAATTGCAAATCTGAGAAAAAATGTCACATTTGTGAGATATAAACTCGCAATTCTGAGAAAAAAAAGTCACAATTGCAAGTTAGTATTGAAATTATGAGAAAAAAAGTTACAATTGTGTGATATAAAACTGCAAATCTGAGAAAAAAAAATGTTATATCAAAATTATATTTATTTTTTATTCATTGGTGGGAACAGGCTTCCACAGTTCCCCCACAGGGTAAAAAAATAAATAAGCCAAAAGTGAATTGTGACTTTTTATCTTACAAATTCAGTTGACCATTTTCTGACTTTTTATAAAAGATTTCAAAATTAGAATCTCAAGATATACACTGATGAAAGAAAAATCTAAAATTGAGGAAAAATGCCAGAATTTTCAATTCATATATTATATTTTAGTTTTTTTCCCTTGCAATTCTGTTTATATCTTGCCATTCCAAAGCATTTTATTGTTCTGAAAAATTGTGAGAAAGAAGTCTAAATATGAGATAAAAAGTCACCTTTCACAGTTCACTTTTCAACATGTATATACTTCTTAAATAATATCTTGATTTAGACACTTAATTAAATAAGTAATAATATAAATAGTAAAACAAAATAGAAAACAGCAAAACAGTGATATTGTGAAATGTCTTTACTGTCACATTAGTGTGTTTATCAATTGTGACGTTTTAATTTAAAATAAAAGCCTAATTTGGAAGTAAGATATTTAAAAGAAAAGCAAACATTTAGAATAAAAGTAAATTGCACACTAAATATATTTATTGAATAATGTGTTCTCCTTCCCCTAAGAACCATGAGCTTGTCTTTTAATTTTTTTTTTAATCAATCAAATCATGACCCAATGTCTCAATTTGAACAGTGATTCCTTACCAGACAGGTCCATCATGGAGGGGTAGTATTTGCAGTCAGATACTCCTGTGGTGTCTGAGACACAGTCCATCCAGAGATTGGAATAGTAATTACCGGTGGTCAGAACCACAGAGCCCACCTCCGAAAATGTCCAGTACTCAGTGACCAGAGTGGAACAGATCAGAATCCAGCCACTTAAACATGTCAAAAAGCAACCGATCTCCACATACATCACCACTGTTCGCTGCCTCATCCTGCCAGCTTCATACACCTGATGAACAGAAGAGAAGTTGAAAGATCTATGGAAAGAGAGTTCCTGATCTGCTGTGAGGTTTCAAGCCAACATGGAATAAAATTACATGGTGGTGTGTGTCCTTAGAGGACAGCTTCCTCCTGTCTTGGTATCTGCATCCACAGTGCTTTCTTCGGCATATTGCAGCTTCAAACTGGTAAAACTACAAGGTTTCACTTCATAAGCAGTTTCACATGCCATGACAAATGTCCGATCTCTCAATCTGACAACCAGGGTCAACAGTTCAGGTCAAGACACAAGATGACCTTTCCCAGGACATCATTGACCAGCTAAAAGTGCATTCAGTGGATTATAGATCCAAACGAAAGAATATATGAAAATGATGTTAAGTTATCACCTATTATATCATCATCCAGGTCGGAAATGTTAAGTATGATCGTTCAGAAAAGTAAAAGATTTAAACTTTCAGAAAGAACAGCTGGCTACAGATTTAAAAGTGCAGGACTTGTGTTGTCTTTGAAAGAACATCATCTGGCTATTACGTAAAATAATATTGTTATATGGTCAGGTATGTTCTTCTTAAATCAGATATTTATCCTGTACGCAGGCTCATATGTCAAATAAGGTGTAAGTTATATGTGATGATTGCAGTACAAACAGCACAAACTGAAACTCATACTGTTTATGTGTAAACATGATTCAGCAATGTTAGAAATACTTGCAGAAATGAAGACAAAGCAAGCGAAACTGCACTATTCAAGTGTTAATTTGGAATTATTTATATTATAGTTTTGATATTTTGAAAATTATTTTAGCCTTGCAAAAGTAAAAAAAAAAATTCACATTTTGTTATGTTGCTGCCTTATGTTAAACTGCTTTTTATTCCACATCAATCTACAGTACAGCAGTGGTCCCCAAACTTTTTTCTGAGAGGGCCACATAATTTTCTTTTCTTTAATGGGGGGCCGGGTTGGTTTATAAAAGAAAATACCATGGGCCGGACTGACTACTAGTAGTATTAATATTATTTTATTTTGATTTTATCTATTCTACCTTTTAATGCTACAATAGTTTATTTTGTTATGCACCACACAGACTGATCATTCCTTTTCAAAAGATATACAGATGCGTCTCAATAAATTAGAATGTCATGGAAAAGTTCATTTATTTCAGTAATTCAGCTCAAATTGTGAAACTTGTGTAGCTATACATTAAATGCACACAGACTGAAGTAGTTTAATTCTTTGGTTCTTTTAATTGTGATGATTTGGCTCAAATGCTATTGAGTCATTTTGTCATCACTCTGAATTTTCACCTGTTCGATTGCGATGACACATTATGTTGAATGTACCATTCTGTTGGTGAATTTAACAAATAATTAGGCTGTGTTAATAACTAAGGAAATTTTTAGTTTGAAATACCGATATGATATAAGTAAAACATATATTTAAAATTTTTCATTTTTCTGGCATTGCTCAGAGGGCCGGTCCAAATGTGGGGGTTAGTTTGGGGACCCCTGCCATACAGCATAATGACAAAGCAAAAACAGAATTATCACAACTTTTACTAAAGATTTATTGAAAGTAACCTTCAATACAGCAGAATTTTTTCTGAACTCTTCCCCACGTGTAGTTTGATGCAATCCTGTTTTGGAGATCTACATGCAGTTTTTTTTACCCCAAGGATTTGTTTTTGCTCTGATATGCATTTCCAGCTGTTAGACCATTTATTAAGATGTGTGTGTCTTTCCAAATCATACCTATTCAATTGAATGTGCCACAGGTTAACTCCACTCGAAGTGTAGTAACATCTACAAGCGATATGAATGCTTCACAGTCACGTAGTGTTATATTTAAAATGTATTGTTTTATTACATCATGTTTACTCAACACTATTAAACTGCAAATAAAAAAGATCTGACAAAGAACAAATTGCATATCTAATATGCAATCTACCTTTGTCTAAGAATGAATCCATTGATAAATAATAATTTGCAATTTACATTTTTGCAAAAAAAAAAAAAATGATTCCAGGCAGCTCAATATCATTTAACAATTTTTAAGTTCATGCTACAAAAATCAGTTCCTTGAGTCTTGTAGTAACACTGTGTTCAGTTGTCCACTAGGGGTGTTTTGTTACAAGCTAATGAAGTGTGATTGTCTAAAGAACTACTGAATATCACAGTTTTGTTTAACAGCTTAGAAGTCATTTCCAGATCCTGTGTGTTTTTTCCATAACTAAATTCAATAATGCAAACTCAGTGTTTCAGAGGTATGAGTTCTTGATGAAGTGATGTTTGGTGTCTCCAGATGGAGAGGATGTTTTCAGGTGTGATCTGCTGATCCTGGAGGACCGTGAGGAGCTCACTGACGGTGACACGTCTGATTTGAAGGAGCCTCTTTGTTTATCAGAGTGTTTGGATCTTGATGGACGTCTAGTTCTTGAGATATGTGTGCTCTTTGACAGAGCTGTTGTTTCAGACTTCGAGGAGAGCTCAGATATGGCTGAGACTTTGGATTTTGTGGAGAGTTCAGATATGATGGAAATGTTCATGTTAGAGGAACGTATGGCTTTGCTCTCCACAACAGGAATGCTGAGAACTGGTGCACTGCGGACAAACATTATATAATGATTAAATAAATATAATTTTCTTTAATCTCATCTTCACATAGCTCTTTGCCATACAACCAAACCACTATAAACTAAAGATACAAGAAATTATTGAATAAAGTTGTTATTTCTTTGCACACAAAAGGTATTCTATTGGTTCATAACATTAAAGGAACACTCCACTTTTTTGGAAATAGGCTCATTCTCCAACTCCCCCCGAGTTAACAAGTTGATTTTTACCATTTTGAAATCCATTCAGCCGTTCTCCTGTTCTGGCGATATCACTTTTAGCATAGCTTAGCATAGATCATTGAATCCTATGAGACCAATAGCATCGCATTCAAAAATGACCAATGAGTTTAGATATTTGTCCTATTTAAAACTTGACTCTTCTGCAGTTATATCGTGTACTAAGACTGGTGGAAAATGTAAAGCTGTGATTTTCTAGGCCGATAAGATTAGGAACTACACTCCCATTCTGGTGTAATAGTCAAGGAAGTTTGCTGCCGTAACATGGCCGAAGCAAGCTCAGTAATATCACGCAGCACAACGTGACCAACTGCATGCACAGGGAGCATTCCTCGTTGGAAGTTACCCAGCTGGGAACTAATTTCAGGCACTGTGTGATTACTGCGCCTGCTGCGTCCATATTACGGCAGCAAACTTCCTATAACTACACCAGAATGGGAGTGTAGTTCCTAATCTTATCGGCCTAGAAAATCGCATCTTTACATTTTCCGCTGGTATTAGTACATGATATAACTACAGAAGAGTCAAGTTTTAAATAGGACAAATATGGAAACTCGTTGGTCATTTTTGAACGTGATGCTATTGGTCTAATAGGATTCAATGATCTATGCTAAGCTATGCTAAAAGTGATATTGCCAGAACAGGAGAACGGCTGAATGGATTTCAAAATGGTAAAACTCAACTTATTGACTTACTGACTGAGTTGGAGAATGAGCCTATTTCCAAAAAAGTGGAGTGTTCCTTTAAAGTTGAACCACTGATGTCACATGGACTATTTTAAGTCCTTACTACATTTCTGGGCCTTGAGCCTGTTAGTTGCATTGCTGTCTATGCAGGGTCAGAAAGCTTTTAGATTTCATCAAAAATATTTTAATTTGTGTTCTGAAGTTGAATGAATTTTCATTTAGCATAAAGTTCAATTCTGGACTTTTATGATACTTTTAAGGTGTTGTTCTTTGCTTTTGAATCTTGAGCTTTTTGACTGGGAAAGAGAGGTGTGAAGTTTCTTTAAAATTCTTTTCTTGGTTTACATGACAAAATGCATAATATAGTGAGCAGTGATAATGAAAAAGGGCAAACTATATTTCATAGTTTTACTTTTTAGTTTTATTATACAAACTAAACTATAAATTGCTGTACCAGAGGGCTTTCGTTACTCTGACATTGCACACTTACCTGCCGTGTGCCTGAGACCGGATCTTGCAGACTGAAACTAGGAAGAAAATCCCTCCAGTGATCTGAAAAGCACATCCAGCCCATCCAAGGAACAAGGGAGTTCCCAAGTCAAATCTGAAACGTTGACATTTTTAAAAACATGTTAGTTAATAAAAGATTAAGTATGAAATACAGTTGAGGTCAAAAGTTTACATACACCTTGCAGAATCTGCAAAATGTTAATTATTTTACCAAAATAATTGAGATCATACAAAATGCGTGTTATTTGTTATTTAGTACTGAGTTTACATACACTTAGTATTCTTAATACAGTGTTGTGACCTGAATGATCCACAGCTGTGTTTTTTTGTTTAGTGATAGTTATTCATGAGTTCCTTGTTTGTCCTCAACAGTTAAACTGCCCGCTGTTCTTCAGAAAAATCCTTCAGGTTCCACAAATTCTTTGTTTTTTTTTCAGCTTTTTTGTGTATTTGAACCCTTTCCAACAATGACTGTATGATTTTGAGATCCATCTTTTCACACTGAGGACAAATGAGGGACTCATGTGCAACTATTACAGAAGGTTCAAATGCTCACTGATGCTTCAGAAGGAAACACAATGCATTAAAAGTGGTGAAAACTTTTTGAATTTGAAGATTAGGGTAAATTTAACTTCTTTTGTCTTCTGCGAAACATGTAAGGATCTTCTGTAGCTTCTGAAGCGTAGTATTAAATATATTAAAAAGTTATTTAGGCAAAATAAGAAAAATGTACACTTTTTCATTCTGTTCAAAAGTTTTCACCCCAAGCTCTTAATGCATTGTGTTTCCTTCTGAAGCATCAGTGAGTGTTTGAACCTTCTGTAATAGTTGCATATGAGTCCCTCAGTTGTCCTCAGGGTGAAAAGATGGATCTCAAAATCATACAGTCATTGTTAGAGATGCACCGATTGCAATTTTCTTGGCCGATTCCGATTCCGATTTTTCAGTAAGTGTGACCTGCCGATTCCGATTTAATTTTTTTAACAACTGTAATGAAAGCATAGGCCTATACAGAAATATTTTCTTTAATTAAATTTATTTTATAATAAAATACATTTTTAAACATTATAGGATCTTCTTACAACAAAATAACTTTAACAACAAAATAAAGTGCTTTGTGCCTTCGAAAAAGGTATAAAATTAGTTCTTGTAACTAACATAGTATAGTTATACTAGCAAAAATCTTTTCCTCAATGTTTTGTTTTTATTTATTTTATAATAAAAGAAATGTATTGTAAACTACAGCATCTTCTCATTTAAAAATAACTTTAACAAAATAAAGTGCTCTGAGCCTTGAAAACATTAGAAATAAAATATAAGTAACAAAGCAGGCATACAAAAATCTACTTTTCTTCAATGAATTTTATATGGATTTTTTTTTACATTAATTACAGGATCATCTCACAACAATAACTTTAATAACAAAAAGTGCACTGTGTCTTCAAACAGGTAAAAATAACAATGCTAGTACTAAATGCTATTACTTGAGCATTAATGGCAATCTTTTCTTGATAAAGAGAAGCATTTCTACCTTGTCACCAGTTAATCCAGCGGTACTACACTTCGTAACATTCATTCACATATTTGCGCTACGCCACCGCATACAGCGTCTTCACACACAGATGAAACTTACTAGAGAAGTGTGACATAAATGCATCTGTAAATAAATACAAATTAAATTCACGTCGCGCACGCTTTAATTACCTTCAATTGGAACATATACGCTCGCTTCGAACTATTAGTGTGTGAAGAGGCTGTATGCGGAGGCGCAGCGCAAATATGTGAATGAATGAAAGTGTAGTACATCAACGGATTTCCCCTGCTCAGGGAGTAGGGAGCAATGAACACTGGGCAGGCACCATGTCAATCGGAACACAGTTCATTCACGGAGCTTACTTCTAACAAGCGGGTTATCTGAATCACGTGTGTTAACTAACAGAGACATGCAAAATATGCAGAGCGGGGGCGCGATCTACCACATGTCCAGCCAAGCTAAACAAGCGCGTGGTTCGTGGTTGTTCCCTCACGTTGTATTTTGGCTTTATAAATGTTACAAACTGCGATCTTTGTGTCATCTTCACTCACACCAAAGACATGTTTACACACGACTGTGAGTGCGCGCGTGGCTGTGACGTAATTGCATGTGCCGCTGGCAATAAAGGGATCGGCTAGGAATCGGCAAGAGGAGAAATTGACCGGTGTTGTGCCCATTTTCGACCCCTACCAAATTATTACCCCCTCTCGTTGAAATCGCTACCTGATTGCCTAATCCCAACCCCACCCCTAATCCTAACCCCTCCCCCACACCTAACCCTAAACCTACCAATACTAGGGGGGTAGTAATCTGGCGGAGGTCAGAATTTGGCAAACCACCGGCCGGTCACCGATCCGGGCCGATCATGCGAAAAATCGTCCGATTCCGATCAATCGGTGCATTGGAATGGGTTCAAATACACAAATATGCTGAAAACCAAAACAAACACAGCACTATTACAAACACAGTATGAAATAGTGGAAACACTGTTGGGTTTTTTTGGCCACTTAAAGGAACCGTATGTAAGAAATTTATGTCAGTTAATCATTCAGATTCAGATTCAGATTCAGAATATTTATTGTCATTGAACTTACATCCAACGAAATTTAGTATTCCAACGTATCAGCCACTGTAATTAAGCAAACCAAAAAGACAACAAAAACAAGACAATAATAATAATAAATAAATTGCACCGTGCTAAGTGAATGAAGTATTCGAAATCATCCCATGTAATGGTTCTTCTTATACGTCAAGAGTGTTTTTTAAGTTCGGTGTTCAGTATTGTTATGGCTTTGGGATAAAAACTGTTCATGAATCTTGAAGTGCGGGTCTTGATAGATCTGTAACGTTTCCCAGACGGCAGCCGTTCGAATAAGTGGTGTGCAGGGTGATATGGGTCCTTCAGGATATTGTGTATTTTCTGCAGGCAACGAGAGGTAAATATGTTTTCCAAGGTAGGTAGCTGTTGTTTTGCGATGATGTTCTGTGCAGTCTTAATAACTCTCTGCAAAGCCTTTTTATCAGCTGCAGTGCTGCTTCCATACCATACCAGCATACCATGTGTAAGGATACTCTCAATAGTGCAGCTGTAGAATGACACTAGGAGCCGTTGTGGTAGGTTTACCTTCCTGAGTATTCTTAGGAAGTATAGCCGCTTCTGTGCCTTCTTGACCAGTGCTGTGATATTTTTCGTCCATGAGAGATCCTCTGAGATGTGTGTGCCCAGAAATTTAAAACAGGACACTCTCTCCACCATCTCCTCATTGATGTACAAGGGTGTATGCACGTCCTGGTTCCTCCTGAAGTCAATAATGAGTTCTTTTGTTTTCTTGATATTCAGGGCCAGATTGTTCTCCGTACACCACACCATCAGCCTCTTTATCTCCTCTCTGTAGGCAGACTCATTACCTCCAGTGATCAGCCCCACCACAGTTGTATCATCCGCGAATTTGATAATGATGTTAGTGTTATACGATGGTATACAATCGTGTGTATACAGAGAATAAAGAAATGGGCTTAGCACACATCCTTGAGGAACTCCTGTGCTAATTGTCAGAGTTGAAGAATTATGTGGACCCATTCTCACGGACTGCGGTCGCTCTGTCAGAAAGTCTTTGATCCACAGGCAGATGTTATGCTGGATGCCAAGATCAGACATCTTGGTGAACAATCTGTTTGGTAGAACAGTATTAAAAGCAGAACTGAAGTCCAAGAACAGCAGCCGGGCATATGATCCTTGGTGTTCTAGATGACCAAGTGCAGTGTGGAGGGCAGCAGAGATAGCATCATCTGTTGACCTGTTGGCCCTGTATGCATACTGGTTAGGGTCCAAGGTGGGTGGCAGATCAGCCTTGATGCGACGCAGAACCAATCTTTCTAGGGATTTCATGATTACAGGTGTCAGTGCAATGGGTCTGTAATCATTAAGTGATGTTATAGCAGCCTGCTTTGGCACTGGCACTATTTTAGACGTCTTCAGGCAAGTTGGAACAGTGCACTTCAACAGAGAAAGGTTGAATATATTTGTAAATACCTCACCCAACTCTGCAGCACAGTCTCTGAGGACGCACCCTGGGATGCCATCTGGACCAGCTGCTTTCCGTGTATTTATTTTGCGCAAGGTTCTTATCACCTCAGCATGCTGAATGACAAATGCCTGACTGTTTGCAACAGAAGCTTGGCTGATAGTAGTCCCAGATCTCTTCATTTCAAAACGGCTGAAGAACTGGTTAAGCTCCTCTGCCTCTGTAGCGCTGCTGTTGGTTAGGCTACTACTGTTGTTCTGTCCAGTGATGTGACGAATCCCCTGCCATGCCCGACGGGGGTCCGAGTTGTTGAAATGATTCTCAATTTTCTGCTTGTAGGCTACTTTTGCGTCTCTGATGCCCTTTTTTAGGTTCATCCTGGCTGTGCTGTACTGCTGCATGTCACCAGACCAGAAAGCAAGGTTACGAGCTTTCAGCAGGAGTTTTACGTTCTTGGTCATCCATGGTTTTTTGTTAGGAAAAACATGAAACCGTTTCATGATAGTTACATTGTCTATGCAGAATTTAATATAAAATAGCACAGAAGATGCATAGGTGTCAATGTTATCATCAAGAAATACAGTCCAGTCAGTGCTGCTGAAACAATCTTGCAACTTCTCAGATGACCCTTCTGGCCATGTTTGTATCATTTTAACAGATGGTTTGACCCTATTTATAAGTGATTTGTATGCTGGAGTTAAAAACAGTGAAATGTGGTCAGACAGTCCTAGATGAGGGAGAGGTGTTGCCTTATATCCATGCTTGATGTTACTGTAGACATGGTCAAGTATATTTTTTCCTCTTGTTGGACACTTGACATGTTGATGAAATTTTGGGAGGACAGTCTTTAAGTTTGCTTTGTTGAAATCACCAGCTATTATAAAAACTCCGTCTGGATGAGCCTGTTGTTGTTTACTAATGGCAGTTAGCAAGTAGCTTGAAGCTGTTGTGATATTAGCATCCGGGGGAATATAGACAGCAGTAATAACAATAACTGTAAACTCTCGCGGTAAATAGAAAGGGCGACATCTTACTGATAAATATTCCACGTCCGGGGAGCAGTAGGTGTCAGTGATTACAACGTTCGTGCACCAACTGTTATTAGTGTAAACACATAGCCCCCCTCCTCTACTCTTACCGGAGTCCGCGGTCCTGTCAGCCCGGTGTGCTACGCGGCCTGTTAGCCGAATAGCTTCTTCTGGAATGGATGGGTTTAGCCAAGTCTCCGTAATTACTAAAACACAACAGTCCTGGATGGTTTTCTGTGTGGATGTAATAAGTTCCAGCTCTTTGATTTTGTTGGTGAGTGATCTTGTATTTGTAACGAAGAGGCTCGGCAGTGGAGGCTTGTGTGGGTTCCTGCCTAGCCTGGTTCGTATTCCAGCTCTGCAGCCTCGCTTCTGTTTCCTCTCTCTGCGCCGCCTTCGTTGCTTCCCGGCTGGGAGAGTGATCCACGGAGACCCCGGCGGTCTAACAAGCTCCAGTGGTATGTTGTGTATAGAATCTTCCTGATTGAGAATACAGTCTCCAGGCATAAGACCAATGACGATCAATTCGTGACGACTGTATTTCTGTGCATATACTTGTGCATACGTGACCCTCAGTGAAACATAAACTACCAATAAACTATACAAGAAAAGCTGATACGTGGTGTGCTGAGCCGCTGCGTGTGCACGCGCCGCCGCCATCTTGAAAGAAGCCATTTAATCATAAAATGGCCATTTAATCATAAAATGGCCCTGACATGTCACTAGACATTAAGAAATCATGTTCATTTCAAATACTTATATCACTGACAACAGTGGTCCGGCCAGGATATTGTCATTTAAAAGTGAGAGTTGCAGCCCTCAACTGATGTTATTGTTGTCATTTTGTGTTTTGGTCTGAGGCTCCACCCTCCAGCTATCTACCAATCACGAAGTCAGTAGAGTTTCGTGAGACGGGTTGCCAGCTCTGTTACAGCTGCGTTACAGTGTCGGATAAAACATGTATAACGTTACGAAACCTACAAGACCTCGTTATGAATCCGAAATACGTCGTGACAAAGTCCGAAATAAAACAAAGATTTGTATAGGAGATGCCTTTGAAAGATGGAGACGGCTGAAAACGGAGAAAAATTTGAAGATAGACGCCAACGTTGCTCATTTTCTCCTGGACAAGTAAGATTCATCTATGTTTGGCTAACTTTGCTTCCGTAGGCTACACAGTGGATTTTCCGCGGTCGCCCGTGCTAAATGCGTTCATAAAAAGCTTTATATCGCACCACTAGCAGTGTATGAAAACAATCTATGTTCCGACTGAAATGTGGTATTACAGTACATATTTGCGAAATATTTGGCTAATCGCCATCTGTAAATTTTTGCGATACATAATTACTTCGCAAAACATCTCTTGTGAAGCATAAACATAATTAACAGAAGAAAAACAAATTACTGTGTAGGACTCGTCACTTGCCATTGGAAGCTCCTTGTTGCAGCCTACTCCTGCAGCTTAGCTGGCAACCTCGAGTCAGGGGGGAGCGGGAGGGGATACACCGTTCTATAGTATTTTGAAAGTGATTGCAGTACCAGTTTTGGCCACAATCCTACATACGGTTCCTTTAATTCTATTGACTTTTTTGTTTGATATACACAGGATCTACATTGTACAGCAAACAACTATGAAAAAAAGGTTATTGGGGCTTTCTAATCTTATAATTAGGATTTTTTTTTCTTGCGTTTCTGAGAAAAAAAGTTGGAATTGCAACAAAAATCTTAGAATTCTAAGTTTACATTTCACTATTCCGCCTATTTTCCTCACAATTATAACTTTATATCTTGCTATTGTACGTTGCAGTTACCTTTTTTATTTTTACTTTGTGGTGGAAACAACCTTCCATTAAAAAAATTAAATAAAATCTTCATATACTTACTGCAATCCATCAAATCTGGGGTTAAAAAACTCTGCAGAAACATGCTGAGCATAAATTGCATAACCAGAGGCAGCCAGCATACCTTAAAGAACAAACACAGTAAAACACACGTGCAAACCTAATTTATAATGGATCTACTGTATATTATGAAGATGTTTACCACTTGAAATGTGACAGACGCCTCCTATGAACGCAGATCGGTTCTTCTCTTTGTCTTTTCCTCCAATGTAAGTGCATTCCATGCCTACGAGACTCAGGACTAAGCCCAGCACTCCAACACCCATCCCAGACATGAGCAGAGCTCTCACGATCTGAAGAAAACCTGCATGCAAGTTCCAAATTATGTATTATCTGTCTGTCTGTCTGCCTGTTTGTCCGTAGAAAAAACATTTTTGATTCCCCAAAGAATCTTTAAATGAACAGTTTTTAAAAGAACAATGTTTTTGGCACGTGGTATGTAAACACATGTGCATACAATCAGAAAATACATTTGAAAAGATTAAATGGTCCTAAAAAAAAAATTCACACCAATTTACTAATACTTTTTGTGTCTACCTTTTTTATATCAACTTCAAATTTGGAACACAATTGCAATTCATTCACATTTATGGCTTTGTTTTAACATGTTTTGGAAAATATGTATTTCATCTAAAATATATTTATGGTTTTTCATTGTAATTTAAACAAACAATTCAATTCAGCAATAATCTTTACAAGTCTTCTTTAAACAGAGACCAAACATAAGTGTGCTACAAAGCATTCAAGATTTAATACCCAGGTCCAAAAAAGTGCACAGACTTCTTTTGTACTTATTATTATACAGATATATTCTTTAGTACTCCTTAAGATAAACTTAAAATCATCTAAGTGGTACTAAATTATATATATATATATATATCACTTGGATTATTTTAAGTTTATTATTAATATATATCATATGTCATAAATATAAATACCCACTAAAATGTCAATTAGTGTAACAGTTTTGTCAGGTGTATTTACAACAAAGATTTAAGACATAATTTCTTTCACCGCAAATACTAATTAGTTGTAATTCTACATTTTTAAAATCTGCCACTATCCTAGGTTTTGTCCATTTGTCAGTAAAAAAAAAAAAAAGAAAAACTTATTTCAAACACAATAAAATTAGATTTCTTTTATGTCATATGTACAAGTCAGAATAAGCATGTTGTTTGAATATTTACATAAATATTGTGTTACATTGAAAGATGTAGTCAATATAACATTATTCCAACCAAATTTTGACATTTTATTCTCCAAAAACTATTTGAAACCGTAAAAGTAGACACTTTACTTGCATTTAATGGGCTTTTTATGGACATAAGCTTTTTTTAGTGGCATTGACCAGCTTTAACATCCTTATTGAATTATGTTTCTTTATAGTGGTTCTTCAGATTATTAAAATGTTCTTCACACTAAGAAAAATGGTTAACTAAAAGCTTCTTTGAGGAATCAAAAATGGATCTTCTATGGCATCACTGCAAATAAACAAAAAGGTCAAAATATAAATAAATAAAGGTTCTTTGTGGAACCATAAATGCCAATGAAGCTTTGTTTTTTAATCTACTTGAGGGTTTTGGGGTGTAAACTGTTTAACAGTTGTAATTTATTTGGTCTGTTTTATAAATTAATGAAATTAAACGTTATACATGTACATTCAAAGACTTTAATAATGCCCATACCTTCCACAGACCACAGCACGGGGAAGTCATAGCAGTTGGATGTGGAAGAGGAGTCCGTGTAGCAGGCCCTCCACAGACTGGACCAGTACCAGGCCACCTTTATGATGGCGCTCCCACCTTGCCCTCCGATAGACGTGATCTTCCAGCCCTCCATGGCCAAGGAGCAGGCGACAAAGATCCAGCCCAGAAATGCTAACAGGAAGCCCCAGATCTGCATTGCACGAATCTTCATCTTTGCTCTTGTTAAACCTTATTTAAACCACCTACCTCACACTTTATTATTTAGTTTTTATTTTCTTATCAAAACTTTGTAATTTCCAGCATCTCTTTCTGTCTGCAGTATCAACATGTCAGCTCATGAATCTCTCAGCCTGCTCTGCCAGAGACTGGCCACTGAACTAACTTCTTTTTTGTGCTGATGTGAATGTATGACTCTCCATGTTCCCAGGGCCTTGTTTTCAAGATTCTGGAGGACAGAGATAATGCTTACCTCAGTTCTCGGCTCATATTTCTTACATATAAACATCCCAGTGATGACATTTATTTTTAACTTAAAACATCACAGCACAGGGCTTTGAGGAAAAAGTACACTTTAGCAGACTTTTAAACAATGGTTGAACTTTTGAACAATGACTGTATGATTTTGAGATACAACTTTTCACACTGAGGTCAACTGAAGGACTCATACGCAACTATTACAGAAGGTTCAGATGCTTCAGAAAGAAAAACAATGCATTAAGAGCTGGGGGTGAAAACTTTTGGAATTTTAAGATCAGGGTAAATTTTACTTATTTTGTCTTGTGAGAAACATGTATCTTCTGTAGCATATGAAGGTAAGTACTAAATGAAAAAAAAAATGATATTTAGACAAAATATAAAAAATTTACACATATTCATTCTGTTCGAAAGTTTACACCCCTGGCATTGTATTTCCTTTTGAAGCATCAGTGAGTGTTTGAACCTTCTGTAATAGTTGCATATGAGTCCCTCAGTTGTCCTCAGTGTGAAAAGATGGATCTCAAAATCATACAGTCATTGTTGGAAAGGGTTCAAATACACAAAAATGCTGAAAAAACAAAGAATTTGTGGGACACGAAGGATTTTTCTGAAGAGCAGCGGACAGTTTAACTGTTCAGGACAAAGAAGGGACTCATGAACAACTATCACTAAACAAAAAAAGCTGTGGATCATTCAGGTAACAACACAGTATTAAGAATCAAGTGTTAGTTTGAACTGAATTTAATGTTTTTAGACTTTAAATTCAATCAAAATTTATTATAGTTTAAATTTATATTGAATGCCATTAAAAAATTGTCCCATTTAAGTAGGACTTACGTAGCTCTTTATTTGTAATTTCATAATTAGTCTGTTAGCATCTGAAATATGTTTACTATGACAAGTAGTGACATTATTTATGATAAACTAAAATATACTTTAATATAATTTCTATTGAAACGTGTATGTCTTGTATTTAAAGGGATAGTTCACCCAAAAGTTCTGTCGTTAATTACTCATTTAATTCATTGTTGGGTGAACTATCCCTTTAAATGTTTAATGATGAAGCTTGATTTAATATATTTACAATATAATACTGAATATCAAACTACAGTTAAACTTATAATCAAGTACTTTACATTTGCTTTGGTATGTTAGTCAACACATCAAAATAAGTGTATTTCTTTAAAGCATGACAAATGATTTTTAAACAATTATTTAAAAAATGGATTCAAAGTAAGACAAAGTGCACTTATTAAAAGCGTAAATGCGTGAAAATGCATTCTGTGTAAGTATGCTTTTGTTTGCAAGTACACTGTTATTGAGTGCACATTCAGTACAGTTAAGCACACTTTTTTTCACTAGAGTGTGCATAGGTTAGATGATGTATTTATAGGTACCATTCAGGGCTGTTTTCAAAAGGGCCTTTATTTTTCCATAAAATAGCCTCAGGGTTCATAACTTTATTAATTTCATAAAAGTGTGTGCGTTTGAGTATGTGCATGTGTGTTTGATGGACTTAATTAAAAGAGTGATATCAGGTGTGTGTGTGTGTGTGTGTGTGTGTGAGATAATACACTATGTCCCAGAGCTGGCGTTTGAAGTTGCGTTATGAACTTTGGTCTGGTTTAGAAGGTCTTGCTTTTTTAGTGTAAGAGACCTGAGAACCCTGAAAAATAAATATACTAAAATATATTACAATTAATTTATTTAATGCTAAGTATACTACAAATACATTTACATATTATGCATTTAATAAAAATATCTTGAAATTGTATTTAGTACACTATATTTAAAGGCTACTTTTGTACTTAATGTACTTTAATTTTGCGGAAGTAGTCCAGCTAAAGTGTAACTATTGCAAGTATATTTTAGGAACACTTTAGATATCTTGCATTTAAAGGCTAGTATTATTCAAAGAGCACACAATCCTCATCAACAGTGACATTAAAATATATTTTAGGCTTAAAGGGATGGTTCGGAGTAGAATTGACTTCATTGCTATGCACTCCGAAGCCCATCTAAATACCCCATCCGGAGTTTTTTTTACCTTAGTCGAACATTTATGGAGATATTAGAGTTTTTCTAATTGCTTGTTACAGGAGTGAATGGTACATGTGATGTATCTCGTAAATTGCACCACTAAACGTGCAAGTAATCTTACCAAACTTGTACAGTAGTGTAAATAGGTTATGTACTCACAAAACGCTGCATCAAAACATTTGTAAGTCCACCATGAGTGTTTTAAAAACACGTTTTACCCGAGAACTACTAGTCTCAGAAACTACAAGTCGACGTCACTTCCCTGGTCTGTGTGCATGTCAACTTGTAGGAGGACTTTTACGTGCTTTTTTCAAACCAGGGAAGTGACGTCGACGTGTCGCCATTTGTAGTTTTTGAGACTAGTAGGGATCCGCTAAAACGTGTTTTTAAAACACTCATGGTGGACTTACAAATGTTCCGATGCAGCGTTTTGTGAGTACATAACCTATTTACACTACTGTACAAGTTTGGTAAGATTACTTGCACGTTTAGTGGTGCAATTTACGAGATACATCACATGTACCAATCACTCCTGTAACAAGCAATTCGAAAAACTCTAATATCTCCATAAATGTTTGACTAAGGTAAAAAAAAACTTCGGATGGGGTATTTACATGGGCTTCGGAGTTCATAGCAATGAAGTCAATTCTACTCCGAACCATCCCTTTAATATTAAGCAGTACTCCAAATAGTTTAATTACAATTTTTATATAAGTAAGTCTCAAGCTAAATGTAAATATGTTAATAGACTTGAACTATACTTAGTATAAAATAAATCAATTTCATTTTTACTAGGGAACATAAAGTTCAACGCTTTCTTGATGGTTTTACCTAATGAAGCCAGAATGTGCATGTTAAATAATGATTCTGGAAGAGTCTCAGGCTCAGCCATTATCTGAATGTCTCTTTAGAAATAGTGCCTCAACTCTTAAAAAGACAAAGCCATCTTCAGCAGCAGGGATATTTAGAGAGTCTAAAACAAGGCCATGATGCCCTCTGCTGGCCAAATTTGGGTTCAATCACTCCTGAAGGAGGTTATTGGTCTGTACAAGTTGTGTAAAATAAAGGTGCTTCACAATGCCATAGAAAAACCTTTTTTGCCTAAATGGTTCCATAAAGAACCTTTAACATCTAAAGCACCTTTCTGTTTCACAAAAGGTTCTTTGTGGCAAAGAAGGTTCTTCAGATTATAAAAAAGAAAGAAAGAGATGTTTTTTTAATGGTTCTTCTATGGTCTCGCTGTGAACGCACATTTTCAGGTTTCTTCAAAAATGTTTGAATGGGTTCAAGACCAGGCTCTGGCTGGACCACTAAAGGACATTCACAGAGTTGTTTTTTAGCCACTCTTTCTGTGTGCTTAGGGTCATTGCCCTTTTCTTCTACTTCAAAGAGTTCCTCAGTCAGTCCCGCTGAAAAACAGTCCTTTGGGATGGTACTCTGCAGGTGATGAGCAGTGCCTGGTTTTCTTCAAACATGATTCTTGAAATTAAGGTTCATCAGACCACAGAATCTTGTTTCTCACAGTCTGAGGGTCCTTTGGGTGCTTTTTTGCAAATTCCAAGTGTGTTTTCATGTATTTCCACTGAGGAGAGGATTGAATTTGGCCACACTGCCATGAAGACCAGATCGGTGGAGTGTTACAGTGATGTTTGTCCTTCTGTAAGTTTCTCCCATCTGCATATATGATCATGGAGCTCGACTAGAGTGACCATCAGGTTCTTGGTCACCAAGGTCCTTTTCCATCACTTGCTCAGTTTGGCCAGGAGGCCAGCTCTAGGAAGAGTCGTGGTTGTTGAAACTTATTCCATTAAGATTAACAGAGACTACATACTTCTGTGAACCTTCAATGCAGCATATTTTTTCCTGAACTCTTCCCCAGATCTGTGGCTTGATGTAATAATTTTTCTAAGCTCTACAGGCCTTTTTTTTTTTACCTCAGGGCTTGGTTTTTGCTCTGATATGCATTTTTTAGCTGTTAGACCTTTTATTAAGATGTTTGTCTTTCCAAATCATATCCACTGAAGTTAATTTGACACAGTTTAACTCCACTCGAAGTGTAGTAAAATCAACAAGCAATATGAATGCTCCTGAGCTAAATTTTAATTGTCCCAGATAAGGGTATGAATACTTTTGCAATATAAAAAAATTTAAGTTTTTTATTTTTAATAAATTTGCTAAGATGTTAAAAATGTTTGCTAAGATGTTTTATTGCTTTGCCATTATAGTGTATGGAGTGTAGATTGGTGTGGGGAAAAAGTACTTTAAAGCAGAAACAACAACAAAAAACGTGAACAAAATAAATGGGTATGAATACTTTCGCAAGGCACTGTAACAGAATAAAACAGAAACTTAGTAAACAACCATCCAGTAACGCCCTCGAAACCACATAGTAAATTGCTAACAGCCGCATGTAAATGCCCCGGTATTGCAACCATCCAGAACAGCATTGTGGTGAAAAGATTTTCACAAAATCTGTGAAGAACTCGTTCAAGTCACATCTAACCCACAAATCAAAAGATTAAAAAGAAGATCATATTAATGATAATGCACATACAGGAAGTGAAGCCTATTCGCAGGATCATTACCATCTGGTCAGCAGTGTTGGGGAATAACTATAACGGTTCTGAGAAAAATGGGGGTTACAAAGGGAAGTTACATCTGAATACTTCTTGTATTAATATTTACTATTTTTGTTATGGTTTTTTAGCTGTATTCAACATCAGAACAATCTCAAAGTAAAAAGATGTTAAAGTCGGATTCTGTGGTTTCTGTGCTTTAAAATTAAAGTATTAAAATCTTAGTTCAAGTAATGAAGGATTTTGAAAGTCTGACCGCAATCAGCAGTAAGTACTGTACGGTTAAATCCTCTGGTTTAAGTGTTTCAAAATTATTTTTTGTTAGAAATTTAGAAAAGTAATCAAAATGTATATTTGTCTGTTTTTGAAAGAAGTCTCTTATGATTACCAAGTCCTATTAATATACTTTAAACTGTAATTTATTCATGTGATGCAAAGCAGAATTTGTAGCATAATTACTCCAGTCTTCAGTGTCACATAATCCTTCAGAAATCATTTGAATATGTTGATTTGATGCTAAAAAATAAAACAGTTGTGCAGCTTACTATTTTTGGATCAATTTTGTTTTAGGATACTTTGATGAATAGAAAATTCAAAGAACAGCATATTTATTTAAATGTAGGTATTTATTTCTTTCCAAAAAACAATGAACATTTGTAATGTATGTATTAAAAAATGTTTTAAACAATAATTCCAGTATTTATGACAAGGTTCATTTTTCGGTGGTCTCGGATTTAACAAAAATACCACTAATTTTGATGCACGGTCCGAGTTAAAATAACAATAATGCCCTTTATTATGTCATAAAATACTTTAAAACCTTCATACAAAAAAGCACAGAGACACTGAACACTTGTTCCAGGAAGAATCTGACAGAACAAGAAGCCTCTGCCAGCCTGCAGTGGCCCACGGAAGCTCTAAAAAGCGGGGTCAGAGTCTAGAGTTTCCACTGATCAGGAGGTGAAGAGAGACTCCAGGACCGGAGCATAATGTGAGTTCCGACTCAATTTCCGAATCGAGACAGCATGTTCCTGTGGTCAGTGGAGCGCAGCTGTATTCTCTGTCCTCTCTGTCATCAGTTCACCTGACTTCACTTAAAGTCCCAAGTGAAGAAATCTGCCAATTCTATCACACTGTCAGAATCGGAATGCTTTCTTGAGGTTTCTTAGGCAATATGTGTTTTCCTGACTGCGAAATGCTGTTTATAGGCATATCTCATTAAAATAACCTCTGAAATGGAAAAATCTCCCAAACAGGATATATATTTGTAATACATAACATTTACCTCTGTGTAGTCTTCTCAATGCCTCAAATGATGAGAGCAGCCTCATGCAACATGATCTCTCGTTCTCCATTCAAGGATTTGTTTGATAGTTGAATTTACACAGTGTATACTTGCTGGTCTTCGTTTGTTATTATTTTCGGCTTCACTGAGGAAGCTGAAATCAAACATAAGCGTTCCTCCCAAACCGCCTGCCAGAGAAGCTCTGGTCTGGAGGGTCTTTCTGAGGTGTCTCAGGGTTTCTGACCGTCTTTCTGATCTTGGTTTGTGTTGTTATTAAGGATGTGGCGCCATTGTAGGAGTACTCCCTGTCAGAGAGGAGAATGATTTTCAACCCATTACTTCCAGTGCTGATATTATTAATTAACCATTTTTGGTGTTTGAAATAAATTATAAATATCGGATGAAAAACTGAAAAGGAAATCAAAAATAAATAAGTTAAAGTAGTACTAAAATCACTCAAACAAACAGTGAAATAAAAGCAAATCATAAATTACTTCGAATTTTTTAAAGACTTCGAAAAATGACATCACATCACACTTAAGTTTCTAAAACCTCAGCTTAAATTAAAAAATATAAAAATACTGAATATAATAAAAACGTTCATACTGCAAGTAATACAACACTTTTTGAGTTTAATCAAAATTTCATTTTTGTCTTGCTGTTGTACCTGTTACCTGTTAAGAAACTGTTTGATGTTTTAACTCTAGTTAGTTCTTCTGTAAGTTGTTAACTTATACTTTTACCCTTATTGTGGATGTAACGATATCAAAATCTCATGATACGATAATATTGCAAGATTAAGTTCATGGTAAGATATTTATTGTGATATAAAAAAAAGACAAATGAAGACTTGGAAAAAATGAAAATGTACTTTTTAAAGTGAAATTATTCTATCTAATGCACTTGGAAAGTTCAAAATTAATAGCTCCAAACCATGTTCTTAACTAGGAAAACGTATGTCACAAAAAAGTCAGTGAATTGACTTTTACCCGAACTTTAAAGGGGATTCAACTCTCTTTTTAATTGTGGTATACTGTCTCAGACTAAATTACAGTTACACTGGTGTTTTAGAAGCCAAACAAATTAGAATATAATAATAATGACAATTTTATATTATTGTTATTCATATGGCAGTAATAGCCATGTATTGTAAAACAACTGCATTGTAAAATAAATGAAAATTAATATTTCATAGCTAGCCTAATGTCACACCCCCGGACTTTCTTGTTGGTTTTTCCCATTTCCCCCGCAGTTCTGAGTGTTTTTGGTTTCTCCCTTATTGTCTGCACCTGTGTTTGTAATTAGTCTGTCTATTTAAGGTGTGTGTTTTCCCAGTACTCTTGTCGGTCTTTAATGTTATATGGATGTTTTCCCCTGGTGTTCCTGTGTCTGCCTGTATTCCGTTGGATTTATTAAATATACGTCTTTTATTTACATCGTTGTTCGTGTGTTCCTGCCTGCATCGTGACAGAAAGACCGACCGAAACGGGTTTTTTTTTTTTGCGTATTCCACCCCGTTTTGTTTATTCAGTTCTTCAGTCTTTTTGTTTCCGTAGTGTTTTCCCCCATGGATTCCTTCCTCCGTCCTGAATTCATCCTCCTCCGGCTGAAGCAGGGGGATTTACCGCTCGAGGGTTACACATTCATGTTCCAGCTTGTAGCAAACACCACCAGCTACCCGGACGACGCGCTCTGTACGTTCTATGACGCTAGCCTCAACGCGTCGTGCAGAGCGCCGTCGTCCGAGGATGGCCCTCGAGCAGATTTCGCCGCATTTGTGGAGTGGACACTGGCGAGAAACAGACCCGCGTTCCCCGCCTGTTCCAAGGAGCATCTCGCCAGTGCCACTCCGGATCCAGAGCCCAGCCAGCCACCCCGACCCGCGGATTATGAGCCCTTCACAGACGGAAAGCCCGAGCCCGGAGCGACAGCAGTATGGAGTGCCGACGGGGTCAAAACTGCTGATCAGGTGCGTGAGCCGGCCATTACATCCGCGACGGTGGAGTGCTTCGTGGAGCAAGAGAGGGCTGTAGAGAGCCCCGTCCACTGCACCGCCACTGGGGGTGAGCAAGAGCACTCTGGGGACTTAATTGACTGTTTCACGGAAATACCCATCTGCCTGGATTTCCCTCCCACCCTCCCTCTTCTGCCTAAGCCTGAATCTCCGCTGGTTCCGCCCAGCCATCCAGAGTCACCGCTGGTTCCGCCCAGCCTTCATGAATCCCCGTTGTTTGCCGTCTGTCCCCTTGCTCACCCTCAGCCCACCATCTGTGCGGTGGGTTCGCCGCGGGTCTGCCAATCTCCATCGGTGTCATGGCTGGAGGATCCCTCACCATCGCCTCCAGCCTCAGAGTCCTGGACTCCGCCTCGGCCCTCCGACTCTGCGGCTCCACCCCGGCTCTCTGCTCCCTCGTCTCCGCCGTCGGCCGTCGGTCCACCAGCTCCACCGGGCTCCATCGTCCCTCCAGCTCCGCCCTGGTCAGTCGTCGCCCCACCTTCGCCTCTGGACTATACTCCTCCGGCTGTGCCTCGTCGCTCCGTCCCACCGGCTCGTTGGACCTCCTCCCTCCCGCGGGCACAGCCTCGGCCCTCTGTCGCTCCGGCTCCGCCGCGGATCTCCGGATCTCCATCTCCGCCTTGTTCACCAGAGCCAAGATCTTCGGCTTTCCGTCTCCGCATCGGGCTCTCCCACCACCTGCTCCGCCTCCGTCGGTCGGCCCCATGGAGTCGTCAGCCTCTCCTCCACCATGGCTCCTCCCTCCATCGGCTCCACCTTGGAACTCCATGGCTGAGTTCTGGGTCCCACCTGGCTCCTCCTGCTCCAGCCCCTCCCTGTCACCTCCTTGGCTCCTCCCTCCGTCACCACCCTGGACTCCATCTTATGTCCTCCTCCCGGGAGTCCGTCCTCCACCTAAGCCCCCTTCTAAGACTTTGTACTGTTTCCTTTTGTCTGTTTGTCGGCACGAGGACGTGCCTTCCGGGAGGGGGAGGTAATGTCACACCCCCGGACTTTCTTGTTGGTTTTTCCCATTTCCCCCGCAGTTCTGAGTGTTTTTGGTTTCTCCCTTATTGTCTGCACCTGTGTTTGTAATTAGTCTGTCTATTTAAGGTGTGTGTTTTCCCAGTACTCTTGTCGGTCTTTAATGTTATATGGATGTTTTCCCCTGGTGTTCCTGTGTCTGCCTGTATTCCGTTGGATTTATTAAATATACGTCTTTTATTTACATCGTTGTTCGTGTGTTCCTGCCTGCATCGTGACACCTATATTATTTTGCTTCTTTCCTAATTTCTACATTGAAAAGAGATATTTGGAATTTGGACTGCAGTAGCGTTACCAATTTAAACCAGTAGCTGTTAGCGATTCATACTGAATTAAGCTTTTATTTAGGAAAACTCTAGCTTCAGTGAAAACTTGCTTAGAAAAACAAGTCTCACTACAAGCCTGGTGAAATGCTGTAATCCTCTGCCGCGAAAATAAAGCATAACTGGTGGCCGTTGCGTTCTCAAACGCGCTAAACTCAGAGCACATGCAATAAACGAGTTCTGTGAACTGAGCCGTTCTGAGGCGAGAAAAACACCGGATCTTGATCGCTTAAACGAAATGCGCGCTTCGCTTTGAATCGCACAGCAAAAACAGACTTGATTAAGGGATTAATCCATTAATCAATATTGTGTTTTCGGTTTTAGTTACTTTGACAGATGCTGTGCCAAAGCATAATAGCCTAAAACACAACTTTATAACTTTATGTCAGAAATTTTAAAAATTCTACACTTTTTTGACCGGAAGACCTATCGGTTTTATATTGTCATGTGACCACGATAATATCGAAACTGTTTTGCTATCGCAATACCACAATATTGATAATACCGTTACATCCCTAACCCTTACATATGATTTTCAAAGTCATTCTAATGGTAAACTGACTTTTAATAGAGCAAATGGCTTCAGTTTCTTACCCACGTTCCCGTCCAAATGTCTGTTTTGTTTGACAGTAATATATTTACCACAGTAAATTACACTTGCTTAATTGTAGGGGGGATCCAAAGTCACAAAAATACACAAACCTACACACAGTTGCTTTAAGAATAAATTAAATTACTTATTCAAATACTAATTAAACTTAAAGTTAAATTACATGAATGAGCCAGCTTTGTTGACAAGTAAACACAGCCATTAATTTGTTAATATCTTAGGTTGCTGACATGAAAATGACAAATTATATGACCTTTAAAAAAAAATCTCTTTTAAAACAGGTGATACAGTAATGTAAGTAGACAATCTGAGAATCTGACCTGATGCTGAATCCCTCTGTCATGGAAAAGCAAAAGATAAATCCTCCAAGAATGCTGAGAACAGATCCCGCCCAGCCAATGAACAGGGCCGCACCAAGCTCAAATCTAAAAGCAGACAGACAGAAGACTAGTGTGCATAATAAACGGGATGTGTGCTAGAACTTTCAGGAATGTTACAATACTTACTTTTGTTTCACAAATAAGGGGTCAAAGAACTCTGATGTTATCCGGTGTGCGTAGAGAGAGCAGGCGGTCATAGAGCAGATTCCTGCAGAGAGGACAGGTGTATAATTACAGGACACTATCGTTCGGAGAAGTGGTAACCGCAAATGGTTTAAAAAAACAAGAAACTATGACCAAGCAACATTTACCACTGAGAATGAAGTGTAGTCCACTTAGACATGTGATCCTGGCTTTGGTGGTCTCAGATCCCCCTATTTTAGTGCACTTCATGCCCACTAGTGCCAGGGTAGCTCCAAAAAATCCCAAACACACAGCTGCGATCATCAGTCCACGACACACCTGGATATATGCTGAAAGAACATGAAAGCAGAGGAAGCCATATTATATATATATATATATATATATATATATATATATATATACACAAGTGATGATAAAGACATTTATAATGTTACAAAAGATTTCTATTTCAGATAAATGCTGTTCTTCTGAACATTCTTTTCATCAAAGAAACCTGACAAAATTCTACTCAGCTGTTTTCTACATTATAATAATAATAAATGTTTTTTGAGCAGCAAATCAGAATATTAGAATGATTTCTGAAGGATCATGTGACTGGAGAAATGATGCTAAAAATAAGCTTTAAAATCACAGGAATAAATTACATTTTAAAATAGTACAAATATTTCACAATTTTACTTTACAAAAAAAATTACAAATCTTACTGTTCAAAAACTTTTGAGTGGTAGTGTATATATATAATAAATAATTTATTTTAAAAAATGAAAATGTATTGTCAAATATTCAATTATTTTAAATTATTTAATATATATATATTTTTTTAATTGTATATTTTATTTTTATTTTTATCGTTTTTATCAGGTTTTTAAACTCCAAACCTGTTATTACACATTAATAATAATGTATAATTATATGTTTTAGTAAAATCATGTAATCTTTTTTATAATCATTATGTTATGATTATTATAATCCTTTTTATTAAAGGCACTTTGAATTGTCAAATGTGATTATGTGATTAATGAAAAATATGTATTTATTTTTAAAAAAGTTTCAAAAATGTAAATAATAATAATAATAATAAAATACATTAAAATAAAAGCTAGAAGTTACAGTTATAATTACACTATACAGTTACTATAATTACACAGCTAAAAGTCATTTGCTGGAATTTTTAAGTAATTAGACTTATAATTTCCATCTGGCAGAAGATGCAATGCATTGTGCATATAAATCCCAGATTGACATTGACACACCTGAACCACAGAATAACAATGTGCTAACCACTACCCTCAACAAGTTTGCAGCACAAATATGCTGTTACCGGTGCAATAATCACAAACTTTAAGTTTAAATTATTGTAGCAACTTTCACTAAGCTCTCTTTTATCTGTCAAACAGGTCATGTCACAAATATGCACAGCCTCAAACATGACAATCGTGTTAAAACCACTTAAATACGTTACCTTTTTAACTACCTGTTTTTGCACGGCACCCTGAAGGAACAAACTTTCTGTATCTCTGTTCCCTAAAGCTTCCTTCTCTTTGTGGGTGAGCCATTCAGACATAATTAAACCAATGCACGCTTATTAAACCCTATTTTCCAGCTTGCCTTGAGATACACATTCCTGCAGGTTGTAACTGGGCTAATAACTCAAGGAAATAAAGTTTGAGACAAGCTGCATCTCTTTTTAGCACTAAAATAGAGACTTGCTTCTTCATTGCATTCTTAAACTGGTGTCAGCATGCATTAAGCACAACCTTAGCACAATAAACTCCCTGTTTTAATGGTCAAGTGATCGGTTTGGCTTGGGTTTGTTTGTGTTGTGGAAGCTTCTGCCAAAACAGCATTAGGGCAATCCAACACCATGCTGCTCTTTTCCGAACAATTAGACATCTGCACTCTCTGAAGGAAGGAAAAGGGTCCGACAAGCGATCAGAAGTTCCCATAAACACACACACACACACACACACACACACACACACACACACACACACACACACACACACACACACACACACATTCAGGACATTTCGAAATAAAAAAGTGAGCAAATGCTTGAAGAAAGCAATAAAGTACCATCCAGTGCAAGCATAGAAGGAAAGTCCTTGCAATTGGAGACTCCGGTTGAATCCGTAACGCATGTTTTCCAAAGATTGGACCAAAAGGTTGCTGTTGTGATGACTGTCCCGTCCACTGATGACACTTTCCAGTAGTCAGTCGGGAGCGTGGAGGAGATCAGTATCCATCCGGATATGGTGAGAAGGAAGGCGACTATCTCTGTTGCCATATTACCCATTTTCCAATGTTACAGTGAAATTCAAATAAAGCTCTGGTCCAGGCAGGAATGAGTAATTTGGTAAGGGGCTCTTAGTCTGGACAGGATTGTCTGTTGATGGGTCTCCCCCCAACGTTGCTTTATATTCAGCAGGGAGGGCCCTGGCTACTAACCTTTTCAACAGCTGACCAATAGCCTTTTGTTTTCACATTAACTACCCAAAACACCACACACACTCACACACACACACACACACACACACACACACACACACACACACACCCAAACATCACTCCGCAAGAATCATTTTGAGTGTGAGTCGGCAGAGATGCTGGAGGTCAGGAGGTGAGTACATTAAAGATGGCTGTTATTGGAAGGGCCTGAAAAGCCAACGCTTCCAGCGGATATTGGCGGAAAGTGTTCAGATAAGAGCCTGATGTCTGATCATTTTGCATATTTTTTGGTATGACTGCGATACTAATTTATTTTTTATGAATATTTTAAATTAGTTTTTATTTTATATTTAAAGGCACAATATATATATATATATTTTGATGACGTGTACTTACATTATCCCAAATGTTTCGAAGAGCATTTAAATCCAGAGAAATAAACGCCCTCGATTTTCCTTCTACTTTTTTCAAAATACGCAGTTTGTTTTGAATATGCGCCCTCTAGTGGCGAAAACTTACATATTATGCCTTTAATGTTTTCATTTTAATTTTAGTTAAAGTTGTAGTCATTTTTTGTCATTTCGCATCAGTATTTTATTTTATGTGGGATTTATTTGGATCAGTGTTAGATTATTATGCTTTTTATCAATATTTTTGTGTGTTTCTCAACAGTTTTATTAGGTTTATTTGTTTGTTTTTATTTATTTTTTGCATGCAGGATTAATTTGGACTAGTGTTAGATTTTAGTATCTTTGGGATATATATTTTTTTTATCAATATTTTAAATGACCTTTTATTTTTAAATTTTAAATTTTTATTTTAAGTTTAAAGTAACTTTAAGTCAAAGTTTTAGTTTTGTGTGTGTGTCTTTGGCATTTTTATTATTTTTAAAAGCATATAGGATTTTTTTGTGTTATTTTTAGTATCACTGGGATGCTTTTATAGTTTTTATTAATATTTTGAAGTAGTTTTTATTTTTATATTTTGTGTTTTCATTTTAATTTTAGTTAAAGATTAAGTCTTTTTTATGATTTAGTAACTGATATTTGTATTAGTTTTAGGTTTTTTTAACATGCCTAAATGTATTATTATATATTATATTTAAATATTATTATTTTAGGAATTTATATTTTAGTTTTAGCTTTAGTTATTTTTATGTATCAAGATAAACTAAACGAAAAAAATCTAAAATTATAGTTTGGCATAATAAAATAGGTTGTAAAATGTATTGCATTTTATTCAACATTATTTATTTACTTATTTTGTTTTAGTTTTAGTTAACAATAATAACCTGAATTGGACGAGGTTGAGGTTTTAAAGGCGACCTATTATGCCCCTTTTTCCAAGATGTAATATGTGACCCTGGACCACAAAACCAGTCTTAAGTCGCTGGGGTATATTTGTAGCAATAGCCAAAAATACATTTTTTGGGTCAAAATTTTTGGTTTTTCTTTTATGCCAAAAATCATTAGGAAATTAAGTAAAGATCATGTCTATGAAGATTTTAAATTTTTTGTAATTCCTACTGTAAATATATCAAAATGTAATTTTTGTTTAGTAATATGCATTGTTAAGAACCTAATTTGGACAACTTTAAAGGTGATTTTCTCAGTATTTTGATTTTTTTGCACCCTCAGATTCCTAATTTTCAAATAAATGTATCTCGGCCAAATATTGTCCTATCCTAACAAACCATACATCAACAGAAAGCTTATTTATTGAGCTTTCAAATGATGTATACATCTCAGTTTTGTAAAATTTAACCTTATGACTGGTTTTGTGGTCCAGGGTCACATATAAGCTTCTGATGTCCCCAGAATTTGTCTGTGAAGTTTTAGCTCAAAATACCCCAGATCATTTATTATATAATAACACACTTTAGTAAATTGTCACTGGTGTTTTACTGCTGCTTGATAACAAAATACACATTTGTCAAGAAAAGGTGTTTGTATGAGTTCGAGTGCATGTTTGTGTAAGCAGGAGGCACCGGTTAGCAGAGGTCAGATGGGTCTTCCTGCAAGTTCTCAGTCTCAGATCCTGTTAATGGTTTCCCTGCGTCCCCCCAGAGGGAGTTACAAAACATAACCTGACCTGACCAAAACATGAGGCTTCTTCAGTCAACAGCTGCTCGCCCCAGCCAAGAACACATAAATTACAATTATGTAATGTTTCAGGTAGTATCAGTTACATTGATTTAATAACTTATTAGGTCAATATAACAGCAATGTCATATCAGGACCATAATGAAACCTATACAAAAATGCATAGGCTACAGAAATAATTAATAATTAAGTTTCTTGTTTACAAGAAACTGTGAATGGTGCAAAAGTCAGTGTGTGCACACCAAAATTCAATTATTATCTCTAATAGATTACATACAAAGTACAACTTTAGCTGAAAATTTGCATGACGTGTTGTCAATGGCACAAGCCAATTAGCGAAAAGCTTTTTTGACACATTAAGTTTGACATGTCCGGTTGTATCAAAAAATGGAGGACAGCATTACACAATGTTTGTATTTATGCAAATGACACAAAAAACATCCTGTGAGTAATCTAAAGCGATAACAGGATGCGAATATTCGCGAATATTCGTCATGATTGTTTAGAAACGTTTCAAAATTTCAATGGTTTGCCATTAGGGGGCGATCTGAGTGAAATGTGTTTTTACCTGATCTCGGATCGGTTTTTGTGTGTATCTAATATGTTTTCATGCTCTACTAATCTGATCTTATGAGAAAACATAATGGTGTGTGCACACCAAAAGCGAATTTAACGATTAGCGGGATTAGATTACATAAGTCAATGCAAAGACACAAATAAATGCAAATTTACACGGGGCGACGCAAATGATGTGAATTAGGTGACACGATTGCAGCAAAGACGTGATATACACCTTAATCGCATCTTCCGTGTAAGTTAAAAACTTTAATCTTTGCATGACGAGTTTCCATTGAAGCCAATCAGCTAAAAGCTTATTGACAAATTTGGCTGTATCAGAAAATGGAAGACAGCATTATGCAATGTTTTTATTCACGCAAATGACACCAAAAATATCCTGTGAGTAATCTAGAGCGATAACAAGATGCAAATATTCGCTTTGCTTTTGATGTGCATATACCATTATGTCATGACTGTTTAGAAATTAGTGGTGGGCATAGATTAATTTTTTTAATCTAGATTAATCTCACTGTAATCTTGGAATTAATCTAGATTAATCTAGATTAAAATGGCTAATTTGAATTCTGCCGAAGGCATTCAGAATATGTGTGCTACCCAAAAAAAGACTAAAAGTAAATCTTTGAGATCGGGTTTCTCAAGCCAGGTGGCACATTAGACCAGGTGCTCATCTCCTGTTTCCAAAATGCATCACAAACTGCTTGACAATTGCATTTACAACACAATTAACTATACAAACTATACAAACGTGCGCGTTGCAATTAAATACACAGACGCGCACGGGCATGGATATCTGCGTGCATAGTCTTCCATTAAACTGCGTTGCTTTTAGAAGCGTCAATTCAGGTGTTGCATATAGTTTAAAGGTGCAGTGTGTAGATTTTTGCGGCATCTAGCGGTGAGATTGTGAATTGCAACCAACGGCTCCCGTCCACTGCTCACCCCTCCCTTTACAGAAGCTACGGTGGCCCACACGGGATTAAGATGTCGTCGTTTTAGACAGCAAAGAGTAATTAGGTTTCTTTTAAAACGTAAATTAAGGAATTATATTTACTTAATAGTTCAATAAAATTATGTTATTGTGAATATTACAGTTACATTTTCATCATTGTGTCAGTGTTTTTCCGCTAGAACAACAGTGATGAAACGCGATCTGTAGAGCGGTTTGTCCGTTTAGGGCTACTGTAGAAACAATATGGCGACTTCCATGTGAGGGGACCCGCGGTGTATGTAGATATAAACTGATAATTCTAAGGTAATAAAAACATAATGGTTCATTAAGTAAGGTCTTTATACACCCCTGAAAACATAGTTATGTATACTATATTGCATTTCTGTCTAGAGATCATCTTAAATATTACACATTGCACCTTTAATGTCTTTATTTCGGGATTATCAAAGTAAACTAAAACTCAAATTTGAGATTTTACTGGGGTACAGCAGATTTTCACTGGGGCACGTGCCTGAAGCAAACGCCCCTGCCCTGAAGCAAACCCGGTGGATTCATAGCTGCATCCATGTCAGCACGTCTCGTTTGATGTGGTAATTTCACAGTAGGCAATGCATGCATACACACAGGTTGAAGACTCGTTCTCGCCCCCTACAGTGCAATTCGGCTAGGTATGCAGTACATCCGCGCTAAAATATCAAGGTGAAAGTCTTCATAGCTTGCGTAGTATAGACCTAGCTCCCAACCCAACTTTGAGAATAGATTAACGGCGATATTTTTTTTCATCGCCCGATAAGAGTCTCACGTTAACGCAGCACGTTAACGCCGATAACGGCCCACCACTATTAGAAATGTTTCCAAATTTCAATGGTTTGCTATTAGGGGGCAATCTCAGTGAAGAACCAGACCAGATTTCATGAGAAAATGCACACCAAAAGTGATGCAAATTTCGAGTTATCGCTCTAGATTACTCATGGGATGTTTTTCGTGCCACTCACAAATACTCTTCTTCATTTTCTGATACAGCCTGACATGTCAATAAGCTCTTCACTGATTGGCTTCTGTGACAACATGTCATGTAAATTTTCCACTCAAGTTGAAATTTTTCAACTTACACGCAAGGCGCGTTTGGCACGAATCTACACCCTTAAACGTGTCTTCCGCGCAAGTTGAACATTTTCAACTGGAGCGTAAAATTTGCATGACATGATGTCTCACAAGCCAATTAGCAAAGAACTTATTGACACGTTAGGTTCTGTCACATGGCACAAATCTATTTGCATCTTAACCAAAATAACCTAATAACCCATAATGTTTATTAATCAAAGTACAACAAAAAAAGAGGAAATCAGTAACTTTTGTATCTTTAAAGGGGTCATCGGATGCAAAACTCACTTTTACATGTTGTTTGAACATTAATGTGTGTTGGCAATTTGTGTACACAACCACCCTGCAATATCCACCCAGTGGTATTTTTTTAATCTTTAAAAGTAATATCCCCTTACTAAAATCAGGTCATTCTCAGCTTCTTGTCGGTGTGACGACAAGGCCTTTCTTAATAATGTGCTTGTTGGCAAGTTTAGCCACTAAACGCAGCTAATTGTGGCTAAAGTAAACATTACAGCTCATAATCCCACGTCAGAGAGGGGCGGGGCGAGCAGAGCTCATTTTGCATTTAAAGGGACCATGCAATAAAATGAGTTGATTTTTTGTTTTTTTTACACTACTATTGAGAATTATTATAGACTTTTCATTAAGACCCTAAAGAATCATATGAACTTGTAGAAAATGGACATCCGATGACCCCTTAAAAAATTAATCTATAACTAATTTAGCATTTAGTGTTTAAAAACGTTATTCAATTTCTGTATATTTCCTACTTGCTGAAGGGCACAATAAATAATGGGTTTACGTGAGAATTGTTTTAAATTCACCTTAATCTTAGTTATTTTTAATGTGAAATAAATGTTAAAATTGATAGCTCTCATTATACTGTAATATTGAATGGCTATAGTCAATGGTTAAGTATTAGGGAAAAAAACTATTTCCTAGAGACATCAGTAATATTGGTATCAGTGATACTCTCCTTCAGACATAAAAAATGATTCAAGTATTAAAAATATACTGTCTTTATGTTGTTTCTACATTTATTTAAAGACTGAATGTGAATTTATTGCAATATAAAACTTTAATGTTTAAAAAAAAATGTGTGATTGGCAGCACTAGTTGCTATTTGTGCTAGTGGCTTACTGATCAAAAACAAAAAAGCACATCTATATATTATAGATCAGTGGTCTTAAACAGCAAAAGCAACTAAATAAAACACTAAATTCCTGATCATTTCTGTTCCACTAAATGTTATAGAGACATTCCCTCTTATACCTGTGGGGACGGACGACTCAAAACAGCCTGTAATTGTTTTGCAGGTGAGCTGTTGCTGAGTGATACAAGGTCAGCGAGAACGTCACACAAAATATCTGCCACCATAGCAACCACATAGATTCCCTCGAGGAGATCCCTGTTCTGAGGCAAATTAAACACGTGTATCACCTCCAACGTGCAATTATACTGTTGCAAATTACATTTGTGAAATGAATCTTGCCACATGACAGGGAGAAAGTGGCAGCTTTATGATTGCAGGATAATTCAGATGGGGCAGATTGAAGCATGCTGACTGAGGTATGCAGTTATTCATCTTCAGGAAGCGTAAAGGTCACTAAGCCTCACATCACCATGACGTAAGACTTTGACTTCTTAGATAAATATGAAAGACTTAAGTGAGTCATACAAAGCTAGTTTACATTTGCATGCCAGATACCTCTGCAGTTAACTAAGGTTAAAAGATTGACCTGTTTATGACAGAGCGCTTGATCAGAATAACTCCATGATAACATTGCTGGGAAATTTGACTTAAAAAATGAACATGACTGTACATGCTTATGTGCAACGCACAACACAAATTTGAGGTTTATAACCTTGAAGTACATCATTAAGGACGCTCAGATAGAGCTAAGGATAAGTGAGTAGTTCACCCAAAAATGAAAATTTTCTGAAAATGTACTCAAATGAAAAAAAAAAATGAAATTTAGCATTACATCACTTGCATCAATGGATCCTCTGCAGTGAATGGGTGCCGTCAGAATGAGAGTCCAAACAGCTGATAAAAACATTACTATAATCCACAAGACTTCAGTCTAATTAACATATTGTGAAGTAAAAAGCTGAGTGTTAAGAAACAAATTCATGATCCAAATCCATAATCCACAATAACACTTCCTCCAGTGAAAAAGTCCATCTGCTTTTGTCCTCTCACATCAAAATGTGATTTGTTTAGAAGTCTTTCGGACTGTTTTCATTTGTAAATGGTGCTTGATCTGTACATATTTCTCTCCTGATTCAGACAAGAAGACTTTTTAACTGAAGAAATGACTCATTATTAGAGAGGACTCACATTTCGGCAACAGTTTGAAGGTAAAAACATCTGAATGATGGATTTGTTTATTACAAACACACAGCTTTTCACTTCACAAGATGTTAATTGATGGTTTGGAGTGGTGTGGATTATTTGTGGATTATTGTGATGTTTTTTTTCAGATGTTTGGACTCTCATTCTGACGGTAGCCATTCACTGCAGAGGATACGTTGGTGAACAAGTGATTTAAAGCTAAATTTCTCCAAATCTGTTTTACAGAATACATTCTATATGGCCTGAGAGTGAGTAAATTGTCAGCAAATATTAATTTTTTGGTAGGGCTGCAAAATGGTTAATCGTGATTAACCGTGATTAATCGCATTCAATAAGAAAAGTTTTTGTTTACATACTGTATGTGTGTGCACTGTGTATATTTATTATGTATATATAAATACAGACACATATAGGTATATATTTTTTATAGAATTATGTATATTATATATTTATACTTGTATATAATATATATTTTATATAAATAAAAATATTTTATATATAAATCTATATAAATGTTTTCCTTAATATATAAATGTATGTGTGTGTATTTATATATACATAATAAATATGCACAGCACACACACATATACAGTTGAGGTCAAAAGTTTACATCCCCCTTTCAGAATTGTAAGTATTTTACCAAAATAAGTGAGATCATTCAAAATGCATGTTATTATTTATTTTTTACTGACCTGAATAAGATATTTCACATAAAATATGTTTGCATATAGCCCACAAGAGAAAATAATAGTCACATTTATAAAAATGACCCTGTTCAAAAGTTTACATACACTTGATTCTTAATCCCTTGTTTGTCCTGAACAGTTAAACACTGTTTTTTTTTCTTCAGAAAAATCCTTCAGGTCCCACAGGATCTTTTGTTTTCCAGCATTTTTGTGTATTTGAACCCTTTCCAACAATGACTGTGTGATTTTCAGATCCATCTTTTCACACTGAGGACAACTGAGGGAAGCCGCAGATAAAAACCTTTTTTTAATTTGAAGATCAGGCTAAATTTAACTTATTTTGTCTTCTGGGAAACATGTAACTATCTTCTCTAGCCTCTGAAGGGCAGTACTAAATGAAAAAATATGATATTTAGGCAAAATAAGAAAAATGTACACATCTTCATTCTGTTTAAAAGTTTTAATGCATAATTTTTCCTTCTGAAGCATCAGTGAGTGTTTGAACCTTCTGTAATAGTTGCATATGAGTCCCTCGGTTGTCTTCAGCGTGAAAAGATGAATTTCAAAATCATACAGTCAATGTATGATCAAAAAATGTATGGGACCTGAAGGATTTTCTGAAGAACAGCAGGCAGTTTAACTTTTCAGGACAAACAAGGGACTCATGAACAACTATCACTAAACAAAACCACACAGCTGTGGATTATTCACGTAATAACACAGTAATATGTAAATGTCTTTTATGTGAAATATCTAATTCGGGTAAGTACAAAATAAACAATAACATGCATTTTGTATGATCCCTCTTATTTTAGTAAAATTATTATTATTTTGCAGATTCTGAAAGGGGGTGTAAACTTTTGACATCAACTGTAGTATGTAAACATAAACTTTTATGTTGGAGTAATCACTTTGCAGGCATATTTTTTGGGTTTAAAAGTTGGCCTCTTTCAGTGTCACACAGCGATAAATACAGTAGATACGTGACAAAAAAAATTAAATCTGTTTTAGAATATAAATTATGGCTCTAATTTTCATATCTGACCTAGAATGAGACCAGAAAGGAATTCGCAAGCTTGCTGTGTTTTTAAACTCTGGAATTAACATTTGGATTTCCGACCGGCCACAAATTCCCAGATAATCACCAGATTCTATTATAACCGAAATGCGGCTGATCCATGTTTTATCGCAGTTTTCCAGCAGATATATGTAATCCCTCACTGGAGCTTGGCCTTTGGTGTAAAGTTCACCTTTAAGACACTTAGTAATTATGACTCAGCAGTCAGGCTTTCTTTGCAATATAAAGCATGGCATGGAAGTCAATCATTCCTGATGTACAGTTGTAACTCCTCCTTGCAGATTACGTTCGGATGATTCTTGGAGGCCACAGACAAGGGCCTCCCTTCTCACGTGTGTGTGGGTCTGTGTCTGTCAGCATTACCTTTATCAGTCTAGCGGCCACCTGCTCTGTCTCATTGTGGGTCTCTCATCTTCTGTTCTTTCAGTGCTTTATCTATATCGGAAATCCAAGAAAGAGAGATGGACAGAGGAAGGAAGACAGTGAATAAACATACAGTGCATATTGCAGTATATGTTTCTCACAGAGGAATGAGACACTATCAGTCAAAATTTTTAAGATTTTTAATGTTTTTAAAAGAATTCTCTTCTGCTCACCAAAAATATTTTTACTATTTAAAATAACTGTTTTCTATTTGAATGCATTTTTTTCAGTGTCACATGATCCTTCATAAATCATTCTAATATGCTGATTTTCTGTTCAAGAAACATTTTTTATTAATATTATTATCAATATTTAAAACAGTTAAGTATTTTTTAGGACTGATGAATAGAAAGATCCAAACATCAGCATTTATCTAAAATAAAAAGCTATTGTAACTTAATATACTATACCATTCAAAATCTTAAAATCAGCATCATTTTCAGAATATTAGAGTGATTCCTGAAGGATCATGTGACACTAAAGACTGGAGTAATGATGCTAAATATTCAGCTTTGAAATCACAGGAATAAATTACATTTTAAAACATATTCAATAGAAAGTAGTTCTTTTAAAAAAAAACTTTGACTGATAGTGTAAATGTGTAATTGGGCTCAAATTTTATTCTCTCAGGACATATTTATATTTTTTATTTCAATAAATATTTGAATAAATCGCTATTTTGAAGTCTTGTAATGAATCGCTTTATCTAGTTCACAAATAAATGTTTTTTTTTTTTTTTGTAAAGACAGCAATTTGGTCTGTTTGTTTCATGATACTTTTATAGTGCCCACAGTCAAATTTATTGTAATTGTATGAAAAACATTAACTAGCATTATTCATAATGCAAACATTCGTATTCAACAGAAGAAAAAAAGCCGTATAGGTTTGAAAGAACATTTAAAAAAAATTAAATCAAATTTTAAACATTATCTGTACCTCGAACAGATTTGTTTTGTGTTACTTTTTGTTTTTCTCTTTCTAGACAGTCTAATTAAAGATGATTGCTTCCAGCACACTGCATGAGTGGGCTGTGTATGCAGAGCTAATAAAGAACAGATGGTAGACAAGAAGCCTCCTCACCCAGAAGTACCTGCGATGCACAATTACACCATCATCAAAGCTACAAATGTACATCTCTTTCTCTCATTTGTCAGAACAGTCGATCAGAATCTTGTATACTTTAGAATAATAAAACATCAAGTTCCTTCCTTCCCTTCTTGAGCAATTCCACCTCAGCAAATGTGCTGTTTTATCATTAGCTCGTTTACCGTCGCTCACAAGCAAGTCCTACTACAGCGAAGGTTTGGCTCATGAATATTAATTACTTACGTGACGTTCGCCCAATAGTGATGGCCTCCTGAATATTAATTAGCCAACTTGACGCGACACTCAAAGAGGGTTACCCAAGCAACGTAAGTATGCTCTAATTAATATTCATAAGATGTATCTTCACCATAGTAGGTTTCGTAATCTCGTCGATTTGATTTTAGGTGTGTATGAAGGATGTAAACGTCTTGCCCATTAGCCCCCGCAGAGCCAATCAGGTGTGATCTAAGGATTGTCGAGCCAATGGGTGGTCAGTAAGGGGCGGGACTTACTCTCTTGCCCTCACACAGTAGGAAATGAAGGGTTTAACTCAGCCTGTAGTTTGCGACATGTGCGTGTTACAAAGTTACACAACAGTTTATAAGGTATATGTCTCGGACTGATTGCAGGTTATGTGTGGGGTACCAGTGTCCGGCTAAACTGCAGGGAGGACAGCGATCGATATGGAGCCGATACAGAAAGAGGCGAAGAGCAACCCGTCCGCAACGGCTAATCTCTTCTCACAGATATTTTTCTGGTAAGTAAGTTTTATGCCTCTGTACAGGAGAAAGAGAGAGGGGTAACAGTTATATGACCAGCTTATCGGCTATTTGGTGTGTTTCCCCTCTGAAATTGTTAGACTTTGTCAAAAAAATTAAGCTTTGCGGTTTTTGTTTCCTTCTGTGTACATTGACAAGTACGTTATCAGTTCAAACTTATTTATTTAGAGGTTTTTATGTGGCTTTCCATCAGTTGTGTCTGATCCAGTGCTTTGTTACACGGGAAAAGCTGGTCCTGTTCACCACCCACTTCTTTTCCTTCCGAAAAGTTACTACAGAAAATATTACACTGGAGATTTACAGTAATTTTTCTCGGTATTTACTCTAATAGCTTTCATGTGCTGGCATTGCCATGTGGGTTGATGACAAAAGAGGGTCTGGCATGACCGTTATTCTCTTTGTGCTGATTTTATACAAAAGATTTTTTTTTTTTTTTACAAAAAAGAATTGCTCTTTATGTAATCATATTTTAATTTAATATTTATTTAAATTATTTATTGACACTTTTTAAAAGAATTAAGCTTAATCGTTATTTGTAATACATTTTTAAGGCTATTTTTAAGTCAAGCCTTTCAAAGGAAGGATTTTTTAGGGGATTACTTAAAGTAAAAATCTCTGATATATATTTTGAAAATTTAATTACATTATTTTTTGTCACAGAACAGAAATTACCTTTTGGTTACAACTCACTGACTTGACACACACAAAATAAATAAATAAATATAACAAAAAATTGTCCCTGATTTATATGCTAAACAAGCTTCTTTCCCAGGAATTTCTTTTTTCTACAGTTACATCACATACGGTAGGCATTTTTGACATTAATCAGAAAATATTCAAAATTGGTTTTAATTCAGAAAAAAAAACGTTTAACACAGAATTAATTTTATTATCTGTCACATATGAATTTTTTTCTATTATTTTATGATGGTATTCCATATTATTTTATATTATTAGTTCAGATTATAGACCTATATGCAAATCCAGCCATTTGGCCTTAATGTCAGAGGAAATTTTTTTTCCATTTTTTATTTTTTACATTTTTTTTTGTTGTTGTTGTTATTGTCATTTTGTTGTCATAATTTAAATTAATATTAAGTTTAATTATTTGTTGACATTTTTTCTAGTTAGTTTAAGTTTTCATAAAGAGAAATTATCTGACTTTTTTGAAAAATTGAATGACATTATTTTCTTGTCGCAAAACAAAAATGACCCTTTTGCTTTTTGGTTACACCACACTGACTTTGATTTGATGGGTAAAAACTGTAGAAAATTATATAAATTATATATTAATATTAATAAATATGGTTAAACAATAAATATTTTAATAATAAAATATTACAAAATAAAAAAAAATGTCCCTGTTTTCTATACCAAACAAGCACTTTTTCCAGGAATTTCTGTCCTTTAATGGGATTTTTTTTCTTACAATCCCTGAACCGTAATTCTTGACATTAATCAGAGAACTGGTTTAAATTTAGAAATTAAAAAAGCATGTTTAACACAATTTATTTTATTATCCTTCACATATTAATGTCTTTCTTATTATTTATTATTTATTATTATGTTATTCCATATTATTTTATATGTAGTGCTGGGCAACGATTAATTACAAAAAGTTTTTGTTTATATAATATATGTGTGTACTGTGTATATTTATTATGCATATATATGTAAATGCACATACATACAGTATATATTTATGTTTATATAATTTATATATATATAAATATTAAATATATAAACATAACATTTTTCAATTTTTTTTTGTACATAAAACTTTTTATCATGATTAATTGTCGTTGCTCAGCACTAATTATTAGTTCATATTATAGACCCATATGCAAATCCAGCCATTTAGCTTTAATGTCAAAACGGTTTTTAGCTTTTGTTTTCCAACTCTTGACTCTAAGGACCACTCTGTGCATCTTTGATAGAGGAGAGCATCTGTTACTGTCATTTTAAAGAGATTGCCTACCTATGTATGGATGTTTGTTTGTTTAGTTTAATTACTGCTTTAACTGTCATGAAGCCTGTGGTTTGTACGCTTTAGGTGGCTGTCATCGCACATCAATAATTCAGCATCCTTTGGCACCCACAATTAAAGCGTTCTATTGACCAAATCCTCTTTTCTCTTCTCGTTTGACATCAGCTGGCTGAATCCTCTTTTTCGTATCGGATCCAAGAGGAGACTTGAAGAAGATGACATGTATAATGTGCTTCCGGAGGATCGGTCCAAGAGACTCGGAGAGGAGCTGCAGAGGTGAGTGAGCCGCTGGGAATAAGCCGACTAAACAACAGGGTCTTCTCAAACAAACCCTCAGGGTGTTTATTGTGAAATATGAGAATGCAGGCCAGTGCAGTTCCCAGTAGATGATGGGAAGGTGACGGTTCACACCAGTTCGTGCTGCATTATGCAATGTTGAGTGAGTGTAATTAGGCTGGTTAAAGCAGGTTTAGTATCCCTAGAGAGAGTTGTGGTTGGACACATGGGACCCGAGACCGTTGATCCTGGTGGTGTGGATTAAAATCAGCCCCGGTAACCCAGGAAACTATGTTTAAAATCCACAAGGGGTGTCTCATGAGCTGCCACAGCTTTGCCTTACAACAGATTCACACAGAAAGACTGTCCTTGTGGGAAAAATATACTGTAAATTGGCTCAGATTACTTAGAAAAGCAGTAGAACATCTGTTCTTCAGTCATGTGAACTGATAATCATCCATGTTTGTAGCACAAAAGGTGTGGGACAAGTAAGTAGGGATGCACCAAATGTTTGGCAACCAAAATGTTTCGGCCGAAAATAGCAAAAAAAAAAAAGCTCTTTTGGTTTTCGGAGGAATAAGCAAGAAGGCCGAACAATGACATGACGCGATCAAATAGAGGCGAGCATTAATGCAGCAAACATGTCTTCAGTGTGGATGCATTTAAAACTGTCTGAGAAAGATCATTACAAGCACAGACAACGAGAGACTGTTTAGTATCGCATCGCATGTCTTCCATGAGAAGAGAAAGAGCTGGTTGTTGCTGGTTACTGTATGATGACTGAAATCACCAAATGGCCTTAAACCATTAGTCAATAAACTACAGAGCGTTATGTTGTCTAATACACACACATTTATTCTGAAAGCTCTGCTCTGTAGCCAGGGTTCAAAGTCCAAAGCATGAGGAAAATCTGCCTGATGAGAATCATTCACAAATCTGCTGCTGTCAGCAAAAAGTAGTACTGAGTACCAAATTAAATGTCAACATTCATAAATGTTAGTATCATGATTTTACTGTTGTTCTGTAAAATAAAATAAAAAAGAAACACAAACATAATAACAATCATTGTAACAGCTATATTAATACATTTATTACAACATTCTCCTTTGCTCAGCAAGGCTGCATTTATTTGTACAATAAAAACACATGCCTGATTCAAGAAGGGGGTAAAAATGGCCAAAGAATATTATTTTACTAACTTATTAATTTGTTGGTAGGCTATAATGTCTACTAGAATGTAAAAAATGTTCAGTGTTAAATAAATATTTAAAAAAAATTGTTTTGTAATTGATTTTTCTTTCTTTGAAAAGCAAGACAAAACTGTAAAAAGCAAATATTGGCTATTTAATTTATGCAATGGTGAAAAAAATTAGCAAGATACACGGGGGGGAAAAACATAAAAAAAAAAAAAAACCTGTTTGGTAATCGGTTTAATTTTGTTCAGCTTCGCCCAAGAATTTTCATTTCAGTGCATCTCTACAAGTTAGAAATCAAAATTTGATATTTAGGGTTTGGGTAATCTGTGGAGTCAGAACAAAAGGGCAGATAATTTGGAAGCTTGTGCTGTTGCTATTACAGGAGCAAAAGTTTTGGCAGAGGGTACAGACAGCAGGGCGTGAGGGAGTGTGAGGTTAACGGTCCGTCTGGTTTTCCTGCTCACTTTCATTTTGTAGTGTACAGGAAGCTACCCTGATCCTAAAGCAATGGACTAAGCATTATGTAAAGAAACTCTATTGAAGTTAAACTAAAAAGTAGTTACAAGCAGCTAATTTAAAGTAATATACTCTGTGTGTATCTGGCACAAAAACTAAGAAATGCAAAACTAGAAACCACCATGTATACTACCAGTCAAAAGTTTTTGAACAGTACGCTTTTTAATGTTTTTTAAAGAAATTTCTTCTGCTCACCAAGCCTGCATTATTTGGTCCAAAGTAAAGCAAAAACATTACAATTTTGAAATATGTTTACCATTTAAAATAACTGTTTTCTATTTGAATATATTTTAAAATGTCATTTATTCCTGTGATCAAAGCAAATTATTTTGCATCATTACTCCAGTCTTCAGTGTCACATGATCTTTCAAAAATCATTCTCATATGCTGATTTGCTGTTCAAGAAACATTTATTATTATTAATCATATTTAAAACAGTTGAGTCATTTTTTTCACGATTCTTTGATGAATAGAAAGATCCAAAGATCATAATTTATCTAAAATAAAAAGCTTTTGTAACATTACACACTATTTCATTCAAAAGCTTGGAGACTTTTTTTTTTTTTGGGGGGGGGGGGGAAAGAAATTAATACTTTTATTTAGCAAGGATGCTTTAGATTGATCAAAAGTGATTGTAAAGACATTTGTATTATTGTTACAAAAGATTTCTGTTTCAGATAAATGCTGTTCTTCTGAATGTTCTATTCATCAAAGAAACCCAGAAAAAAATTTTACTCAGCTGTTTAATATGTAGTGATAATAATAAAAACCAACTGAGCAGAAAATCAGACTATTAAAATGATTTCTGAAGGATCATGTGACTAGAGTAATGATGCTAAAAATTCAGTTTTGAAATCACAGGAATAAACTACTTTTTAAAATCTATTCAAAAAGAAAACAGCTATTTAAATAGTAAAAATGTTAAATATTTGTACTATTTTTGTTGTACTTTGGTTTGGATCAAATAAATGCAGGCTTGGTGAGCAGAGGAGACTTCTTTAAAAAACATTAAAAAGTGCACTGTTCAAAAACGGTACGGTACGAACTGGTAGTATATATATGTGTTTATATATATATATATATATATATATATATATATGTGTGTGTGTGTGTGTGTATGTATGTCCGATGTAAAAATAATAATGTCCAACAGCATTTGACTAAATATTATATTATTTTTTTTAAATAATTTATATTATTTATTCTATACATTTTATTTTAATTTATATATTACTGCAAAAAGGTGAAATGGCCCTAAGTTAACTAAGTTAAAAATTTTTTAGCTATATTTGTCTATAGCTGCAATTTTCTAAAAAGCCTTTCTAAAAACTTGCCAATTATTTAAATTTATTTATTGTTAATAAATTATTATTTATTTATTTACCCCACTAGGTATTATGTAATAAAGCATTAAATAAACAAAGAAAAGCCTCCACAAAAGGGTCATTTCCTCACATTTCCACACTTTGTTAAGCAACTTGCACTGCGTTCATTGTGTACATTTTTATCAGTCCATGTATTCCCTGGGAATCAAACCCATTGAATTGTCCTTTTTTGCAATCCAGTAAATTCCCAATTACTTCACAAGTGTCCAGTTTTATCTTATCAACTCTTTTTCTAATTGAATATCCTATTCCGCTCATTTTTCTAAAATATAATAGGTTGCGTAAAATGGGAATACTTTAGTTTTCATGAATATTTGTTACTATGTAATCCAAGATTTTATAGTTGTTATTTGTTCTTATAGTCTTGATTTATTTTTTTTTATTTATTTTTTTATTTTTTTTGTAAATAAAGCACATTGTAACAAATTTTCCAAGATTAGCTTATCATGTTAGGATAGGCTTTTTTCTTCTTCACCTTGAGGTTTTATTACATAGGAACAGATAAGCAGATAAATCATTCCCTGACCCCTCGCACACCGGAGAAAACCAATGATAATCAGCAGTCTCCTACAAAGTTTTTATCTACAGCCATGAAAGCATGAAAGTGAGCAACACTGAGCACAATCCTGTCATTCATTAAAAAGCACCTCCACACAGCGTTTCTCCAGCCTCTAATCATGCACTTTAAAATGGATCAGTGCTGGTTCATTTAGCACAGAGCTCTGGGATATGACACTAATTAGTGAAGCTTTTATTGCGATCAGCAGCATGGAGCGCAGTGGGGCCGAGGCGTAAACACAAATGTTCCGCCTTGAAGTAAACTGTTATTTGCAGATGTAGAATTTACTGCCGGACGTAACTGCTGGAAAACGTCAACTGAAGAGGCTCAGCAGCTGTTTTGTAGGAGCGCTTTAGTAGTTATCCTCATTTAGCTAAAATGCTTTCGCTTCTGCTCAGGATTGTGCCTTGAATGCTTTTCATGTGGCCTCTATGGTCTACATACATATGTGACCCTGGACCACAAATTCAGTCATAAAGGTCATGATTTATACATCTAAAAGCTGAATAAATAAGCTTTCCATTGATGTATGGTTTGTTAGGATAGGACAATATTTGGTCGAGATACAACTATTAGTAAATTTACAAAGTGTCTTCATGGAACATGATCTTTACTATATCCTAATGATTTTTGGCATAAAAGAAAAATTGAGCATTTTGACCCATACAATGTATTTTTGGCTACTGCTACAAATATACCCGTGCTACTTAAAGGAGTAGTTTACTTTCAGAACAAATATTAACAGATAATGTACTCACCCCCTTGTCATCTAAAATGTTCATGTCTTTCTTTCTTCAGTTGTAAAAAAATTGTTTTTTGATGCAAACATTTCAGGATTTTTCTTCATATAACAGACTTATATGCGAGTTTGAATTTCCAAAATGCAGTTTAAATGCAGCTTCAAAGGACCCATCGAAGGAAGAAGCGTCTTATCTAGCGAAACGATGGTTATTGTCCAAAAACATTTACAATTTATATACTTTTTAATCTCTAAATAGAATACAGACAGAGCTAGACAAGACGAGCATTTGAGGTTAAAAAGTATATAAATTGTAAAAAAAAAATTAGAAAATAACCAATTGTTTTTCTAGATAAGACCCTTCATTCCTCGGTTGTTATCGTTTAGAGCCATTTGAAGCTGCATTTTGGAAGTTCAAACTCGCGGGCACCATAGAAGTTCATTATATGGAGAGAAATCCTGAAATGTTTTCCTCAAAAAACATGATTTCCTTACGACTTATGATCTCGGATTATCTGTTAATTTTTGTTCTGAAAGTGAACTACTCCTTTAAGACTGGTTTTATGGTCCAGGGTCACATACGTTCTTACCTATTCACCGGTTGGCCCTTGTCATCCAGGACTGGACTTAATTTGATCTGCATTTTTCATCCTATTAAGCTTAGTGATAAATAATGAAGCTCTATTCATCAAAAAAGACACAATGTCTTCACAGTGAAAGTTTTTGTAGACTAAGGGTTAACAAGTTTGTCTGTCTATTGAAGTCATCATACCATTATGTTTTTAAGTGAGATGACACAATGTGGGTAATAAAGGAGAATTATAATTGCTTTATGATATCCTGTTTCTCTCTATGTCAGCATTCCCAATTTATTAAACCTTACTCATCTTTTTCTGTTTCCCACACTCTTAGCCACTGGAACCATGAAGTGGAAAAAGCAACCAAAGAACTCAGGACACCCAAACTTACCAAAGCCATTATCAGGTGCTACTGGAGATCATATGCAGTACTAGGAGTATTCACACTTATAGAGGTACGTTCTCTATGTTTTCGTACGTTCAGTATGTTTTGTATGTGGTACACAAAGTGAAGTCAGTGGAACTCCTTTCTAGTTAACAGTCTAGTGTGAATTCACACTTTGTTTAGTTTAAACTTTAGACTGAAACCACTAGCAGCTGAATGACTAAGCACATTTTGTACATTTTGTTGATGATTCACAGCCTTAATGTGAATCATCTGAAGTGTTGGCTAAACAAAAGCATCACACAGCACTCAGTTTTAAGTGTGCTTATTAAAGATTTAATAAGGATTTAGTTAAAATACATCCAACAAAATCCAAGAGAACGAGTGGTCAGATATCCGCTGTCGCAGGGGTCTAGAAGCCAATTAGAAGCTTGTGTGAAAACTAATAGTTCACCTAAATATAAAAAAAATCCCATCATAACCTGTTATCCTCCTTTATTTTCATTAGATTGTCTGATGGAAAAGGGCTGCCAGGACATTCTGCAAAATGTCTTCTTTTGTGTTTTACAGAATTTTGTTTTATTAAGCAATGCACATGGGCATGTGTTATGCACTGGTGGATGTATATGGTTCACCTGACCTTACAGGGTACTTACACACGAAAGCACCAAGTAATATAAAGTAACTACTTGAACTTAATGTGGGTTAACGTTAGGTTTATGGTTAGGTTTATAGTTAAATTCAGGGTTAGTGCCTAGTTATTTTAGAAAGTCCATACTGTTGGAAAACAGGAGACAGTATTTCATCATTTTAGTTGATAAAACTATTCTCAGATACACGGTTAAACTCAAAGGTTTGACTTCACAACAACCAGCCAAAATAAATGCTTGGATTAGCCTGAATATTTTATGACAATTATGTCACTATTTTACAGTAGAATGCACTTCTCAAAGTAATAATAATAGTAATACAGTTTATTAAAACATTATTCTCGCTACCAGTCAAAAGTTTTTGAACAGTAAGATTTTAATGTTTTTAAAGAAGTCTCTTCTGCTCACCAAGCCTGCATTTATTTGATCCAAAGTACAGAAAAAAACATTAAACAAATGTGATTTTTTTTTTTTACTATTTAAAATAACTGTTTTCTATTTGAATGTTTAAAAATGTAATTTATTCCTTTGATTTCAAAGCTTTACTCCAGTCACATGGTCCTTCAGAAATCACTCTAATATTCTGATTTGCTGCTCAAAAAAACAGCTGAGTATAATTTAATTTTTTTTCAGGTTTCTATGATGAATAGACAGTTCAGAAGAACAGCATTTATCTGAAATAGAAATATTTCATAGCATTATAAATGTCATCACTTTTAATCAATTTAAAGCATCCTTGCTAAATAAAAGTATTAACTTGTATGTACTCAACTTTTTTAAATTTTGATAATAATAATAATAATAATAATAATAATAATAGTAAATGTTACTTGAACAGCAAGTCAGCATATTAGAATGATTTCGGAAGGATCCTGTGACACTGAAGACTGGAGTAATGATGCTGAAAATGTAGTTCTGATCACAGGAATGAAATACATTTTACAATATATTCAAACAGAAAGCAGTTATTTTAAAAAGTAAAACTATTTCACAATATTACTGCATTTGCCATATTTTGGATCAAATAGCCTAAATGCAGGCTTGGTGAGCAGAAGCTATTTTAAAAACTTTTTTAAAATCTTTTGAATAGTATAGAATTTCACACAATGTTTGATCAATTCAACACTTTGTTTGCCAAAAAAGAAAAGGAATTCTTCACATTTCAAATATTCGAATAGGATTTTAGGGTTTAATAAGCATTTCATTAAGATTTTATGCATTAATTTAATAGCCATAATTTTTAGTAATTAACAAATTATATTAAAGACAGTTTACCCAAAAATGAAAATTCAGTCAGCAATTCTCACCCTCCACTTCCCAAACTATGAGTTTCTTTCTTCTCTTGAGCACAAAAGAAGACATTTTCAAAATGTAATCAAACAATTTGTTGGTAGCCATTGACTTTCATAGTATTTTTTTCCATAATAAAGGGATAGTTCACCCAAAAATGAAAATGTGATGTTTATCTGCTTACCCCCAGGGCATCCAAGATGTAGGTGACTTTGGCCATGTCCACACTAAATACGTTTTCGTTTGAAAACGCATCTTTTTCTCTCCGTTTTGGCCTTCCGTCCACACTGAGACAGGAAAACGTAGCTTTTTGAAAACGCTCTCCAAAGTGGATAAATTTGAAAATGCTGTTTTCGCGTTGTAGTTTGGACTGTGAAAACGGAGGCTTTTGAAAACGATGGTACATATTTAGTCATGTGACGCATATTGTCCCAATAGATATCTATATTTACACCAGTAATTGTGCCTGTGCTATTCACTGTCACACTGCTGCTAAAGAGATTTACCTTGTACACTCTTCAAATTACAGTCCTAAAATTATGACAGAAAATTTACTCAAAACCTGCAAAACCTGACCTGCAAAACATGACGACAGCTACTTTTCCGATAAAATATGAATGTGCGCAACATAGACGCGTCAGTGAATGATGAGATATTTCCGTAAATGATCCCGCCAGAAGAAATGTGTGAAAGCTTATTACGTCTGTATAATTTTGGAGGCTTTACGCATGCGCAGTAAGGCGAATTTGACTTTTTCCTACATTTCAGTGTGGATGAGAAACTTTTGGAAAACACTTGGAAATGCTAGTGTGGACAGAGAGCGTTTTAAAGGAACACTCCACTTTTTTTGGAAATAGGCTCATTCTCCAACTCCCCCCGAATTAATAAGTTGAGTTTTACCGTTTTGAAATCCATTCAGCCGTTCTCCTGTTCTGGCGATATCACTTTTAGCATAGCTTAGCATAGATCATTGAATCCTATTAGACCAATAGCATCACGTTCAAAAATGACCAACGAGTTTCGATATTTGTCCTATTTAAAACTTGACTCTTCTGTAGTTATATCGTGTACTAAGACCGGTGGAAATGCAAAGCTTCAATTTTCTAGGCTGTTAAGATTAGGAACTACACTCCCATTCCGGCGTAATAGTCAAGGAAGTTTGCTGCCGTAATAAGGCTGAAGCAGGAGCAGTAATACCACGCAGCACATGTGCAAATGCTAAACTAGCTGGGAACTCATTTCTGATAATACTCCGCCTGCTTCGGCCATATTACAACAGCAAACTTCCTTGACTATTACGCCGGAATGGAAGTGTAGTTCCTAATCTTATCAGCCTAGAAACTCGCAGCTTTGCATTTTCACCGGTCTTAGTACGATATAACTACAGAAGAGTCAAGTTTTAAATACAACAAATATGGAAACTCGTTGGTCATTTTTGAACACGATGCTATTGGTCTAATAGGATTCAATGATCTATGCTAAGCTATGCTAAAAGTGATATCGCCAGAACAGGAGAACGGCTGAATGGATTTCAAAACGGTAAAACTCAACTTATTAACTCGGGGGGAGTTGGAGAATGAGCCTATTTCCAAAAAAAGTGGAGTGTTCCTTTAAAACGAAAACTCCGTTTTCAAATGTATCCGGATTAATGTAGACGTAGCCCTTGTTTCAGCAGAACACAAACAAAGATTTTTAACTCAAACCATTGCAGTCCGTCAATCAAATATTGGCCGTCAATGGGACCCGCGGCTTTGAGAATCAAAAAACATACACAGACAAAACCAAATGAAACCCAGTGGCTCGTGACGATACATTGGGGTCTTAACACGAAATGGTCTGTGCAAGGAACTGAACAGTGTTTAACTCATTTTTTTTACTTCTGATCCACCACAATGTCCAACTGTCCTGAGCGCGTTCACAACTGCAGGCGTGTGACGAAGAGCAAGCAACTCAGAAGTTGTCGGTGAAAAGTCAACACTGCCAGATGAGTTTGCACAAACAAACTTAATATTTTAGTTTTTAATCGGTTGCAACAATCAGGATAAGCACAAGTAATTACCACTTTGAGTAGCTGTCGTACCCACGATCTCTGTGTAAACAATGAGTGACATATGTTCACTATGCCAGAGCATGTAGACGTGTCACGCGCTGGCTGTTGTGAACACGCTAAGGACAGTTGGACATTGCGATACATTGAGATACAAAATTATATAAATACTGTTCAGCTTCTTGCACAGACCCATTGTTTGGTGTCTTAAAACCTCAATGTATCCGTCACGAGTCGCCGGGTTTAATTTGGTTTTGCCTGTGTATGTTTTTTTGACTCTCAAAGCCGTGGGTCCCATTGACTGCCATTATATGATGACAGACTGCAACTTGTTTGTGTTCTGAAGAAAGAAAGTCACCTACATCTTGAATGTCCTGGGGGTAAGCAGATAAACATCACATTTTCATTTTAGGGTGAACTGTCCCTTTAATATGTTAATAAATTACTACATTATTTATGTTATCAATTCAATTGGTTAGACATCATTTTTGGTGATCATAGTTTAATTATTGTTAATTAAATTTTTGTTAGAAAACAAAAATAAAACTGAATCTGGTGTTCTTCTTACTTGCATGTAGAACAGGATTGTAAAAAAATGTTACCACAATGTCCTCATATAATAAAGACAAGGATGTGGATGTTGTTAGGAATGTGAACATCTAATCCATGCAGCCACATATTATTCTTACATGCACAAATGATCAATAATTCAACATGGTTGTTATCTGATGTTTCTTTTTCCCCATTATAGGAAGTGATAAAGGTGATTCAACCAGTGTTTTTGGGAAAACTCATTCAGTATTTCGAGAGCTATGATCCTGATAACTCAGCGTTGTACGAAGCTTATGGATATGCAGCAGGAGTCTCTTTCTCAACACTGGGTCTGGCGTTACTCCACCACCTCTACTTTTACCACGTCCAAAGATCTGGAATGAAAATCCGCATTGCAATGTGTCACATGATCTACAGGAAGGTTAGATCTTCTTAAAAAACAAATAAACCTGCATTTCCAGAAAGGAAAAAGTTCTGAGGGGGTTCTGAGTTACAGTTGTTTTAAATAACAAAATTGCTATATTTGTATAACATGATGTGTACATGGAAATAAAAGTATGATCCAGTGATCAAGTGTACTACAGCTTTCCTGTTTCTGTAGATAAATGGGCCGAGGGTAATTCCTTATCACCGTATCTCCCACAAACCGTTTGATTTGTTTCATCTTTTAGGCGCTGTGCCTTAGTGCCTCAGCTATGGGCCAGACTACCACCGGGCAGATTGTAAACCTTTTGTCGAATGACGTCAACAAGTTCGATGAGGTAGGAAATTTCCATAACTTCTTTGTCTTCCTCTTAAGTGTTATAGTCACCGGTTGTCCATTTCCTGTTTTTGAAGCAGGTTACTCACAGGTTTTTTTGGGGGGGGGAATTAAACATGGCACTCGTTTGGTCAGGGAATTGTTTTATATAATTCATTTTCCAGTTAAAACAGCCAAAGGCAGCACGAGTGATTTACCGTAAAGGGCTTGTGTTACTGGGTAACAGATTGGCCAGTGTTCAGAGTACCAGGAGAGGTCGCAGCCTTTGCGGTCTGATTTCGGGTTATTGAGAAATCAAAATGATTAGTTAAACATTTTAAACTGTTTTTATGTGATGTGGTGTTGTGGCTTCTGACATACAATATAACTTGCCCATTAATCAGCCCAGTGGAGTTTCCAGCAGTTGAGTTATCATAAATTAAGTTATGGCTAGTTATGTAAAGTGTTGGCTTTGTGCCTTCAAACATCACTTTACAGATTTAAAGCAGCTCAGAAAACACGAGACATACTTTTAAACTATGTTGAACAGTCTGAGCAGTTATTCTCTGAATTTGTGGGAAGAATGTCATTGTTCTGCATCTATCCTTTGAGGCGTTTCTCCTGCATTTACCAGCAGACATCAGAGGGGTTTCCTGAAGAATTACAGGAAGTTCAGTTTTTTTTCAGAGTTATCTGAAATTAGAACTTTTAGAAGTTTAAGCTCCTTTCTTGTACATTCTAAAAATAATCTCTTGGGTTGTTTGTAATATAATACTACAAAAGCAGTACACCGTGTCCTAAGTACTACAGTAAATTAATGTCTCAGGAACTACAACATGCTGCGTCATGGTTTTGTTCTGCTATGTAAGGGCTTATTAAATGAATGCTGATATTGCAAATATTGATTTTATGTAAAACTGTGAATTTTATATAATCAGAATTTCAAAGCTCATACTATATACACTACCAGTCAAAAGTTTTTTTGTTTTGTTTTTTAAATAAATCTCTTCTGCTCACCAGGCCTGCATTTATTTAATCAGCAAAAATTTAATCAAGTACAGCAAAAACAGTAAAATTGTGAAATATTTTTACTGTTTAAAATAACTGTGTTCTATTTGAAAATATTTTAAAATGTAATTTATTCCTGTGATTTCAAAGCTGAATTTTTGGCATTATTACTCCAGTCACATGATCCTTCAGAAATTATTCTAATATCTTGATTTGCTGCTCAAAAAACACTTTTTTTCCCAGCATTTTTTTAGGTTACTTTGATGATTAGAAAGTTTAGAAGAATAGCATTTATCTGAAATAGAAATCTTTTGTAACATTATAAATGTCTTTGTCATCATTTTTGATCAATTTAAAGCACCCTTGCTAAATAAAAGTTTTTAGAAAGTATTAAAAGCTTTCCAAAAGCTTTTTTATTTCAGATAAATGCTGATCTTTAGATCTTTCTATTAATCAAATCATCCTGAAAAAAAAAAACTTAACCGTTTTAAATATTGATAATAATAAAAAATGTTTCTTGAACAGTAAATCAGCATATGATAATGATTTCTGAAGGATCATGTGACATGTCTGTTGTTTTGTTCATATCTCTTTTCCCAGGTCACAATTTTTCTGCACTTCCTGTGGGTGGGGCCTCTGCAAGCCGCTGCTGTGATTGGTCTTCTTTGGCAAGAAATCGGACCATCATGCCTTGCGGGAATGGCCGTTTTAGTCTTTCTTATGCCACTTCAGACCATGTTTGGAAAACTGTTTTCAAAGTACAGGTAAATCTCAGGATTACTCTGACAGGGAATATTTCAAATTGGATCAGGGAATCATGAGAAGGTGAAAAGCTTAATCACAGTCACAAGATGCTCTTCATGTCATGGTGAATATTGTCAAATAGACTTAAAACAGCTTAGAAAACATCTGTGAAATTATCATCTCTTAAAAACCCTTTTGCTCGTTATATTTTAATGAGCTGTGATCATTTTAATTAGTTGTTTTTAAATAAATTGCACATACACCGATTTACGTAATGTAGAATTTATTTATTATAGCTGAAGAGAACAGTTCAAGAGCATGTTCAAGTTTGCATGCTGAAGATGGTGTATTTTTTCTTTTATAGTAGTTACTCTGTCCATAATGAGATGTTAATAATCTCCAAACAAGTACTTTATAAGAATTTCTCGTGGTGATCATCAGTCTTACCATAGTGCTCACAATAAAACACAATAAATCATAGTCACATGTTTAATCTCATGCTCTTTCCATCTGGCTTTATGCACTCTTTCTGTGCAAAGTCTGAGATCAGGTTTCAGCGGAGGTTCACAGCAAACCTAATTATGATTTATCAATTGTCACATGATTTTGTCAAATGATTTTTAAAAATGCATACAAAAAAGCCATGCTACTTTTTTAAAGGAAAAATAATATATGCATTTTAAATTCAAATACCTGAGTCACAGAAGGTGAAATAACATTCTACAATTTCTTCATTTTTGGGCTGACTTTAAAACAGAAATGTTAAAAGGAGGTCAATTTATTTAGCATATTTCCTTAAAATTAGTGCAATTTTGTGTACAACTTGTTTTTGTTTTTTCTTAACAAAGAATACAACATCCCTAGTCCTGCTGTAATTGCCATTACATCGAGCATTTATACAATGCTTTTTTTTCTCCATGAAATGTTTTTTTTTTCCAAAAAAATGTTTATTTAATTGAATTGAAAAATTACAGTGTTAACAGAACAGACAAGTGACAGTTTGCTGATATAATTTGAGAGCTTTATTAGTCATTGTCTAATAATTTAATTCAGAATTTCTAATTATAATAATTTATAAGTTAAGTGTCTACTAAATAAATTGTGTTAGCAAGTCTAAAGCTTCTCCAACTTTTTATGTATGTATGCATTTGTTTATTTTAAGGAAGAGAATGTTAATACCAAGACATGTTACAGTATATTTTGCAGGATGGCTTTAATGTTTTATAATACAGCTCAAAAATGTTCTCTCTCTCTGTGTTTTCTCACAGGAGTAAGACCGCAGCTTTCACTGACAGTAGGATACGCACTATGAATGAGGTGGTGTCTGGTATACGTATAATTAAGATGTATGCCTGGGAGAAGCCATTTGCAGCGCTGGTTAATGATGTACGAAGGTAAATGATATAGACTCATTTAGTTTACACTGATGTAGCTCTGACATAGGTCAGCAGAAATCTTTAATGAAGCTAGCATATTGCCAATGGTTTTATGGCCATTGCCCATTTCTTTTAACCTTAATTCTTGAGTTGATTTAATTTTTGAGATCTGTAAATGTAAGTCAATAAAGAGAGTGATAGAACTGTCACTCCCTATTTTGAACATAGACATGAAAATGCACTATCCAAAGTGAATTTTTTATAATTCATGAACAAAAACATTTTATGTGATTTTCATGTACAATTTCCATGGTAATGCAATGTCTGATTTTAAAATGGCTTTCAAAAGATGAATTTTGCAATTTTAAGTTTTCAATTGATGTATAATTTCTTATGATTTCTAAAGCATGATAGGGCAACAAAGAAAGTCTTTTTGTGAAAAAGATATAAACCCCTGTTATGATGTAGATTTTTGTTGAGGTGCACTCTTGTCTTAATTAATCTATTACTTTTCCTACATAATTTGTAACACAAAACAGTGGTAAAACATCTATTTAGGAGTCTTAGACCTTCCCAACAATATATAGTTTGTCATGATTAGATTAGGATTTATTTGTAATACAGCGAAGTAAACTTAGGTGTCCCGTATACTGGACGGTCACAGTTAAAACTGTACGTGTTATTACTCATCTGTAAATGTTTTAAATGGTTTAACTAATTGCTCACAGTGTTGTTTTTGACAACCATCTTAGATTTAGTCTTAGTCTTAGTCTTTTGGACTAAAATGCTTCTTAGTTTTAGTCAAATTTTAGTCACTTCTATATGTGATAGTTTTAGTCGACGAAAAGTCAAAAAGGTTTTAGTCTAGTTTTAGTCAAAAAAAGGGGGAAAAAGTAGTCTTTTAACAAATTAATGTAGGTCAGTAAGTATTTTGCTGTTGGGTAGTGTCACTTATAAGTTCTGAAAATAGCAGATCTATAGTTCAACACAATGTGAGCTTCCGGATCGACTATTTTCACCAATAATTACAATAATGAAGGAATGTTTTAGAACATAAAAGACAAACAAGGATGGAATGCTAAAACGGCTTGCCATACTAGTATAGCAAAGAGTATTTAATGCTAAAACGGCTTGCCATAGCGTCAGATACTTTTTAAGTTTTAATTGGCATGCACAATAAGCAGAAATGTCATGCATTTTAAACGTCTGACGGACCACCCACTAACATTTTCGTCTATTCTCGTCTCGTCAACGAAAGCTCACACACGTCTCGTCATGTTTTAGTCATCAACGAGCCATTTTTGTCTCGTTATCGTCATGAAAAAAAGTGGCGTCAACGAAATGATTTCGTCATCGTTGACGAAAACAACACTGATTGCTCAGTGAGAGTTTTCCAAAACTGCAGGACTGGAAGAAAACATTCCAGGATTTTCTCCATATAGTGGGCTTCAGTGGTGGCCAATGGGTTGAATGTCACAATTGCAGTTTCAATGCAGCTTCAAAGGGCTCTACACGATTCCAGCCAAGGAATAAGGGTCATATCTAGCAAAATCTGTCATTTTCTTTAAAAAAAACAACACTAATGCTCATCTTGCACTAGCTCTGCGATGTATGTCAATGACTTGTACATCTACATTACATAATCATGCTGGAAAAGTCAAGCATGGTTAGTTCTTTGTCAGTGTACTCCGATTCAAAAAGGTAGGGCGAAAAGCTAATTTTCTCCTGAACTTCAAAATTGCCTGGTATCGCTGTTGTATCTTTGTTTAGGGCGATTAACTTTCTTTGCACGTTTGCTTTGTAAGCACTGGGTCGGTACTACCGCCTACATCACACGTGCATGATTACGTAATGCGTGAGGTCAAGCTAGTGCCAGATGGGCATTTGTGGTTAAAAAGTATATACATTTTTATTTTTATTAGAAAATGTCTAATGATTGTGCTAGATAAGACCCTTATTCCTAGGCTGGGATCATGTAGAGCCCTTTGAAACTGCAGTGGACCTTCAATCCGTTGGCTCCCTTTGAAGGCCACTATGGAGAAAAATCAAAAACCTTCATTTCTTTTCAGCTGAAGAAAGAAAGACATGAACATCTTGGATGACATTTTTATTCTGGAAGTGAACTAATCCTTTAAATTTGTTTAGCACAATTTGAAACCATGAAATCTCAGTTTTACCCTTGCTGTGCTACAAACAATGCCGCTTTTAATCTTATCTGTGGTTCCTCTTAATGTCTGTTTAACTGTGAAAAGACAGAATGAACTTTATTGTGAAAAGGAACCTTGTAAAGTACTATGCAAGGCCATTCATCTCTAAGACATAATAATCTTTATGATTCTTGGGCATAAATAGCTAATATCTCTTTTTGTTGTTGTTGTTGTTGTTGTTGTTGTTGTTGTTGTTGTTGTAGAAAGGAGATCTCAAAAATCATGAGCAGCTCTTACCTCCGTGGACTGAACATGGCCTCATTCTTTACAGCGAATAAAATCATCCTGTTTGTGACGTTCACTGTTTACGTTCTGGTGGGCAACAAAATCTCTGCCAGTCGTGTTTTTGTGACCGTGTCGCTGTACAGTGCCGTCCGCCTCACCGTTACTCTGTTCTTCCCTGCTGCTATCGAGAAAGTGTCTGAGGCTGCCATCAGCATTCGGAGGATCAAGGTACAACCGCCAACATTAGTCACGCTATATGTGACGATATCCGAATTTTTGGACAACCAGCTTAAGCTGGGTTTACATTATACACAACCCAAAGTAAACATACTGACCCAGAAAACTTAGGCTAAAAAGGAAGTAAAAATTGTACAGTTTGCAATGATTGTTGATCAAATGTTAAAGGAGTAGTTCACTTTCAGAACAAAAATGTACAGATAATGTGCTCACCCGTTTGTCATCCAAGATGTTCATGTCTTTCTTTCTTCAGTCTTTAAGAAATGGTGTTTTTTTTTTTTTTTTTTTTTTTTGAGTACAACATTTCAGGATTTCTCTCCATATAATGGACTTCTATGGTGCCCCCGAGTTTGAACTTTCAAAATGCAGCTTCAAAGGGCTCTAAATGATCACAGCCGAGGTAAAAAGGGTCTTATCTAGCAAAATGATCGGTTATTTTCTAAAAACATTTACAGCTTATATTTTTAATCTCAAATGCTCGTCTTGCCAAGCTAGACAAGACGAGCGTTTGAGGTTAAAAAGTATATAAATTGTAATTTTTTTTTTTAGAGAATTACCCCATCATTTTGCTAGATAAAACCCTTCTTTCCTTGGCTGTGATCGTTTAGAGCCCTTTGAAGCTGCATTTTGAAAGTTCAAACTCGGGGGCACCATAGAAGTCCATTATAAGGAGAGAAATCCTGAAATGTTGTACTCAAAAAACAATTTCCTTACGACTGAAGAAAGAAAGACATGAACATCTTGGATGACAAGGGGGTGAGTACATTATCTGTACATTTTTGTTCTGAAAGTGAACTACTCCTTTAATACAAGCATTTGCTTGCTCAAAGTCTCAAAAGACATTCAATTTCAGCTTGACTCCACTGGGTTGAGCCATCATTGCTTTTTCAATTGAAATACCTTGCTGTTCAAAAGTTTCCGATCAGTAGGATTTTTATAAAAAGTTTTTAAAAAAAGTATTTTCTACTCATCAAGGCTGTGTTTATTTGATTAAAAAAAATACAGGAAAAAAATTAATATTGTGAAATATTATTTTAATTTACAATAGTGGTTTTCGATTTATTCCTGTGATGCAAAGTTTAATTTTCAGCGTCAGTACTCCAGCATTCAATCACAGTTTATTATCAATGATGGAACAGTTTATTATTTAAATTTGCTTAATATTTTTTTTTAAAAATGGAACCTGTGATATATATTTTTTTAGGATTATTTGATGATAGAATGTTAAAAAGAATAAACAGCATTTATTTAAAATAGAAATCTTCTGTAACAATATACACTAATGTTTAAAGTTTGGGTTCAGTTATTTTTTTCTTTCTTTTTTTGTTTGAAAGAAATTAACACTTTTATTCAGCAAGGGTGTGTTAAATTGATAAAAAAGTTATAGTAAAGATTAAATTTGTTAGAAAAGATTTCTATTTTGAATAAATGCTGTTTTTTTGTTTTACTTTTTATTCATCATCATTCATCAAGAATCCTGAAAAAAGTATCACAGGTTTCAAAAAAATATTAGCCAGCACAACTTTTGCCAACCTTGATAATAAATCTGCATATTAGAATGATTTCTGAAGGATCATGTGACACATCAGTAATGGCTGATGAAAATTCAGCTTTCCATCACAGACATAAATTATATTTTAAAGTATATTCGAATAGAAAAAATATTACTTTAAATTGCAATAATATTTCAAATTATTACTTTTTTCTTTATTTTTGATTTAATAAGTGGAATTTAAATAAGTGGAACAATAAGTGATGATCATAAGAGACTTCTTTAAAAGAACATTACCGATCCTAAACTTTTGATCGGCAGTGTATGATTCTTATTGACAGGGAATATGTCCAATTTTCTTAAATGGCAGACACAAATGCATGTATATGATTCATATCAGATTTATTTCCACATAGGAATGAGGTCTAAACCAAACTGAGAATCCATGGACTTTTTTTCTGTTTACTCGTTCATGGGTCATATCCGATCTGTGCCACATGGGAGGAAAAAAATAGGAATTGGGTCACTTGAACTGTAATATGAATGCTGCTGTAAAAACTGGCTTGAAATCAATCTTTGTGAAGTTAAATTGTTACCACATATTGGAAAACCTGAAGTTGTCATATCCAGGTCTGGGAAAGTCACAGAAATTATTCAAGTCTTGAGAAAAATAACTAGTGCATACTGCATGGAATACAATATCCCATGAGGCAATGTGGTTAACATTTATTTTATGATATGATATATTATTTGATCAGACTGCCAGAATATAAACAATTTTTACATACAATTTCCAAAATACAGCAAATATTGTGAAACTATTTAAAATAACTGTTTTCTATTTGAGTATATTTTAAAATGTAATTTATTCCTGTGATGCAAAGCTGAATTTCAGTTTTCAACACTATAAAAATAATAAATATTTTTTGAGCAGCAAATCAGAATATTAGAATGATTTCTGAAGGATCATGTGACTGGAGTAATGATGCTAAAAATTCAGCTTTGAAATCACAGGAATAAATTACATTTTAAAATATATTCAAATAGAAAGCAGTTATTTCAAATAGTAAAAATATTTCACAATATTACTGCTTTTGCTGTACTTTAGATCAAATAAAGGCAGGCTTGGTGAGCAGAACAGACTTCTTTAAAAACAATAAATATATTACTGTTTGTTTACATTTATAATATTTATTTATTTATTCCAAAATGCATAATTGTGCAACAAATAAGGCGAAAGAAGAAAAAGAAGACAGAAAAATGTATGTCATATAAAATAAATGTATTAAATAAAACTTCCATACAAATAAACAAAATGAAAGCTGACTTGCCAAGACTAATATCTTCTAAATCTCTGGCTCTTCTGGTTGTGCTTGAGTGTTGCAGGTGTCATTTTCAGGGTTAATTTTAGATCTTCTCAAAGTTCCCACTGACACAGCTAATGTTACACAAGTCATGAACCTGCAGATTTTGTAATCATGGAGTGTCTGTCTAGAGGAGGGAGCCTTTATATACAAAGCAGATGATAAATGTTTCCAATTTGACCTCACACTGAACCCACTTCTTATTTGTGTTAACCAAAGAAACTCCAAAATAGTGCGACTACACCGTCAGAGTGTTATTACAGCAGCTTTATGTGCGTGATGGTCTTGTGTTCATGCATCATAAGTGTCTGTGGTCTTTCTCTCGTGCAGAAGTTCCTCTTGCTCGATGAGCTTGTGAAATCCCACGTTCCACTTACTCAGGAGGATAAGAAAGAGGCGTCTGTGGAGATACAGGATCTCATATGCTACTGGGACAAGGTGAGTTCAATGTGAAAATGCCCTTGAAAATACACACTCCTTCCCCTGAGTTATAATTTCGAAAATGCAGAACTACAAGCTGCTATAGGGCCCATCAAGCAGCGGAAGTTCTTGAAATTCTCTTAGTGAAACAGGGAAGTGTAGTCTGGATGTCCGGTTTCCATCCCAAAAGCATGTTAGCTCAGGCATAGTGTTTTTTTTTTTTCATCTACTTATTTTGGTGTTTACCTCAGTATAACTAGATAAAAAAAAAAGTTTGTCAAGATAAACTTTGAAGTTGGCTTGAGAAAGCTTTGAAAAAGTTTTTAAAGTTTTGAAAAGTTTAAACCGTTTAAAAAAAGTTTACGAAGTTTAAAAACTTTTAAGTTTGAGGGTTTTCAATCTGAAATAGAAGTTTAAAGTAGTTTTAAAAGCTTAATGTTTGATAGATAGATAGATAGATAGATAGTTGGCTACGGCCAACAAGGCGGGTTATTTGCACTTAGTGTAAATAGACACTCTTTTTTTTTCATGTTGAGATTATTATATATTCTCTCCTCTCTACAGATTCTAGATGCGCCAACATTACAAAATGTGTCTTTCACTGTGAAGCCGGGTCAACTTCTAGCTGTTATTGGTCCAGTGGGGGCTGGAAAGGTCAGTCACAATATTTCCATTCTCTGATTTCAGTTTTTCCAGGTTTGCTTTTTTCAAATAGATGTGATCATGGCAGCCATGAGTGTTATTATGTACTAATCTTCTCCTCTGTCCTGCAGTCTTCTCTCCTCAGCACTGTTCTGGGAGAGCTTCCAGCAGAAAAGGGTGTGGTAAAGGTCAAAGGTGAGCTGACATATGCCTCACAGCAGCCTTGGGTTTTTCCAGGGACCATTCGGAGCAACATACTGTTCGGAAAAGAGCTGCAGCCCCAGCGATATGAGAGCGTCCTCAGAGCCTGTGCTCTCAAAAGGGTGAGAAGCATATTAGTTAAAAGGATAGTTCACCCAACAATGAAAATTCTATCATTAATTGCTCACCTTCATGTTGTTACAAATACTTAAGACCTTCATTCATCCTCTGAACACAAATTATTTTTAATGAAATCCAAGAGCTGCTTAGACAGCAATGCAACTGACAAATTCAAGACCAAATTCAAGATTGTTAAATTAGTCCATTTGACATCAGTGGTTCAACCATAATGTTATGGAGTAAAATAAGTAAAGTAAAAAATAAAATGAGTAAATAATGGCAGAATTTTTATTGTTGGGCAAACTAACCCTTTAATTCATCCATCAAACTCCTGACTTTCTAAACATTTCCATCTACTTGTAAAGCAGATTTTTTTTTTTTTTTTTTTTGTAATTAGGTTGTCAAATTAATTAATTACATGCTCTGATTACTTAATTTAAATAATAACAAATTAAGTTCATACTTTTACACTATTGCTTAGAGTAACAGTAAACAGTAATATTACAATTTAAAATTGTAAAATATTTTAAGATGTAATTTATTCCTGGGGTGACAAAGCTGAATTTTCGGCATCATTACTCCAGTCTTCAGCAGTGTTGGGGGTAACGCATTACAAGTAACACAAGTTACGTAATAATATTACTTTTTCCAAGTAACTAGTAAAGTAACGCATTACTTTTTAATTGACAAGAAAATATCTGAGTTACTTTTTTCCCCCATTTATTGATTAAAAGCTCTCCTGTCCCCATGTTGAGAGGCATTGTGAGTAATATGTTACTTTAGTTCTAGAATAAATGTGAACATGCAAAAAATTATCTTACTAACTAAAAAATCATACAGTGTTCCTAAAAATGAATAAAAACTATGAAATTCAACGTAAAACTGCCATAATTAAATATGTTAAATAATACAAATATCCTTTATGTATTTAATCAATTTTTATTAACCGATGTCTTTGCTGCCGACCTTCGATGATCCAACTAATAAGCAAAAATTACTCAAGATAATCTAATATTAGTTTTTCTTTTTTTATTGCTGAAAAGTTGACATTTTTCTTCTGCGGTCTACTGTACAGACGTGAATTTACTTTTCTCTAAGCCTGAGGCTTTTGGTGTGAAAAGGCTTTTACATTTGCCAAAAATATAACTTTTTATATTATAAACAAACAAGCAAAAGTAACGTAACATATTACTTTCCATAAAAAGTAACTAAGTAATGTAATTAGTTACTTTTTAGGAAATAACTCAATATTGTAATGCATTACTTTTAAAAGTAACTTTCCCCAACACTGGTCTTCAGTGTCACATGATCCTTCAGAAATCATTCTAGTATGCTGATTTGGTGCTTAATAAACGTTTTTTGCTTATAAATCTCTTATCACTAGTGCTGCTTAGTACTTTTGTGGAAACTGTGATCTTTTTCAACATTCTTTGATAAATATAAAGTAAAAAAAACGGCATTTATTAGAAAAACAAATCTTTTGTAACATAATAAATGCTTTTACTGTCACTTTTGATCAAATTAGTATTTGGTTTTTGCTTTACTGGACATTATAAATCTTTAAAAGCTATAATACATTAACTGGACATCTTCACCATCATCGAGGTCAAGTTATTGTAAGCTGCAGTATACTAATACAGTAATTCTTTCTGTGTTGTATAGGACATGGAGCTGCTTCCTGACGGGGATTTGACTGTGATTGGAGACAGAGGAGCAACTCTCAGTGGAGGACAGAAAGCTAGAGTCAACCTGGCCAGGTATCCCAAACTGTTAACTATGGATGCACAGAATATTCGGCAACCAAAATTTTTTGGTTGAAAATAGCAAAAAAAGCTCTTTAGGTGTTCGCGAAAAGTAAAAGGCCAAATTAATTATACCGAACAATGACGTTACACGATCCAATAGAGGCGTGCACTAATGCAGCAAACATGTCGGCAGTGTGGAAGCATTTAAAACTGTCCGAGAAAGACGCAAAAATCATTACAAGCACCGCCAGCACGAGACAGTTTAGTATCGCATCGCATGTCTTCCATGAGAAGAGAAAGGGCTGGTTGTTGCTGGTTACTGTATGATGACTGAAATCACGAAATGGCCTTAAACCATTAGTCAGTAAACTACAGAATGTTATGTTGTCTAATACACAAATTGTATTTGTTCTGACAGCTCTGCACAAACTCCTTAGCCAGGGTTCAAAGTTCAAAGCGTGAGGAAAATCTGCGCTGAAAAAAGCGTAATGAGAATCATTCATAAATCTGCTGCTGTCAGCATTAAGTAGTGCTGAGGTCTTCTTGCGGGTTTCCGCCAAAATAAGTCAGCATGCATAAATGTTAGTATTGTTATTTTACTGTTGTTCTGTAAAATAAAATAAAAAAGTAAGAGAAAAATAATGATAACAATCATTACAACAGCTCTATTAATACATTTATTATAACATTCTCCCTTGCTCAGCAAGGCTGTATTTATTTGTACATTAAAAACACATTCCTGATTCAAGAAGTGGGTCTTAAAAATGCACAAACAATATTATTTTACTAACTTATTAATTTTAAGTTAAATTATGCTTTGTTGGTAGGTTATAATTTCTACTAGAATGTTAAAAATGTTCAGTGTTAAGTAAATATTTTAAAATCGTTGTTTTGTAATTGATTTTTTTTTTTTTTTTTTTTTTGAAAATCAAAACAAAAATGCAAAAAGCATGAATTAAAGGCTATTTAATTCATGCAATGGTACAAAAAAATTGGCAAAATACAAAAACTGTGTTCGGTAATCTGCCTTTGGCCCAGTGTTTCATTTTATTCGGTCAAGAATTTTTTTTCACCTTTATCATACAAATTCGGAAATGTAATAAAACCCTTTTTCATATTTTAACGGATACATTATTCTAAACAAAAAAGAGATCTATATAATGTATTTAAAGCATAATATGTGACCCTGGACCTCAAAACCAGTTCTAAGTAACACGGGTATATTTGTTGCAATAGCCAAAAATACATTGTATGGGTCAAAATGATCAATTTTTCTTTTATGCCCAAAAGATTATGTTACATGAAGACATTTTGTAAATTTCCTACCGTAAATATATCACAGCGTAATTTTTGATTAGTAATATGCATTGCGAAGAACTTCACTTGGACAACTTTAAAGGCGATTTTCTCAATATTTTGATTTTTTTTTTTTTTTTTTGCACCCTCAGATTCCAGATTTTTAAATAGTTATATCTCGGCCAAATATCGTCCTATTCTAACAAATCATACATCAATGGAACGCTTTTATTTCAGATATCAGATGATGTATAAATCTCAGTTTCAAAAAACTCTTTTGTGGTCCAGGGTCAAATATATCAAAAGGAAAAACAGACTATTTCTTAAAGTTAACTAGCATATATTTGCATTATGTAAGAGCTATTTTGCTATTTTATGTGTTTTAGGGCTGTATATCAGGATGCTGATATTTATCTGTTGGATGATCCATTGAGTGCAGTGGATGCAGAAGTGAGCAGACACCTGTTTGAACAGTAAGTTCTTCAACATTCCTGCTAGGCTTTACTTTTGCTCTTCATGATGTTCTTTTCATTCACTGAATGCTTTTAGCTTTCAGAGACCCATCTCCAAAATGAATAGAATAAATCATGAATACAAATTTATTTAGCAATGAAGCATTAAAAAGTGCCATTTAATTTTCAAAAGATTTCTGTTTGAAATAAATGCACACCTTTTTTAACATTAGTAATAAGCAATTTTTCTTGTGCATCAAATCAGCATATAAGAATGATTTCTAAATGATCATGTGACACTGAAGACTGGAGTAGTGATGCTGAAATTTCAGATTTGATCACAGGAATAAATTAATTTTAAATTCTATTCAAATAGAAACCAGTTATTTGATATTGTAAAAATATTTAACAATATTACTGTTTTTGCTGCGTGATTTTTGAGCAAATAAATGCAGACTTCTTTCAAAAACATTAAAAAATCTTCTCAGCCCCAAACTTTTGAACCAAGAGCGTAGTTGTTTTCACTGGTTCTTTTCAGTAAGTATTAACAGCACTGGTTGTCCTTGCAGGTGTATTTGTGGGATTCTGAAGGACAAACCCAGGATCTTGGTTACGCACCAGCTGCAGTACCTGAAGGCCGCAAATCAGATCCTTGTTTTGAAGGAGGTAAGCTGTAACAGCACACACCAGTCAGTCTGCATTCCACCTGTGAATAAATGAGCCAAAATTAACTCATGTTGGCTCTCTCAGGGGCACATGGTGGCACGTGGCACATTCTCGGAGCTGATGCGATCTGGAGTGGATTTCACCTCTCTGCTGAAGAAGGATGAGGAAGAGGAGGGTGAAAAAGGAGAGGCTCCTCGCTCCCCACGCAGCCGTACCCTCTCCCAGAACTCTGTCCGTTCTCATTCTTCATCTGTTCTGTCTGTTAAAGACGACTCAGATCAGCTGCCGGTAGGTGTGATGTTGAATTCTGCACCGCATGACAGTATTGTAAGGAACAGTATAAAGTTACTTGGCCTCTTGTGAACTTTTCAGAGTTTAGATAGGTCAGTAGCTCCATCTAGTGGATGGGTGGGACGACAAAGACATTAGTGGAAGAATCAAACCGTTTTTTCCTCATTGGTAGGTGGAGCATGTGCATACCATGGCCGAAGAGACGCGTTTAGAAGGAACCATTGGCTTTCGCATGTACTGGAAATATTTTAAAGCTGGAGCCAACGTCCTTATGCTGATTTTTCTTGTTCTCCTCAACTTGCTGGCACAGGTATAAGACAAATCAGTGTTAGACACTAAAAGACCTCTTTCTAGCAGTCAGAGATTTATGCTAATGTTGTTTTCTGCTCTACAGACTTTTTATATTCTTCAGGACTGGTGGCTCTCGTACTGGTGAGTTATTTATAGTATTAATATCTATGCAGCTATGCTTTTATTTTTAAGTACATTGAATGACAGTAATACAGTTTGGGGTCAGGAAGATTTTGTTTAAATGAAATTAATACATGGATGCATTAAATTGATCAAAAGTGACAGTGAAGACTTATTTATTTTTTTACTTTCTATTCATTAAATATATTGTAAATCAATTGTTTCTAATGTTTCTTGAGCAGCATGTTAGAATGATTTTTGAAGGATCATGTGACACTGAAAACGTGGGTTCATAATGCAAAAAATTCAGCTTTGCATCACAGGAATAAATTACATTTTAAAATATATATTCAAATTGAAAATAGTTATTTTTAATTTAGAATAATATTTCAGAATGTTACTATTTTTACTGAATTTGTGATTAAATAAATGAAATAAATGGTGAGCATAAACATACATTTTAATATATATGTTATTTATTGTTATGTTATTTTATTTTATTTTTTTTATTTTTTTTAAACAAAGTGTAATATACACTACCAGTTAAAAGTTTTTGAACAGTAAGATTTTTAATGTTTTTAAAGAGGTCTCTTCTGCTCACCAAGTCTGCATTTATTTGATCCAAAATACAGCAAAAGCAGTAATATTTCAGTATTATTTGTACTATCTAAAATAACTGTTTTCTATTTGAATATATTTTAAAATGTAATTTATTCCTGTGATCAAAGCTGAATTTTCAGCATCATTACTCCAGTCTTCAGTGTAACATGATCCTTCAAATCTTTCTAATATTCTGATTTTTTTATTATTATTAACAGTATTTAAAACAGTTCAGTACAGTTTTTTCAGGATTCTTCGATGGATAGAAGGATCCAAAGATCAGCATTTATCTAAAATATAAAGCTTTCGTAACATTATACACTATAACATTCAAAGGCTTGGAGTCATTTATAGAAATTAATACTTTTATTTAGCAAGGATGCTTTAAATTGATCAAAAGTAATGATAAAGACATTTATAATATATAATAATAATATAATACAAATAATAAATGTTTTTTGAGCAGCAAATCTGAATATTAGAATGAAGGATCACGTGGAGTAATGATGCTAAAAATTAAGCTTTGAAATCACAGAAATAAATTGCTTTTTAAAATATATTAAATTATTTTATTTTTTTTTTTAATTTAAATTATTAGTTATTTTAAATAGTAAACCTATTTTAAAATTGTAAGGTTTTTGCTGTACTTTGGGTCAAATAAATGCAGGCTTGGTGAACAGAAGAGACTTCTTTAAAAACGTAAAAAATCTTACTGTTCAGAAACTAGTAGTGTAAATTATTCATTCAATTATATATATTTTTCTTTGCACAGTGTTTCACATTAAAAGTCACTCTGAAAAATGCTTAAATATAGCCATAAATTTAAATGGAATTATTTAAAACAATTGAAGTAAAAAAAAAAAAAAATCAATTACACTCAGTAGTATAGTGCATGAAGTACATTAAGTGCGTCTTATTTGATCAACCTAAATAGTGTCTTAGATAAACAGTACAGAATGTACATGGTTCTGGTGTTTACCAGCTACCATAATGTAATTATATCTTGATTGACAGGGCCACAGAGCAGGAGAAGCTGGACCTTTCTTCCTCTAACATCAATTCCACAATCGACACAAATGCCACTATCAACACTAACACGACTCAAGAGCTCAACCTGGATTTCTATCTTGGCATCTATGCAGGTATGCTTTTAATCAAAGTCAGCAAAAGTACAAATGTTGACATGTTGCATGTGTGTTCTCCTATGATAATGGTGATATGTTCATCCTATGCTCATCAGGCTTAACAGGAGCAACCATCATCTTCGGCTTCATGCGCTGTCTGATTATGTTTAACGTTCTGGTGAGCTCAGCGGAGAGGTTACACAACCGCATGTTCAACAGCATCCTGAGAACCCAAGTCCGCTTCTTTGACACCAACCCCATTGGTGAGTACAAAAACAGTCATAAGAGTCCATTTTTTAAATTAAGATTTATACATCAACTGAAAGCTGAATAAATAAGCATTGATGTATGGTTTGTTAGGATAGGACAATATTTGGCCGAGATGCAACTATTTGAAAATCTGGAATGTAAGTGTGCAAAAAAATTCTGAGAAAATCGCTTTAAACTTTAAAGTTGTCCAAATGAAGTTCTTAGCAATGCATATTGCTAATCAAAAATTACGTTTTGATATATTTCATTATCATTACTTAATTTCCTAATGATTTTTGGCATGAAAGGAAAAATCATCATTTTCACCCATACAATGTATTTTTGGCAAATATACGTTGCTGCTCAAAAGTTTGGGATCAGTTAAAGGAACACTCCACTTTTTTTGGAAATAGGCTCATTCTCCAACTCCCCCCGAGTTAATAAGTTGATTTTTACCGTTTTGAAATCCATTCAGCCGTTCTCGTGTTCTGGCGATATCACTTTTAGCATAGCTTAGCATAGATCATTGAATCCTATTAGACCAATAGCATCGCATTCAAAAATGACCAACGAGTTTCCATATTTGTCCTATTTAAAACTTGACTCCTCTGTAGTTATATCGTGTACTAAGACCGGTGGAAATGCAAAGCTGCGAGTTTCTAGGCTGATAAGATTAGGAACTACACTTCCATTCCGGCGTAATAGTCAAGGAAGTTTGCTGTCGTAATATGGCCGAAGCAGGCGGAGTATTATAAGAAATGAGTTCCCAGCTAGTTTAGCATTTGCACATGTGCTGCGTGGTATTACTGCTCCTGCTTCGGCAGGGCCTATTGAATGAGCCTATTTCCAAAAAAAGTGGAGTGTTCCTTTAAGACTTGTAATGTTTTTTTTTTTTTAAAGAAGTCTCTTATACTCATCAAGGCTGCATTTATTTGATCAAAAATATAGAAAAAAAAACAGTAATATTGCTAAATGTTATTACAATATGAAATAATGTTTTTTATTTTAATATACTTTAAAATATAATTTATTCCTGTGATGAAAAGCTGAATTTTCATCAGCTGTTACTCCAGTCTTCGGTGTCACATGATCCTTCAGAAATCATTCTAATATGCTGATTTATTATTAGAATTATCAATATTGGAAAAGGTTGTGCTGCCAAATATTTTTTAACCTGTAATTATTTTTAGGATTCTTTGATGAATAACAAGTTACAAGCAGCATTTATTCAAAATATAAATATTTTCTAACAATGTAAATATATGCCATGACGTTTTATTAATTTAACACATCCTTGGTTAATAAAAGTATTAATTCCTTTCAATAAAAGAAATAATTAAAAAAATTATAAATTAAATTAAATAAATGCTGTTCTTTTTAACCCTTTCTTGATCAAAGAATCCTGAAAAAACTGCATAACTGTTTCCAACATTGATAATAAATCAGCATATTAGAATGATTTCTAAAGAATCATGTGACACTAAAGACTGGAGTAATGATGCTGAAAATTTAGCTTTGTATCTCAGGAATAAATTACATTTTAAAATATATTCACATATTTTAAATAGAAATAATATTTTACAATATTACATTTTTTTCTGTATTTTTGATCAAATAAATGCAGCCTTGATGAGCATAAGAAAAGTCTTTAAAAACCTTACTGATCTCAAAACTTTGAGTGGCAATGTACCTGTGCTACTTAAGAATGGTTTTGTGGTCCAGGGTCACAAGTGACTATTTCTGTTAGCTTATCAAAATAGTGTTGAAAGCGACCAACAGAGGGCAGCACATCCTTTGAAATGTCTTTTGGTCAGTTTATCTATCCTGTAAAACCTCAGCTGTTATACAGTTACTGCCAGAGGAGAGAAACAGAATCCCTCATACACAAACTCTTTAAAGTGTGTCTGTCAATATTGAGCGATGGTAGAGTCATGGTAGGGCCATATATATATATATACACTAAATAGAGATTCATTGTTAATGGATGATCAATTAATTGTTATTAAGTAATTAAGGCGCATTGTTTGTCATTTAATAGTCAGCTTGTAAAAATGAAGTGGACTTGACGTAATCGGTGTCAGAGCATTTGTATTGCGTATAATTATTGCTGCGTGTTGTAATCTACACTAATGTTCAAAAGTTTGGGCCTCTATTTTTTTTTTATATGTAGTAATAATAGTACATATATATATATATATATATATATATAATTACAATTAAAATTTTTAAATAACTGCTTTATATTTCAGTATATTTTTACAATCTAATTTATTCCCCTGATCAAATAAATTTTCTTAGCATCATTACTCCAGTCACATGATTCTTCTGAAATCATTCTAATATGCTGATTTGTTTCTCAAAAAAACTTTTTTGTTGAAAACAGATATGCTGCTTAATACGGTGATTCAGAAGTACAGCATTTATTGGAAATCTTCTGTAACATAAATGTCTTTACTGTCACTTATGATTTAATGCTGAATTTTTTTACCGACCCCAAGCTTTTGAACAGTAGTATATGACTTAAATTTAAAGTTAACACATTTCACCATACAAAAAGTGAAGTTTTCATGCCATCGTATCTGTATTTTCAATTTTGCATAACTCAATTTATACAAAACATCTTTGGTATCATGTTCGACAACCCTGAAAGTACCATGGTACATGTTTAAACAAAACATGTGATTTCTGTTGTACATTTTGCTTCTTATTTGTCAGTCTCACTACCTTTGTAAAGATTTCCGTTATTAAATATTACTGAACTTTTATGTCCACTGTCCGACTATTTCCTTAATTTAGTGCTTATGAGTAACTGTTCTCACTGGATAACGTCAGCTTTGGCTGTTTCTGTTTTAAAGTGATTTCCAGAAGTCCTCATTGGAAGAGCTCATAGAAAGGGAAAGTGGACTGGTGTGTTTTCAATGATGTTTACACTAGATTTCAGTGTTTACTCTGGAGTGTTGAGTAAACGGCAGCGTTTGAGGCCTTTGCTCATGCAGGGATGTATATTGGCTGTATTGAGCGTGAAGTGTTTGGATTGAAGTGCAGGTGTGTGTGTGAAGTCAAAGGCTGTTTCTCTTGTGTTTTATCTCTGGAAAATTATGCTCTAGTCTAGATTGATAAATCATGGAGTATTATTAGGACAAATAGCCTTTTATAATGTGTGTGTGTTGTTGTTTTTTTTTTGGTTATTGCACCTTATTTGCAGTAACATTTGACCTATATACATTACATCAAAACTTTAAACACGTAGTTTGTTTGTTTTTGTTTACTTATTTTCCAGTGGAACAAGTACAAACATTTGATGGTATCTTCAAAGTGTGTATATAAAAAGAAAATTAAAAAAATATTTATTTATTTATTTATTTAGAGATTTATTTATTATTTTATGTAAACTAAAAAAGAAAAATAAATGATTTAAGATTTGATTATATAATTATTAAAAAAAATATTATTTGGAAATACCATCAAAACTTTGGACTCACCTTTTATTTTATTTTATTTTTTATTTATTTTTTTTTTTTTGTTCATTTCCCCACTGGAGAAAATTCAGAGTTTTGGTGGTGTCTTCAAAAAATGTCTCCAAATAGTAATAATAATGAATAATTATATTCATATGAATAGATATAAAATAAAAAATATGTATTTATTTGGAGATGCCATCAAAAACAATTATATTATATTATATTATATTATATTATATTATATTATATTATATTATATTATATTATATTATATTAATTATATTATATTATATTATATTATATTATATTATATTATATTATATACCCCCAGTGGAAAACATCCAGAGGTTTGGTGGTATCAAATAATGTCTCCAAATAATAATAATTTAATAATTATAATTATATTTATATATATTTAAATAGATGTAATATAAAAATATGAATTTTGAGTTTTATCATGTAATTTAATGAAAAGTTTATTATTTAGAGATGCCATCAAAATGTTTATTGTTTTGTTTTGTTTTTGTTTTGTTTTGTTTTGCTTTATTTTCCCTCGGAAAAGAAAGTCCCATTTTGGTGGTATCTTTAAATAATGTCTCCAAATAATAATAATAATAATAATAATAATAATTAGTATTATTTTTATATAAATTAATATGAAATAAAAAATAAAAATATGAATTTTTCAATTTAAAAAAAATATAATAATATCATATGACAATTAATGGAAAGGTTATTATTTGGAGATACAGTCAAATTGTATTTTATTTATTTAAATTTTTTTAATTATTATTAGAAAAAGAGAAAGTTCAGAGTATCTTCAAATAATGTCTCCAAATAATATAATAATTAAATAATTATATTTATATATAGGTAAATAGATATAAAATAAAAATATGTATTTTCCAAAGTTTTAATATGTAATCAAAGAAAAGGTTATTATTTGGAGATTTATTTTTATTTTTTTTATTTTTTTTTCCCCAGTGGAGAAAGTCCAGAGTTTTGGTATCTTCAGATAATGCCTCCAAATAATGATAATAATTTAATAGGTATATTTATATATATTTCAATAGATATAAAACAAAAACTAAAAATATTAAGTTTTATGATGTAATTAATAAAACAGGTTATTATTTGGAGATACCATCACAATGTATGTAATATTTTATTATATTATATTATTTTATATTATAGGGCTGATAATGGTGGTCATTATTTGAACGTGCAGGACAAAGTCAGCTGATATGACCAGTATAATAGTTTCTTCTCACCTCCTAAAGAACAAACACAGAGCTGGGTTTTGTGTCACTGAGGGCTGCTTATCGGGGTGTTACTATTGATAACATGAGCAAAAGAGCATTTACAAGTCTCAAAAGTCTAATAGATAGTTTTATGGCTGCTGAAGAGTCAGTTGGAGCCCTTTTTCACGATACTGTTATCAGCAGCGCACACACAAGACACAATTACAGCAGGAGGCACTCATACAAATCACATACTTTGTGGAAACTTTTATGGCTTAAATAAGCTTGTGATGTAGATTAGTTGACAAGACTACTGTATCCTGTGTCTCAGCGCTTTGGCCTTTTTCATTGGTAATCTATGGTCTCTAGCAATAAAGTATGCTTAACAATAGTGGGTGTTTATAATAGCTGCCAGTTTTTTGGGACGCATGATTAGCCATAAACATTTCTGATAAATGACAAGCATGATGCCGTCGTTGATTGAGTTCTCCTTTATTTGCATTATTTGTGTTTAATCTGCCATTTATTGTCCTCCTAGTCACTCAAATAATAGGTTAAAGGCCTTTGTGGCTAGAATTTATCATAACCTGTTAGATAAGAAGTAAATGGTAAAATGGGGTTGTTTTTGATAAAATAATGCAACAGAAAATTTTGCATATCATGTCACTGTCAGCGTTTCAGTTTGTTTTTTAATTAGTGATGCTTTCGTCACTATTACTTAATAAAAGTGTCCAAGGTAAAGAAAAGGAGAGATGTCAAAACTCATTTGGTATCTAGTTAAAATGTATTATTTCATATAGTAAAAGTGCAGTAAATATTGTTTGTTTTTATTGCATTTTTTTGTAAATATCATGATTAAAAGTGTCAGTTTATTTTTCAAATGTCAGTTATTTTTTTGCACGTTGGTTGCTACGCATGGGTTATATTTTATTTTTTAAGTATATATATAAAATTACAAATAAAATATTAATTATCCAAAGCTGTATTATATAATTAATGAAAAGCTTGTCATTTATTAAATATTATTATTAATAGGGTCATTTTAATTTTCATAGAATTGTTGTTGGCTTTTATTTATTTACTTATATTTATGTATTTATTTATTTATTTTTTATTCAAATAATAATTATTTTTAAAAAACAGTTAAAAGTCCAGGTAAAAAGTTTCTTCTTTTTTTATTGTTTTCTTTCTTTTTCTTTTTTTTTCTTTTCTTTTTCTTTTTTTTTTTTTTTTTTATACAGTATATAGCATTAGTTTTTCATGATTAAAAAAGTCATTTTCAGGGACTTGATGCCATTTATTTATTTAGTTTTTATGTATTTTTTCATTTTACTTTTATTTATTTAGTTAGTTATTTTATGCATCTTGGTCGCTCCACTTTTTTTTTTTATCCCTCAGTAGAGCAAGTCCAGAGTTTTGGTGCTATCTTTAAATAATATCTCCTAATAAGAAGAAGAAGAAGAATTTAATGTATTTATGTAAGTGTGTGTATATATATATATATATATATATATATATATATATATATATATATATATATATATATATATATGTGTGTGTGTGTGTGTGTGTGTGTGTGTGTGTGTGTGTGTGTGTGTGTGTGTAAAATATGTAAAACAAAAAATATATGAATTATCCAAAGTTGTATTAATTAATCATTTTGTTAAATATCATGATTAAAAATGCCATTTTATTTTTCAGAGACTTGTTGGCTTTTATTTGTTTAGTATTTACTTATATTTATGTATTATTTATGTATTATATTTATTTACTTTTATTAGTGTAATAATTATTTTCAAAAACAATTAAAAGTGAAGGTTACTTTTTTTTTAAATAGATAGCTTGTATTATTAGTTTGGTATATATCAAGTTTTTTAATGCATTTTATTAAATATAATGATTAAAAAGGTCAGTTTATTTTTCAGACTTGTGAACTTCACTATTTATTTATTTATTTATTTATTAAGTTATTTTTCAGATGTTGGTCACTCCATATGACTTTGACTTTTATTTTATTTTATTTTATTATTTTTCCATCTTTTGCAAAGATGTTTTGGTGGTATCTTCAAATATCTATCTCTAAGTAATAATAATAATAATAATAATAATAATAATAATAATTTAATAATTATATTTATATAAATATATATCAAATTAAAAATAAAAATATAAATTGTCCAAATATCGTGTTTAAAAAGGTTAACTTGTTGGTTTTTGTTTATTGATTTATTTTCTGTTTTATTTACTTAATTATGCAGTATTTTTTTTTTTTTATGTATTTATTGGTTTATTTTCCATGTTGGTTGCACCACATGACTTTTGATTTTACAAAGGCTATTTAAATATTAACATCAGTGAAGCAGTTTTTCGCCATTTTCCTCACACTGTTCTGTCTAGTTCAATCTAGTTAAATTGTTTAGTAATTTTGGTCTCAGAATGGCTCTTCCCCTGTCATTTCAGGAAGAATCCTCAACCGTTTCTCCAAAGACATCGGCCAGCTTGATTCCTTACTTCCGTGGACATTTGTGGATTTCATCCAGGTACGTTTTGTGGTGTGGTGTCTGTTAAACACCACGTAATATGCACATGCTGACGTGGCTGTATTAGAACACCCATCACTTGTGGCCATATGCATTATTCGCTCCGGTAAACCAAGTGTTGAAGTCCAACAACATATTGTGGCTTCTTCCCTGGCAAATGACAATGTGGTCAATACGTGGGTGACAGGCGTCACTTTATGTGCTCAGAGCACTATTGTCTGAAACTTGACAGACTGAGTGGAAGTACAATAGTCTTTCATTTAAGGAGCTTTTCGTTGTGCGGGCCAGCAGAATCCTCCTTGTTCTCTCTTAGGATGAGAAAACACTGCAGTCACTTTGCCTTTCCCACAGTCCAGTCTCACTATCGGTTCCCTTTAGTGTGACAGCAAAGTCAGCATGCATTGTTCAGTACTTCCTAAACAATGGCAGACTCTACTATACTGCTTGTACTATTTCTACAGTATTAGTGCCGTATTTAAAAGATGAGCGCAAATATGTAATTTGTGACCCTGGACCACAAAACCAGTCTTAAGTAGCATTGGTATATTTGTAGCAATAGCCAAAAATACATTGTTTGGGTCAAAATTATAGTTTTTTTCTTTTATGCCAAAAATCATTTGGATATTAAGTAAAGATCATGTTCCATTAAGATATCTTGTAAATTTCCTACTACAAATATATCAAAGTTTAATCTTTGATTAGTAATATGCATTGCTAAAAACTTCATTTGGAAAATTTCAAAGGTGTTTTTTTTTTTTTTTTTTTTTTTTAACTTGTGTTTGTGTGTTTAGTGAAAGTTGAGATGCTGGAAACATGTTAATTTTTATTTAGAGTAAAATCACTTAAACACACATCATGTCACATTGTAATTACAGCTTCTGAACCTGGAAGTATTGCAGAAAATATATATTGTTTGCAGAAATTTGACTTGCTACCTGTACATTTGCTCAGTGTGCAGTTTATGTCAGTAGCTCTTGAATTTTTTTGACTTGATGTAGGTGAATAAGTTTCCTTTGGTACATCTGATGTAATGAAAATTTTATACAATTTTTTTGACATTTTAATCTATGGACATTCCTATTTTTTGTATATTTTACTGTTCAAGACTCTAGACATTTCTCACTCTTTTTAAGTAATAAATTTGAAATACTTAGATCATGTTTACTGGATAAGTATTACTGCAAGGAACGTTTATACTCACAATTTCTAGCCAATAATATATTTTAGAGCTTTAAAAGCGACAGTTTACCCAAAAATGAAAATTACCACATCATTTACTCACCCTCAAGACAAGGTGTATATGACTTTCTTCTTTCAGATGAACACAATCTGAGTTACATTAAAAAATGTCCTGACTCTTCCAAGCTTTATAATGGCAGTGAATGGGTTCAAAAGTCCAATAAAGTGCATCTATCCATCATAAAAAGTACTCCACACAGCCCCAGGGGGTTAATAAAGGCCTTCTGAAGCAAATTGATGCATTTGTGCAAGAAAAATATTCATATTTAAAACTTTAAATTAGATTAGATTTAGAAAAATGTCAGAGGATTTCGATATAGGCCAAGAGGAGACTGGTTTTCCTTTGCTGTAAGCAAAACTTGGTTCTCACAAGACTAAAATATAGCGCTATGTCAACTTTATATATGTCATCCACTGGAACGCCACTCTCTCTTGAATGTGCATACGACAGTTAGCAGAAGCTAGACATTATGGTTTATAAAGATTTATATATGGATGTTTTTCTTACGCAAACACACTTCAGAAGGCCTTTATTAACGCCCTAGAGCCGTGTGGAGTACTTTTTATGATGAATGGATGCACTTTATTGGACTTTAAAATCTCAACACACATTCACTGCCATTATAAAGCTTGGAAGAGCCAGGACATTTTTTAATAGAACTCCAATTGCATTCATCTGAAAGAAGAAAGTCATATACATTAAGGATGGTTTGATTGGTTGGTGAGTAAATCGTGGGGTAATTTTCCTTTTTGAATGATATATCCCTTTAAATCGCTTGAAAATGTGTACATTCATTATAAAAAAAGATTTTAAGATTTTATATTACTTTTAAAAATGAAGCTACTATATCCAGATTTTTCAAGACAACTTAAAATAAGAAATATCTTGCTTTTTTATATATAATTTTAAGTCATCATTAGAAGTCTGCTGAGGCTGCCTAGTGAGCATTGACCTCTGAAGTGAAACCCACTGGTATTCCTGTAGTACATATGTGACCCTGGTCCACAAAACCAGTCTTGAGTAGCATGGGTATATTTGTAACAATAGCCAGAAAAAATACATTATTTGGGTCAAAATTATTGATTTTTCTTTTATGCCAAAAATCATTAGGATATTAAGTAAAGATCCATATGTAAACATTCCATAAAGATATTTTGTAAATTTTAGACTGTACATATGTGACCCTGGACCACAAAACCAGTCATAAGGTTAAATTTGACAAAACTGAGATTTATACATCATATGAAAGCTCAATAAATAAGCTTTCTATTGATATATGGTTTTAGGATCGGACAATATTTGGCTGAGATACATCTATTTGAAATCAGAAATCTGAGGATGCAAAAAAATCAAAAAGACTGAGAAAATCACCTTTAAAGTTGTCCAAATTAGGTTCTTAACAATGCATATTACAAATCAAAAATTACATTTTGATATGTTTACAGTAGGAATTTTACAAAAAATCTTCATGGAACATGAACTTTACTTAATTTCTTAATGATTTTTGGCATAAAAGAAAAATCAAAAATTTTGACCCATGCAATGTATTTTTGGCTCTTGCTACAAATATACCCCAGCGACTTAAGACTGGTTTTGTGGTTCAGGGTCACATATATCAAAACATAATTTTTGATGAGTAATATGCATTGCTAAGAACTTCATTTGGACTTTAAATGTGATTTTCCCAGTATTTAGATTTTTGTGCACCCTCAGATTCCAGATTTTCAAATAGTTGTATCTCAGCCAAATATTCGGTCACACTTTATATTAGGTGGCCTTAACTATTATGTACTTGCATCAAAAAATAAGTACAATGTACTTAATGTGCTCATATTGCATTGCAAAACACTATTGTTTCTATTAAGGTGGGATATGGGTAAGGTTAGGGACAGGTTTGGTGGTTTGGATAGGTTTAAGGGTGGGTTAGGGTGTAAGGGTTGGTTCAACAGTGGTAATTGCAGAAATGAATTACAAATGTAATTACATATAGGTTTTTAAAAATATATAAATACAATGTAAAACATGTATGTACACAATAAGTACATTGTACCAAATGATTAATTTAAATGTAAGTACATAGTAGTTAAGGCCACCTAATATTCATATCCCAACAAATCATACAACAATAGAAAGCTTATTTATTCAGCTTTCAAATGGTGTATATATGATTACTGGATGTCACTATGAATTAAAAATGTAAGACATGTAAGATGAACGTTACCACACTGATGAAGTGACCAAAGCGGTTTCTTTGAAAAGAAGTTTTCAGGAAAGACATTATTGAATTTCTTCTACATATCGATTCCCAGAATCCCAAGCATAGTAATGGTTTTGTCAGTTTCTGGTTTCTGTTCCACCGTAGTCTGTGGTCATTCCAACACTAAACTTAAGTTGTTAACACGGTTAAGGATAAGAGTAGGAGATTATGGGTAATTTAAAAGAGGTCTTGCGCAGAAAGTGTCGAGTCATGCTGTCATTGCAGCCTGGCTGTTTGTCTTCTGTTTTCTTTGATAAATGTTTGTGGTTAAAAATGAGCAACCAAAACCACAAAGTACTGTAATGACCTAGTATTCAACCATCGTGACGCAGTGTTACTACATCTCACTTCTCACCTAAAACGCTATTTATTTATTTTAATAAATGCATTTATTTTTACATAAAATTTAGATTGTCTACCCCTTTTTCATGCTTTCGTTCTTTCATTCACTTACAGGTGTTTCTGCAAATCATCGGAGTCATTGCTGTGGCTTCCTCTGTCATCCCTTGGATTCTGATTCCTGTGCTCCCTCTGTTGATCAGCTTCTTGTTTCTACGCCGCTACTTCCTGCGGACATCACGAGATGTCAAGCGCATTGAATCCACTAGTAAGTGTCTCCAATGTTCTCCTGTCAAATCTGAGAATAATAGTATCTGCAACAATGGTTCTTCAGAGCATCTTTGCTGTGTTGCTAACAGTGTGTTTGCATTCTTACAGCTCGAAGTCCTGTATTCTCCCATCTGTCGTCTTCACTGCAAGGCCTCTGGACCATTCGTGCCTTTAAAGCTGAGGAAAGATTTCAGCAAACATTTGATGCCCATCAGGATCTGCACTCAGGTTGGTAAAAGACTTAGATTAGCTGTTGGCTTTAATCATGTGTTGTTTAAAATATTATCTGTGCTTCTACAGAGGCCTGGTTCCTGTTCTTGACCACTTCACGCTGGTTCGCTGTACGATTGGATGGAATGTGTTCCATCTTTGTGACCATCACAGCCTTCGGATGTCTTCTTCTTAAAGACAGTAAGATATCCAGCTCACGCTACTTAGCAAAACACAATGCTTAAGGATAGTTTATAGTGACAGTGTGCTGAATACTGAGCGCTGGGACAACACAGGCTGCACAACTATTGTAAATATTATACATTTCTCAATATCTGATAAATAAGCTGTTAAAATGATCATTCAAAAATGCATGTGTACACCGCCATTCAAAAGACTTGTAATGTTTTTTAAAAGAAGTCTATATTCTCATCAAGGCTGCATTTTTTTTTTTTTTTTCAAAAATACAGAAAAAAGACTAATATTGTGAAATATAAAATAATGGTTTCTATTTTAATATACTTTAAAATATGATTTAATCCTGTGATGCAAAGCTGAATTTTCATCAGCCATTACTCCAGTCTTAAGTGTCATGATTCTTCAGAAATCATTATAATATGGCGATTTATTTTTAGAAATATCTATGTTGGCAACAGCTATTTTTTTTGGAACCTGTGATACTTTTTTTTAGAATTCTTTGATGAATAAAATGTTAAAAAGAACAGCATTTATTAAAAAAATACATATTTTCTGACAATATAAGTCTTTGCTATCACTTTTTATCAGTATAAAACATCCTTGCTGAAAAGATTTTTAAATAAATGCTTTTCTCTTGTCAATAAACTCTTTTCTCTTGTCAATAAACTCTATAAAAAGTATCAGGTTCCCAAAAAATATTAAGCAGTACAAATGTTTTCAACATTAATAATAAATCAGCATATTAGAATGATTTCTGAAGGATCATGTGACACTGAAGACTGGAGTAATGATGCTGAAAATTTAGCTTAGATCACAGGAATAAATTAGATTTTAATCTATATTAAAATAGAAAAACATTATTTTAATTTGTAATAATATTGCACAATATTACTTTTTTTCTGTATTTTGATCAAATAAACACAGCCTTAGTGAGCATAAGAAACATCTTTTAAAAAACATTAAAACTCTTACTAATCCCACACTTTTGAATGGCAATGTATAACACATTAAAGACACATTAAATTGATCTGAAAAGACATGTTGAAATGTTACAAAAGATTTCTGTTTCAAATAAATCCCTTCTTTTCATTTTTCTATTCATCTCAAAATCCTGAAAAAGTTATCACAATTTCTGAAAACTATTAAGCAGCACAATTGTCTTCAACATTATTATTATTAATAATAATAATAAGTGTTTCATGAGCACCAAATCTAGAATTATTTCTGACTGATCTTGTGACACTAAATATTAAGTTGCAGAAAATTCAGGAATAAATTAAATTTCAAAACATAGAAGCAGCTATTTAGTTGGTATAATATTTCATAATATTACTTGTACATATGATCAAATAAATGGCTAAAGGTACACTGTCCTTGAATTTTTAAACTGTAGTGTGTGTATAGGTTCATATGTTGTTTTATTTTTCTACATGAAGCATGAACTGATAATGTCATACTTCTGAAACAATTTAAAAAGTCCACTGGGATCAGTGGGAAATGTCCTTATAGGAGTTTTAGATCTTTGTTTCAAATCCATATTTTCATGCCAGTGAAGTCTCCTTTTTTGAGAACACTGATCATGTCTGGTTCTCACAGGTATGAAGGCGGGGGATGTGGGATTGGCCTTGTCGTATGCAGTCACTCTAATGGGAATGTTCCAGTGGGGCGTTAGACAGAGTGCTGAGGTGGAGAACATGGTAAGAACCTATTACTCTGTCAGCTATAAAGTTCCTTTCAGGCTGATGCACATAGTATGGATTACTGCCTTTGAAGATAGATGTCTGCACTTCCAATCAAAAGTTTTTTTATATTTTAGTCTCTTCTGCTCACCAAGCCTGCATTTATTTGATCCAAAGTACAGCAAAAACAGTACAATTTTGAAATGTTTACTATTTTAAAAAATTGCTGTTTACTATTTGAAAATATTCTGAAATGTAATGTATTCCAGTTATTTCAAAGCTGCATTTTTAGCATCATTACTCCATTCTTCAGTGTCACATGATCCTTCAGAAATCATTTTAATATTCTGTTTTGCTGTTTAAAACACATTATTATTATTATTATGATAATGATGATGTTAAAAACAGAACTGAATTTATTTCAAATCTTTTGTACATTATAAATGTCTTCATCGTCACATTTGATTAATTTGATTACTTTAAAGCAACCTTGTTAAGTCCTTTCTTTCCCCCAGAAAAAAGTAATTATACTGATTCCAAGCTTTTGAATGGTATGGTGTATAATGTTACAACAGCTTTTTATTTTAGATAAATGATGACCTTTGGATCTCTCTATTCATCAAAAAAATCTGAAAAAATGTACTCAAGTGTTTTAAATATTGATAATGAACAGCAAATCAGAATATTAGAATGATTTCTGAAGGATCATGTGACACTAAAGACTTAGCTTTGAACACAGGAATAAATTATATTTTTAAATATATTCAAATAGAAAACAGCTATTTTAATTAGTAAATATATTTAAAAATTGTACTGTTATTGCTGTACCTTGGAATCAAATAAATATAGGCTTGGCGAGCAGAAGAGACTTCTTTAAAATACATAAAAAAATTAAAAATAAAAACCTTTGACTGTTGTGTTTATAAAAACAAAGCTAAACTGATTCATATTTTAAATCTACAAGTTAAACCCCTCAACAATTCATAAACTGATTTGCTTTGTCCTTCTAGATGACGTCAGTGGAGAGAGTTGTTGAATACACAGAGCTCGAAAGCGAAGCACCTTGGGAAACTGATAAACGCCCCCCTCCCGAATGGCCAAATCGGGGCCTGGTAACCTTCGACAAGGTCAACTTCTCCTACAGTTCTGATGGACCCGTTGTCCTCAAGAACATCTCGGCCATGTTCAGACCCAGAGAGAAGGTAAGTCCAGCACCGCAGCTCCAAAGCATAATGTGGTGCGTCTGTCTGAACATGTGCAGTGATGTTTTCTGCTCTGCTTTGATTAGGTTGGGATTGTTGGAAGGACCGGTGCAGGGAAAAGCTCCCTGATTTCAGCGCTGTTCCGTCTAACGGAACCAGAGGGAAAAATCTTGGTGGATGGAGTGTTGACCTCAGAGATCGGCCTGCACGACCTCCGCCAGAAGATGTCGATCATCCCGCAGGATCCCGTGCTGTTCACTGGAACCATGAGGAAGAACCTGGACCCCTTCGGCCAGCACTCGGACCATGACTTATGGAACGCTCTGGAAGAGGTGAACACACACTTATACACTGTGATAGAGGGGCAAAAATCAGAAATTAGCATTTTACTATTGTCAGTTCCATCGTCCTGAAGTCAATGTGTTTTTGGTTTATATCTGAAATATGGTCTATGGTTAAAGGAGCAGTTCACTTCCAGAACAAAAATTTACAGATAATGTACTTGCCCCGTTGTCATCCAAGATGTTCAAATTTCTTTTCGTCAGTCATAAAGAAATTCGTTTTTTTGAGGAAAACCTTTTAGGAATTTTCTCCATATAGTGGACTTCAATAGTGCCCATGAGTTTGAACTTCCAAAATGCTGTTTCAGTGCAGCTTCAAAGGGCTCGAAACAATCACAGCCAAGAAATAAGAGTCTTATCTAGTGAAACCATCTGTTTCTAATAGGGATGCACCGGATGTTTGGCAACCGAACATGACGTGACGTGATCAAATAGAGGTGTGCATCATATTTATTCAATGGATAGCCTTTTAAGGTTTCATCGCAATTCTTGTATTTCAGTCCCCACATTTAAGACCACCTGAAATCATAATTAAGACTTTCTTAACCCCTAATAACACTGCAGTCATCGATGAAAATTAAGAGCTTAATTTCAAGAACTGACTTTCAAAAACAACCCTTACACAAAATAAGTTCCATTTTATTTTTTTCCCACCATGTTCGGGGCACAAGAAAAATATTAGGGGACTAAATTAATATCAGCGGATGAAGTATAATCGTCTCTCATTGTCTCTGAGAGAATGCAGGTCAGATGCTGAAAGCGCTGTCAGTTTTTACTTTCACTTTAACATATTGCGCAGTTTTTACGTTGCTTGTGTGATATCCATTGGCTCACCTCCATGGTTTAAAGCATAAATATTTATAAAAATGCAGTATATACAGAAAAGACATATCTTTAAAATATTGTGACGTAACACCAACGTAAAGCCATTGTTTTTCACTCACTGAAAGCTACATCTGTCTCGATCTCTGCTCTCATCACTGCGCGCACGACTGCAGACACACCCCCTCTTGAAATTTCGGCATTACAAATTTTGCAAATCGCTATCCGTGGGTCTTTCTCAGATATACTGAAATACGCCCACACCGCAGACGTGTTGCTTCAGACAAGCACGTGCAGGCCGCGGTTTCTGTTTGCGTCAACATGCTGTTTCGGCCGTGTTGTTTCGGTGATAAAAATCTTTGGGACGAAAACCGAAAATGCACTTTTGGGCCATTTTCGGCCAAAAATTTTCGGTGGCCGAATATTCGGTGCATCCCTACAAAAATTATTACAAGCACCGACAGAGAGAGACTGTTTAGTATCGCATCACATGTCTTCCATGAGAAGAGAAAGGGCTGGTTGTTGCTGGTTACTGTTTGATGACTGGAATCGCGAAAGTAGTAAATAAACTACAGAACGTTATGTTGGCTAATACACGCACTAATTAATTGCACTAATAAATCTGCTAGTACTGAGGTCGTCTTGCAGGTTTCCGTCAAAATAAAAGTCAACAATCATAAAAGTTAGTATTGTAATTTTACTGTTGTTCTGTAAAATAAAACAAAACAAAAAAATAATAATGATAACAATCATTACAACAGCTCTATTAATACAGTTATTATAACATTCTCCTTTGCTCAGCAAGGCTGCATTTATTTGTACATTAAAAAACACATGCCTGATTCAAAAAGGGGGTTTTAAAAATGGCCAAAGAATATTATTTTACTAACTTAATCATTTTAAGTTAAATTGTGCTTTGTTGGTAGGCTATAATGTCAAAATGTTAAAAATGTACAGTTTTAAATAAATATTTTTAAATTGTTGTTTTGTAATTGATTTTTTTTTCTTTGAAAAGCAAGACAAAACTGTAAAAAGCAAATATTGGCTATTTAATTTATACAATGGTGAAAAAAATTGGCAAAATACATGGAGGAAAAACAAGAAAAACCGTGTTCTGTAATCAGCCTTCGGCCCTTTTCATTTCGGTGCATCCCTAGTTTCTAAAATAAATAAATAAATAAATAAAAAATAAATAATATACTTTTTAACTTCAAATGCTCGTCTTTTCTAGCTCTGCGTGACAACATTTTTAACTCTGTGTATTCCGGTTTTATTTAGTTTACTTTTTTGTAAAGAGCGTTTGACCTTTTTTTGCAAGTTTACTTCGTAAACACTGGGTTGGTACTTCTGCAGCGAAGTAGGACGATTTTGGAGGAGAACACGAGATGGGAGTTTTTTGACATAACCTAACTGTATTGACCCGGATTACACAGAGTACGCATGCACATGGCAGAGCTAAACAAGATGAGCATTTGAGGTTAAAATGTATATACATTTTTATTTTTTTAAGAAAACGACCCTTATTCCTCAGCTGGGATCATTTAGAGCCCTTTTAAGCTGCATTTAAACTGCATTTTGGAAGTTCAAACTTGTGGGCACAATTGAAGTCCACTATATGGAGATCATTCCTGAAATGTTTTCCTCAAAAACATTACTACTGAAGAAAGAAATGCATGAACATCTTGGATGACAATGGGGTGAGTAGATTATCTGTACATTTTTGTTCTAGAAGTGACTTACACCTTTAACACATGCTCAATGCGTTTCAAGTTTTATTCTACATCAGAAAATACATTAGTAAATTCACAATTTTTTAAGCGTTTACTTGTCTTGGATGTTGCTAAGAAGTGTGTTAATGGGTCTACAGAGGTTTTCTGTGATTTTAAACGTCTTCACAAGATTTGTGACATTAAGATCTTGTTTAAATGGGTTCATGAATCTATTTTCTGATGTGACCTTTCCCCCAGTGAATTGATGTTATGATTATTGACGTAATACACTATTAAGTGATCTCAAAGTCCAGCTCATGGAATGAATCTGTGCTTTGTTTGCTCAAAGGTCCAGCTGAAGGCTGCTGTGGAGGAGTTGCCTGGTAAACTCGAGACAGAACTGGCTGAGTCTGGATCAAACTTCAGTGTGGGTCAGCGGCAGCTTGTCTGTTTAGCTAGGGCCATTCTGAGGAAGAACCGGGTTCTCATCATCGATGAGGCCACTGCAAATGTGGATCCTCGGTGAGTCCTTTACCTAGCTAACTTCGACCTGACTCTTAAGATTACCCATACAAATGAATATAGACACTATAAGAGCTATAACAGAAATGTGTGTGCTCTACAGGACGGACGGGCTGATCCAGAAAACCATCCGTGACAAGTTTAGGGAATGCACTGTCCTCACCATTGCACACAGACTCAACACCATCATAGACAGCGACCGCATCCTGGTGAGTGCAGAGATGGAGAGCTCTTTATCATTATGCATTCAGGTCCATTATGAGCTGGAAGAGATGTGCAAAACAATTTTAGGACAGGAACCAACATTTGCAAATGAGCCAAGACTATCAAAATTCACATTATTAACTTTTTTCTTTTTTTAAGAAAGAGACATATAACTATTCACAAAAAAACGCTGTTTGGGTCAATTTTAATAAACTCACAATTGCAAATTATAAAATCAGAATTGCATATTATAAAGTCACAATTGCAAGTTATGGAGTCAGAAATGTAAGATATAAACAATTCTAACTTTTTTCAGAATTGTGTGAAATAAACTCAAAATTGCGAGTTATAAAGTCAGAATTGTGTGATAGAAACTCACAACCGCGAATTATAAATTTAGAATTGCAAGATATATATATATATATATATATATAGTCATAATTGTGAGTTATAAAGTCATAAATGTAAGATATAAACAATTCGGACTTTATTTCAGAATTGCGTGATAGAAACTCAAAATTGCGAGTTACAAAGTCAATTGCGCAATTCTTTTTATCACAAATTCAAATTTGTATCTTGCAATTCTGGCTATTTCTTTCACAATTGTGAGTTTATATCACGCAATTATTGTTTTCTTAGAATTGTGAGATTGCAATTACAAGTTAAAAAGTCAAATTTTCAGTGTGGAAAAAAGGCCGATATGTTTTCAGAATAGCGAGTTTATATCTCACAATTCTGACTTTATAACTTGCAATTGCAAGTTTTTGTCACGCAATTCTGAGAAAAAAAGATTTTCACGCTTATATCGTGCAATTCTGACTTAATTTCTAAACATTGCAAGTTTATATAAAAATTCTGAGAAAAAAAATCAGAATTGCAAGATATAAACTCACAATTCTGACTTTTTCTCAGAATTGCGTTTCTCAGAGTGATAAATGTCAGAATTGCAAGATAAAAACTCGCAATTCTGACTTTTGTGAGTTTACATTGCGCAGTTTTTTTTCCTCGGAATTGTGAGATATAAACTTGCAATTGCAAAAGGGAAAAAAGACTGATATGTTCTCAGAATTGCAGGGTTATATCTCACAGTTCTGACTTTATAACTTGCAATTGAAAGTTTCTGTCACACAATTCTAAGATAAAGTCAGATTTGCAAGTTTGTGAAATACAAACTCACAATTCTGACTTTTTTATCAGAATTGCAAGGTAAAACCTCGGAATTCTGACTTTTTTCTCACAAATGCGAGTTTGTATCTTGCAATTCTGACTTTAATTCTGACTCTAATTCTTAATATATTGCACTTTTTTCTCAGGAAAAATATAAACTCGTAATTGTTAGAAAAAAAGTCAGAATTGCAAGATACAAACTTACAAATCTGACTTTTTTCTCAGAATTGCAAGATAAAAACTCAGAATTCAGACTTTTTTTCTCGCAAATGCGAGTTTGTATCTTGCAATTCTGACTTTTTTCTAACAATTGTGAGTTTATATTTTTCCTGGGAAAAAAGTGCAATATATAAACTCATAATTGCAAAGTATAAAGTCAGTATTGTGATATGAACTTGCAAATCTGACTTTTTTCTCTGAATTGCGTGACAACTTGCAATTGCATGTTCTCAATTCTGAAAACTCAATTCTGACTTTTTTCTCGCAGTTGTGAGTTTACATCTCACAATTCTTATTCCTCAGTATTTCGAGATATAAACTTGCAGTGGTGAATTATAAAGTCCAGTTTTGAGGGAGAAAAAGACTTCTATGTTCTCAGAATTGCAAGTTTATATCTCACAATTCTGACTTTATAACTTGCATTTGCAAGAATCTGTCACACAATTCTAAGATTAAAGGGATAGTTCACCCAAAAATGAAAATTTGATGTTTATCTGCTTACCCCTAGGGCATCCAAGATGTAGGCGACTTTGTTTCTTCAGAAGAACACAAACAAAGATTTTTAACGAAAACCGGTGCAATTTGCATGCCTAATAATGGAAGTGGATGGGCACCAGACCTTTAAAAGTAAAAAAAATGCACAGACAAATCCAAATTACACCCTGTGACTCGTAACGATACATTGATGTCCTAAGACATGAAACGATCAGTTTTTGCGAGAAACTGAACAGTATTTATTTCATTTTTTACCTTTGATTCACAGCCACGTCCATCTGTCATGAGCACAAGCTTGTCATCCGGCTCGTTATACGTGAACGCGTTCTGGCGTAGTATATGCAAACTCCGTAAGGGGAAATCGGTGAAAAGTCTCGGATGAGTTTGCGCAAGCAAACGTAATCTTTTAGCTTTAAATCGGTTTGAACAATCAGGATAAGCACAAGTAATTACCATTTTGAATAGCCGCTATACCCACAGTCTGTGTGCACTGTGTAAACAATGAGTGTCGTATACACGCGATAGATCACTTCGCTGTTTGCGTATTCTACGCCAGAGCGCGTTCACATGTCACGAGCCGGATGCTAAACTCGTGCTCATGACAGATGGACGTGGCTGTGTATCAAAGGTAAAAAATTATATAAATACTGTTCAGTTTCTCGCAAAAACAATCGTTTCGTGTAATGTCACAAGCCGCAGGGTGTAATTTGGATTTGTCTGTGCATGTTTTTGTTCACTTTTAAAGGCCTGGTGCCCATCCACTCCCATTATTTGGCTGGCAGACTGCACCGGTTTTCGTTAAAAATCTTCGTTTGTGTTCTGCTGAGGAAATAAAGTCACCTACATCTTGGATGCCCTGGGGGTAAGCAGATAAACATCAAATTCTCATTTTTGGGTGAACTATCCCTTTAAGTCAGATTTGCAAGTTTGTGAGACATAAACTCACAATTCTGGCTTTTTTTTATCAGAATTGCAAAATAAAAATTTTTTTTCTTTCAAATGCGAGTTTGTATCTTCCAATTCTGACTTTTTTCTAACAATTGTGAGTTTATATTTTTCCTGGGAAAAAAAGTACAATGTATAAACTCATAATTGCAAGGTATAAAGTCAGAATTGCAAGGTATAAACTTGCAAACTTGACTTTTTTCTCAGAATTGAGTGACAAAAACTTGCAATTGCAGGTTCTCAATTCTCAAAACTGAATTCTGATAATTGTGAGATATAAACCTTGTTATGGCGGGTGATGAAGTCCAGTTTTAAGGGGGGGAAAGACTGATATGTTCTCAGAATTGCGAGTTCTAAGAAAATTCTGAGGAAAAAGGAATTGTGAGATTGTATATTGCAGTTCTAACTTTCAATTGCAAGTTTGAAAAAGAACCAGATTTCAAAGCCTCAAAAACACGTTTGTTTTTCTCACAGGTTCTGGACGCAGGTCGTATCCACGAGTATGACGCCCCCCACATACTCTTACAGAACCACAGTGGGATCTTCTACAAGATGGTGCAGCAGACAGGAAAGGCAGAAGCGGCCTCTCTGCTGCAGACCGCCAAACAGGTGAGCACAGGAGCGCAGGTTAATATCGACGTGAAGTCTCCCGTCCGTGTCGCCCTGTCCGATCGCCAAATATGTGCCACATGTACCTGTGCCAGAAACCCACAATACAGTGTGTTTGAAAGAGCCCAGGCCTTTGTGCTGTCAGTCAGTATTAGATTCCCCCTCCTCAGCGGCATGTTGTTCTCCCTTCGGATCGGGTTCCTCTCCGCCTCCTTCAACCAGTGAGCTCATTCTCTGCGCCGGCCCCTCTGGAGCTGACCGCCGGGGCTTTCAAGCACACATCTACCTGATATTAGACCACTCCGCCATTGTGCCGTCTGAATGCCGGCTCAATTGAGAGTATATCTGATAGTGTGGCCAACTGTTTGTCGGCCATGCTTTGTGTTGTTGGGACTTTTTCTCCGTGTATCTGTGGGGGGTGGGGGTGGGGGACGAACACCAGGTGCTTTTTCTTCTTTTTGTCTTTACGCTCATTGTTAGCCATGGGTGCTTTTAAATACAATGAGAGGTTTTGATTACTGCATAATAATGATATTAAATAAGAGGGGATTTTTACGTCCATTCAGCCTGCTGTGTTCCATCCCCTGTGTTTAGAAAAGCATTGTCAGGGAAGGTTTGGGAACAGAGTGACGCCTTTTATCCGTTTCCAGGTCTCATTAAAGGGTCACATATGCTACTAGTCAAAACGTTTGGAATGATTACAATTTTTAATGTCTTTGTAAGACGTCTGTGTTTTTTGTTTTTTTTTTTGTTAAAAATCCATTAATATTATTACAGTTTAAATAAATCTTTTCTAATTGATTATATTTTAAAATGTAATTTATTTATGTGATGCAAAGCTGAATTTTTAGCATCATTACTCCAGTCTTCAGTTACTCTAATATGCTGATTAGCTGCTCAAGAAACATTTCTGATTATAATTGGTGTTCAAAACAATTGTTCTGCATAATATTTTTGTGGAAACTGTGATGCATCAGCATTCAAAAGATCTGAAAACAAGAAATTAAATTATTTACTTTCAGTTGATTGAAAGTGACAAAGTCATTTATAATGTTGCAAAAGAAAATCTGTTTTCAAAGAAATGCTGTTTTGAACGTTCTGTTAATCAAAGAATGCTGAAAAAAATATCTTTTCCAAAAAACTATTAAGCAGCAAAACAGTTTTCAACATTAATGATGATGATTTAGATGATTAACATTAATGATGATAAAAACAATGATTTCTGAAGGATCATGTGACACTGAAGGAGTATTGCTGCTGAAAATTCAGCTTTGCATCACACAAATAAATTACATTTTAAAATCTAATCAATTAGAAAACAATTATTTTTAATTGTAATATTATTTCATAATATTACAGTTTTTATTGTATTTCTAGTCAAATAAATGCAGCTTTAGTGAGCATTAGTGAGACTTGCACTACTGGTCAAAAGTTTTTGAACAGTAAGATTTTTAATGTTTTTTTAAAGAAATCTCTTCTGCTCACCAAGCCTGCATTTATTTGACCCAAAGTACAGCAAAAACAGTACAATTTTGAATTATTTGTACTATTTAAAATAACTGTTTTCTACTTGAATATATGTTAAAATATGTTTTATTTCTGTGATTTCAATGCTGAATGTTTAGCATCATTACTCCAGTCACATGATCCTTCAGAAATCATTCTAATGTTCTGATTTGCTGCTCAAAAATATTGTTTTATTATGTTGAAAATAGCTGAGTAGAATTTTTTCAGGTTTCTTTGATGACTAGAAATTTCAGAAGAGCAGCATTTATCTGAAATGGAAATCTTTTGTAATCTTTTTGTGTCTTTATCATCACTTTTGATCAATTTAAAGCATCCTTGCTAAATAAAAGCATTCATTTCTATAATATCTTTTCTCCAAAAAAAAAAATTGTACTATGAAAAATGTTATAATGTTACAAAAGCTTGTTATTTTGAATAAATGCTGATTTTTGGATCTTTCTGTTCATTAAAGAATCCTAAAAAAATTGTACCCAACTCTTTTAAATATTGATTAATAATGTTTCTTGAACAGTAAATACAAAAAAACAGCATATTAAAATGATTTCTGAAGAATGACTGGAGTACTGATGCTGAAAATTCAACTTTGAAATCATAGGAATAAATTACATTTTAAAATATAATCAAATAGAACGCTGTTATTTTAAATAGTAAAAATATTTCACAATGTTACAGCTTTTGTCATATTTTGGATCAAATAAAAGCAGGCTTGGTGAGCAAAATAGACTTTTAAAAAACATTAAAAATCCTACTATTCAAAAACTTTTGACTGGTAGTGTATATTAAAGAAATATTAAAAATCTGAATCCAAACTTTTCTCTTTCTTTTCATTCACAGGCGTACATGAACCGCAGTCCGGCCCACCAGCTCAACGGCTTTGCCACCACAGGAGATGGCAGCTTGGTTATCTTCGAGACTGCTTTATAACAGCCCATGAAGTGCCTGATGTACACAGCGCACAGCTACGGCCAGCATCCTCCTCCTGCGGAGGGCAGCGGGCACAAGTTCTGCCTCCTCGCCCAAAACACCAGGCTGAGCGGAGCCAGAGACGCGTGTATGCGCTCTCACTGAACGACTCCAGAGAGGACTTCATACACCAGCGCTCCGATGTCTCCAGTATGATAGGCTAAAGATTGTACACCACTGTATATTACGATTATTAATATGTGCCTTAATGTGTATGTGTAGAACCAGGACTGCTAGGGGCCAAAGAGATAGCTTGCCTTTGCTCAAATGAAGCACTATACTATGAGCTAGACTAATTTAGTTTTCCCGGTGCCTTTATACTACGTGAATCTTAATGGCTGCTGATTCTGACAGCAACAGTAAGGCCTTATGAGGACGACACTGTACCGAGAGGGCTTTAAAAAGTGGAACAGCATCTATTTTGTGTATTTATTATTATTTGTGATTCTGACACTCCTTATGCCTTAATAAAAAAAATCACTTTTCAGAACCAGCTTAAAGAAAAACATTTGCTGGAAACAATCATTCTGTGATGCTGAATTGATTCAGAGAAATCTTGTGCAAACGTTCTTGTGCAATACAAACTGTTATGTTTAATGTGCCCATTTAATGTAATGCTGTCCCTGATTTCCTTGAACTTAAAAAAAAAAAGTTTTATTTTTATAATTAGTTTTGTGAATCTGTAAGAATGAAAGGGATGTTAAGTGACTGCACAAAGCGCACAGACACCAGTTAAGCACTGCTGTTTCTTGTCTTGAATTTTTTTTTTAATGTTGTCTTTTTTATGGTTTCATTTTTGTTTTATGGAGAGGTAAAGAAAAAGAGAAAGTTGCAGTACCAGCCACTAAAGAGTTTTGTGAAATGCAGTTTAGCCCAACAGCTTTATTTAAATCAAATCAATGAATTCAGTGTTTTTTTTTAACTTCTTAGTTATTTGTTTGAGAATTAAGTTAAATGTTTGTTGTCATATCCCATCTGGGTTTGTGTTCTGTTTGAATTGACAGCATGGTTCCTGCTGGTTGGAAGAATCAGTGTTTGCTGTTCAAAAGTCAAAAGTACATGTTTGTATTCTTTGCATTTATGTTAAAATGTGCATTTGCCATTGTTCATGTCAGATTCTTGTATTTGGATTAAACCACTTGAAATCAGTCAAAACATCTCTTTTTTTTATGAAAACAGTTTAAGTCAAAAGTGTACATACACCTTGCAGAATCTGCAAAATATTAATTATTTACCAAAATCAGAGGATCATACAAAATGCATGTTCATTTTTTTAGTTAGGACTGACCTGAATAAGATATTTCACATAAAAGATATTTACATTTAGTCCACAAAAGAAAATAATACATACGCTTGATACTTAATTCTGTGTTGTTGCTGAATTATCCACTTTTTTTTGTTGTTGTTGTTGTTTAGTGATAGTTGTTCATGAGTCCCTTGTTTGTCCTGAACAGTTAAACTGCCCGCTGTTCTTCGGAAAAATCCTTCAGGTCCCACAAATTCTTTGGTTTTCACCATTTTTGTGTATTTGAACCCTTTCCAACAAATGACTGTATGATTTTGATATCCATCTTTTCACACTGAGGACAACTGAGAGGCTAATATGCAACTATTACAGAAGGTTTAAATGCTCACTGATGCTTCTAAAGGAAGAGCCAGGGCTGAAAACCTTTGAATAGAATGGAGATTTTTCTTATTTTGCCTAAATATCATGTTTTCTTTTTCATTTAGTACTGCCCTTCAGAAGTTACAGAAGACAATATAGGTCAAATTTACCTTGATCTACAAATTTTAAAAGTTTTCACCCCCAGCTCTTAATCCATCGTTTTTCTTCTGAAGCATCAATGAGCGCTTGAATCCTCTGTAATAGTTGCAAATGAGTCCATCCGTTGTCCTCAGTGTCAAAAATACCCCAAAAAGCAGAAATATCTAAGAATTTGTGTGACCGGAAGGATTTTTCTGAAGAACAGCAGGCAGTTTAACTGTCTAGGACAAACAAGGGATTCATGAAATATCACTGAACAACTGAAAAAACAGCTGTGGAGCACTCAGGTAACAACACAGTATTAAAAATCAAATTTATGTAAACTTTTTATAAATTCAACTATTATTTTCTCTTGTGGACTATATGTAAATGTCATGTATGTGAAATATTCAGGTCAGTAGCCTACTAAAAAAAAAAAAACATGCATTTTGTATGAGTTCAAAATAAAGTTCCTCTTATTCTGGTTAAATAATTAACATTTTGCAGATTCTGCAAAGTGTATGTAAACTTTTGATATAAATTGCACTTATTTACACTGTTATAAATCTGTAAAATAACAGACAAGGTACTGGCTCATTACACAAGACATCTTTTTATTCATTAACTCTAAGCTGAAGTGATAAAAAAAACGGTAAAACATCAGATTTTTGAACTTTTAATTTAATTTAAAAGTAGTCTAACTTTAAAACGCTTCTCTTATTTTCCAGTCATTTGAGTTCTGTTAAGTTGTTTATTTCAAGAATATGTGCAAAGTTAATCACAAGTAGCTTTTCCACAAGCTGCGGTAAATACGTATGTTTATCTTTGTCTGTGTACATTACTCCGGTTCAGAAAGGTAGGTTGAAAACCACGTCTAATTTTTTCCTCCAACTTCAAAATGGACAGACATCGTTGTTTTAACTATTTTATACAAATGCGTTTGACTATCTTTGCAAGTTCGCTTTAACACTGGGTCGGTACTTCCGCCTAACGTCCGTGACTACAATGCATGAAGTCGAGCTAGCGCAAGACAGCCATTTGTGATTAAAAATGTAGAAAATCGTTTTGTTTCGCTAGATAAGGCCCTTATTCTTCGGCTGGTAGTCCTTTGAAGCTACATTGAAAACCGTTGACTGTCCACTATATGGAGAAAAATCCCGGAATGTTTTCCTCAAAAACCTTAATTTCTCTTCGACTGAAGAAAGAAAGACATGAACATCCTGGATGACATGGGGGTAAGTAAATGATCAGGATTGTTTTCATTCTGTTAAACATCTGTCATAATTTGAGGAAATATTTGGTATGTGTTGCATGTACAGTAAAAAAAAAAAAAAAATCCAATAATCTTCACAGTGCATGTAAAGTAAAGTTACAATATCTGCTAACCAGCCAAAAATATGAAGAATTTATGAAAATGGCTTTTTTAGGAAATGTAAAGATCAAGTGAATACAGCATTACATTTTTTATGAATCGCACTAGATGAACATGTTAAATTGACTACACTAATCATGTCACAGGGCATAGTATGTTATCCTAACCTTCATTTCCATATGGGTTGATTACAGCTGGGAAACCCCCTGTATTCCAATAACCAGGAGAAGAAAAACGTTGTCACTTTACATCCCGCTCCATAATGGCTTTAAGATTTGGTGCCGGAGGTGACAGCAGGTATTTGTTTACAGTCTGTCATCCGTGTCCCATGGTGTTTTGAGACTATGTTATGTTAGGGCATAAAGGAATTAACCTGAAGGCAAAATCCTGGATTGACTGAGAACAAGAGGCAATGTGTTAGGCAAGCAGGCATCGAATCACAGCCTCTTGTCCTCAACATTTGTGGCTTTGTTTGTAATCGTAACCATCATCTCTGGAGTGTAAGCGATACTGTAGGCCTTTCTCCTCCTGGATGGACAAACAAAAGTGTGAGATCTTTGCAGTAGACGATCCTATTGTGTTCAGTTCAAAGGTGTGCACAAGAAGGAATGCTTGCCTTTACTTCTTCATTGAAAAGGCACTTTCAATACACTCTGGTAATGCGTAAAAATTGAGAGAAGATGTGAAAGGATAGCCAGATCCATTATTATGGAAGATATGTGGTATGCTTCCCTTACAGCGATGATCTCATGGCAAAGCTCAACACAAACACACTCTCTCAAGCATGTGAAGTAGGCCAGTTACTTTAATTCTGTGCATTCAACTCGTGATTTAAAAGCCTGTCCTTGCATTACAAGTGGAATTTGCAATATTTTATTAATATTGTTACAGTTGTTATGTAACCAGTATATAAAAGTATTTGGACTCTTTCAATGTCATTGCAGCATTTACAGTGCCTCATTTTTTTCATGTTTTGTTATGTTGCTGCCTTATGTTAAACTGTTTCAAATTACTTTTTTCCACATCAATCTACACTCTATGCACCATGATGACAAAGCAAAACAGAACTGTCACAACTTCATACATTTATAAAAAATAAAACAACTGAAATAAGTACCTTGCATAAGTATTCATACCCTTAACTCAGTACTTAGCTGAAGCACCTTTACAACCTGAAGTCTTTTTGGGTATGATACAACAAGCTTTGCACATCAGCATTTGGCAATTATCTGCCATTCTTCTCCTCACCTCTTCACCTCTCAAGCTCTGGCAGGTTGGATGGGTCTGGCAGATATTTTCAGGTTTCTCCAGAAATGTTTGATTGGGTGCAGGCTCTGTATTGGGCCACTCAAGGACACTCACAGAGTTGTCTATAAGCCACTCTTGCTGTGTGCTTAGGGTCATTGTGTTGTTGGAAGGTGAACCTTCCTCACAGGTTCTGAATGCTCTGGACTGGGTTTTCATTAAGGCTATCTCAATATTTTGGTGCATTGAGCTTTTCTTCTACTCTGATGAGTCCTTCAGTCCCTGCTGCTGAAAACAGCCCAACAGCATGAGGTTGCTACCAGCACACTTTACTTTTGGGATGGTACTCTGCAGGTGATGAGCAGTGTCTGGTTTCCTTCAAACATGATGCTTGGAATTGAGATTCATCAGACCAAATAATCTTGTTTCTCACAATCTGAGAATCCTTTAGATGCTGTTTTGCAAATTCCAAGTGTGTTTTCATGTGTCTTCACTGAGGAGAGGATTGAGTCTTGCCACACTGCTATTAAGACCTGATTGGTGGAATGTTGCAGTGATGTTTGGCTTTCTGCATGTTTCTCCCATCTGCATATATGATCATGGAGCTCAACTAGAGTGACCATCAGGTTCTTGGTCACCATTCTAACTAAAGCCCTTTTCCATCAGTTGCTAGGAGGACCTCTAGGAAGACTCCTGGTTGTTTCAAACTTCTTCCATTAAGTGTAACAGAGACTACATGCTTCTGTGAACCTTCAACGCAGCTGAGTTTTTCAGAACTCTTCCCCAGATGTGTGGCTTGATGCAATCCTGTCTCTGAGCTGTACAAGCAGGGTTTTTTTATTTACCTCAGGGCTTGGTTTTTGCTCTGATCTGCATTTTCATCAGTTATACCTTTTATTAAGACATGTTTGCCTTTCCAAATCATACACATTCAACTGAATTTGTTACAGGTAACTCCACTCGAAGAGTAGTATCATCTACAGTACAAGTAATATGAATGCTCCTGAGCTAAATTTCAACTAAAGTTCCAGGGTATGAATACTTATGCAATGGAATCGTTTAAGTTTTTTATTTTTAATACATTTGCAAAGATATTAAAAATCTGTTTTTTGCTTTGTCGTTATGGAGTGAAGATTGATGTGGAAAAAAAGTAATGTAAAGCAGTTTAGAATAAGGCAGCAACAAAACACTGTATCAGTTAATTAAAACAAGTGGCATGTTTTTTAACAAACAATAAGGACAGATACTGTTAATATTACTATTATCAACTAATACTTTATTTTACTTTTACTATTAATATTACAGTTACATGTTAATATGTTCAAACAAAGAAAACAGTTCAAAACAGGCTCTACTGATAGCATCTGTGATTTTCTGTTTTTATAACTAAAAATTAGACCCATTGATCCAGTTTTGTAGAATTGCATTTGTGCACTGATGCTAACCCACAGGAAATCTGCTTCCACCATAAATTAAGAGAGGTAATTGTGACTTTTAATCTCACGAATCTGACTTTTTTCCTCACAATTATGACATTTTCTCTCACAGTTGTAAAATATAAAGTCAGAATTGCAAGATATATACTAGCAATTGTGAGAAAAAGTGTGAGATAAAAGGTTGCGAACTTGCGATTATCTTTTTAAATATTTTTTTATTCTGTGAAAAATTATTGTGAGATAAACTCAGAGAAGGAAAAAAAATTCAGAATACTATAATAATATATACCATATATAAATAATTTATACAATGGCACCAAAAGTATTTGCACACTTAAGCCCCACATAAAAATGTGTTTGTGTTATTGCACTATAACGAACTATAATGAACATGTACATAGTTATGATAGTTAACGTGAAGTTCACCCAGATATGAACGTTCTGTCATTATGTTGTTCCAAACTTGTATGACTTTCTTCTGCAGAACACAAAAGATTTATTAAGAATGTTTGGGTTTAAACAACATTGGACCCCATTGATTCTTATTACATACACCTTCAAAATGCTGTTCTGTTCCACAGAAGAACAACATAGATTATGTTAAAATTGACAGAATTTAAATTTTTGTCTAAAGTATTTCTTAATTTTGAAGATCTACACCTGTGGTTACTCTGAGGAGTGATTTCATGCATCCATTAAAACATCACCTCAGCACCGGTTAAGTAAGTACATAAGCTCAGTAAAGTTTGTTTTTGCAGACAATGCTTGATTTTGGTATTTTGTATTCTAATGTGATGACATTCAGACACTGTTGGTGTTGCCTAAGTTCCCCAATAGTTATTTCAGGAGTCATGTCATTTTATATGTGCCATTTCCTTACGCTTTTCTGTCAGAGCACAACAAAAGAACGAAAGTTAAGTCTTCTTAACAAAACACCTTCTGACAGAAATTGCTTTTCTGCAGCAAATCGCTTAAAGGAACAGGGAGAGAAGCATTTGTCATGCTACCACCCCCATTCTCTGTTTTATGGCACGGTCTTAATATCAGTTGCAAAGCTGCACAATGTCCTGATGAAGGTGACCGTGCCTTTAGAAATCAGTGTGACATAGAAAGCAGCTGTTTGGTTCTCCTTTGGAGCGCTGCGGTCCTGATAACTGATTGCACGCTTTAAAAATTTTCCCAGTTCAAAACAAGCTTTACTGACAGCATCTGTGACTTTAGTTTAGTTTAGACTCATTCTTTAACTTGGTAAAACTGCATTTGTGGTAGTGCCAACCCTATGGACATCTGTTTCCACCATGGAATAAAAAAAGGTAATTGCAACTATTTATCTCACAATTCAGACTTTTCTCTCAGAATTGAGAGATGTAAAGTTAGAATTGCAACCTCAGAATTGTAAGATGGAAACTTGGAATTATGAAGAAAAAAGTCAGAACTCTAAGTCTAAGTTTTTGGAAGTTTTAAGTTATCTCTCACAATTGACCCTTTGCAAAGACCTGCCCCCTTACGTTACTGTTTCAATGTCTGTCAAGCCATGGCTCTCTCACGCCACACATCATGTTCTCACACAGTGAAAAATACATTGTGGAGCAAAGAGGACACTGACAACGTGCCAACAGACAAGACAGAACAGCTTACTTTGGGTATGAAACAAAGTCTCAGCTATCAAATTTAGTCATTTTTAAAAATATTAATTCAAACAATAAATACTGTTTTGTGGCTCTTTAAGTGACAGATCACTGTAGTGCCTTAGTTCAAGCCGCACATGAATCAATCATCTCCTCATTATTGCTAGTTATAGTGTGAAATAACCATAAATGAACATCTGAAGGCATCTTGTTTTTTAACCGCGGAAAGACATCAGTACACATTATTTTGCAAGTTCATGTGCAACTAATTAACTTGACGAACAAAAAATGGCAGATTCTGCTTTATGAATGGTCGAATTGACTGTCAATCAAACTCCCTGCGAACTGTCAATTCTGAGTTTATATCCGACACTTTTGAGAGAAAAAGAATTGTGAGGTCAGAGTAAATATCTCAAAATTCTCAGTTTTTTCCTCAGAATTCTAAGTTTTCATCTCTCAATTTTGATTTATTAATTCTGAATGGTCCGATTAAATATGACCCTTTTTAATAGTATTTTTTACATTTTAATTTAAAATGGCTTTTTTATTCTGTGGTAGAAACTATGGCTTCCATACCAACCCAATCAAACTGGAAAAAAGGACAATTTTTAGAAAAAAAGGTAAGCACAAAAATTTGTATGAATTAGCCACCAATTTGCCAAAACGTGAATTGCCTTTAGAGTATATCTTACAACAGACGTCAATAGAGCAGGGCATTGCAACAGTATAAACATTCAAATATGATATATGTTGCATGTGATAAGTGTGATATACTGTACAGGTAATTTAACTTTCATGATACCCACACATACAGTATCTCACAAAAGTGAGTACACCTCACATTTCAGCAACCATTTTAGTATATCTTCTCAAGGGACAATACTATAGAAATGAAACTTGGATATATTTGATAGTAGTCAATGTGCAGCTTGTATAGCAGTATAGATTTACTGTCCTCTGAAAATAACTCAACATGTTAGTTATGTTTTAGGACTAGGTGAAGCAATCCCATTTTTAAGACCTGAGGTATGAGTGGTGACAATGCATCCATCGGTGTAATTTCCTCACTGTGATGGTGAATGAGTGGAATGAGAATGGGGGTTTTAGCTTCATCGGGGTCATCAGGTGGGCACCCTCCTTCTCTGGTGTTTCAATGATAGGCCCACGACACCTCCAGAGGGCTCATCGGCAGCACCTGGCGTCCCAGGTGTAACCCCCTCTGCTTTCAACCCCTCAATGACTCAGGTAATATTAGGGGCCCAGTTGGAGTCTCCCCTTTTCACCCAGAGCCATCGACTTGCTTCTTCTGCTGCACCTGAGAGGGCTTTGATGGTTCGGCGTAGGGTTTGACCTTGCACTCCCAATTCCTTAAGCAGCCTGATGGTTGACTTGCCCACGAAGCCTCTGCAGCCGACTTCTACTATGCAGACCTTGGATTTCCATCCGCGTTGCTCAGCATCAGCTGCCAGCTCTGTGTACTTAAGGCTTTTGCGCTCAAATGCCTCCTCCACAGCAGCCTCCCAGGGAACGTTAAGCTCTATCTTGTACACAATGTGGAGTGAGGAGGACCAGAGCACAAGGTCTGGTCTGAGGTTTGTTGTGGCGATCTCAGAAGGGAAGTGAAGTCTTTGGTTCAGATCTACCACCAACTTCCAGTCTCGAGCCCTACCAAGCTGGCCGACGTCCGATATTATTTGGACTTATTGTCAAAATAACTGGCAACAAAAGTGAGTACACCCTAAGTGATAACAGCAGTATGTTGTTTTTCCATGCAACGCTACATGTCCTATTCATCATGTAAATGTTTTTGTCTGCTTGACAGGACCATACAAAGTTGTGTATCTTGTATTAGAGCAGTTCAAATTAGGTGCTTCAAGTACAATTCTCTCATACTGACCACTGGATGTTCAACATGGCAACTCATGGCAAAGAACACTCTGAGGATTTGAGAATTAGAATTGTTGCTCTCCACAAAGAAGGCCAAGGCTATTAGAGGTTTAGGAACACCCTGAAACCGAGTTACACTATAGTGGTCAGGGTCATACAGAGGTTTTCCAAGATGAGCTCCATTCGGAACAGGCCTTGCAAGGGTCGATCAACGAAGTTGAGCACTCGTTCTGTGCAGAACCTGGCTTCAAAAAACAGATGCATGAGTGCTGCCAGCATTGTTTAAAGGTTGCAGAAGTAGAAGGTCAGCTTGTCAGAGCTTAGACCATACGTCGTACACTGCAACAAGTCGGTTTGCATAGGCGTCGTCCCAGAAAAAAAGCCTCATCTGAAGCTGGCTCACAAGAAAGCCCGCAAACAGTTTGCTGAAGACAACCTGTCCAAGAGCATGAATTACTGCAACCATGTCCTGTGGCCTGATGAGACTATAAGATAAACTTGTTTGGCTCAGTTGGTGTCCAGTATGTTTGGCGATGCCCTGTTGAGGCATACCAAGAAAATGATGTCTTGCCTACAGTCAAGCATGGTGGTGGTAGCTGATTGCTGCTGGTACTGGGGAGCTGCAGTTCATTGAGGGAAACATGGATTCCATTATGTACTGTACATTCTAAAGCAGAACATGATGCCTTCCCTCCAGAAACTTGGCCGAACGGCGGTTTTCCAACATGATAACGATCCCAAACACACCACCAAGAGACAACGTCCTTGCTGAGGAAGCTGAAGGTGATGGGGTGGCCAAGTATGTCTCCAGACCTGAAACCTGAAGCACCTGTGGGTCATCCTCAAGCATAAAGTGGAGAAGCACCATGTGTCTAACGTTCAGCAGCTCTGTGAGGAGTGGAAGAGTATCCCAGCAACAACCTGTGCAGCTCTGGTTAATTTTATGCCCTGGATGATTAAGTCAGTGCCAGATAACAATGGTGCTAACACAATATTGACACTTTGAACAAGTTCACTTAGGCTGTACTTACTTTTGTTGCCAGGTATTGACAATAACGGCTGTATGTTGAATTATTTTCAGGGGACAATAAATCTAATACTGCTATACAAGCTGCACATTGACTACTCTAAAATATATCCAAGTTTCATTTCTATAGTGTTGTCCCTTGAGAAGATATACTAAAATGGTTGCTGAAATGTGGGGGGTGAACTCACTTTTGTGACATACTGTAAATATCAGTAATGTGTAAAGTGAAATTTACTTATCAAAAGCCGCTAAAATCCAATTTAGATGACTACAATGTCATTTTTGTACAATTAGTATTAAGAGCTTTAACAATAAAATTGAACTGTTCTGAAACCGTGCAGAAAGTGTTGTCCTCATAGTTTCCACTGTATAAGAAGTTATTTTTGATTATTTCAATTTAAATAGAGACGCTACCACAATTAAAACAAATTTTCTCTGACAACTATTTCTAAATTCTGAGTAAAATTTGTGTCTAAACCATTTTTTCCAGTGTGTTTACAAAGCAAATTATAAAACACTTAATCATCAGTTGTAAAACGTAACCTTCAAAAAACATTTCAAGGTTTCATAGTCACGTTAACAAAGAACTTCAACAACAATTCAAGCCGTTCTCATGCATGTGATGGTCGAGCATGTCTGATGACTTTTTGAGAGAATAAACGTTGGCTTTTCTCTCCAATCCTCTCCATTCATCCCGTGTTTTCTTTGGAACCCAAATCCCTGTCTTAAAGTCCGGCTGTCATGGTGATAGATGGGGATTCTTCCCCTTTCTGTCCTTTTGTCCATGGGCCCAAACTCTCAGCAGTTTCTCTTTCGAACAAAACCTTCAAATGACTCTGAGTGAATGTGATTAGGTTGAAGGACCTCAGACAAATTGAGTGGACAAAAACACTGGTCATTGTCCTGCCATTTGCTCCCATTGTTCCCATTCTCCTTAGTGAAAGCCTTCAGAACATTAGCCACACAGTGTGACCATCCTTCACTCTCACTGGAGCTGTCCTTTTATCTCCTTTCACATTCACTGGATTCATTACGGCCTACAAAGGACAGCCAACAAAACAGCTTGTGATGTCAGCTGGATTCTGGGTTCCTCATGGGAGGCCTGTGTGCCCGACGCTGCAGCGCGTGAAAAGACTCGGGACCCCTGTAATGGCGGGACGAAGGCACGTCGAGCGCTGGGTGGCCGTACGTTGTGGTAGATACTGCGTGTCGTCCATCTTGAAGGACACTGGATGTTTTAGACATTTTAAGTGGAATTCATGAGAATGACAGTTTTATTTCATGGGCAGTGGAATTCAACGCATTTTCACATTCAGATTTGAGAATTCCAATTCCAATGCATGACAGAATGCAGAATTGCTATTTAAATTTAAAGACATTTAAATAACTGTAATTTTTTAGTAGAAAAGATTTGTTTATATTAGCCTTTCTGGACAGTTTTGAAGATTTACAGGCCTTACAGGGCTCTACAGTGCGACCATTTCAGTTGCATTTGCATATTTGTGTTTGCGCTGAGGGGAGAAATGTTGGTATAATTAGAAATTTTACAAAGCTTAAAAAATATAATTTAATTTTTTTTTTACATACTTTTAATAATGTTGCCAAAATGCCATTACAGGTAAAAACAAAATTCCCTGTGAATCACTTTAAATTGTCAAAATTTTTATAAATATTTTTTATTACCGATTAGACGGTGCTCCTGAAATTTTGCACCCTTTGAGTGCTCTTAAATAGAAAAGTAAGAGTAGAGCATGAATGCATTACCTGTGTTCAATTTCTTCTTTACTAGTCAGTAAATTCCTCTTCTTGGCATAATATTTCAAATTAAAATTCAATTTCCTATGAATTGTGGACTATCAAGTTCAAACTATACACTTGAACTGAATTAATGAACACCACATATTTTTCTGGAAACATAAAGGAGTTTATCAATATTGTGACAATACTACTTTTTTCAGTCAGGTTTAATGTCTTTTCCATATGTTTCAGATATGCAAATTAAAAAGTAAAAAAAAAAGTAGTTATATGTATACATCTGTATATCTTTTATATAACTCCGATGCATCAGTCTTCATTAATCTTAATTTCCTGTTTTGACTTATCTTGTACTGTAGAGGTAGGTTTATACTAAGGTCTTATTAATCTAATTTTATATTTCCTTTTTTATTTTAATATTTTTGATATTATTCTCCCTATATTAGTTTTTATGTTTTCACTTACTTTAAGGTTATGTATAGAGATTTCTTGCATCAAGATTTAAGATTTTTTTTTTTTTTTTATATATATATAACAGATGTTTACATATAGTCCACAAGGCAAAATAATAACTGAATCTAAATAAATACCCTAAACACCCTAAAGTTTACAAACCTTTTGAACTGGTAGAATGGGGTATAAATTGTACTTATTTTGTCTTCTAAGAAATATATACATGTCTTATGTATCTTCTGAAGTGCAGTACTAAACGAAAAAAAACATGATCTTTAAAACAAAATAATAAAAATGTACACATCATCATTGTTCAAAAGTTTTCACCCCCAGTGCTTAAAGGGAAAGTTCACCCAAAATTCTGTCATCATTTGACTCTGGACCACAAAACCAGTGATAAGGCTCAATTTTGATGTATGGTTGGTTAGGATAGCACAATATTTGGCAGAGATACAACTGTTTGAAATATGAAATCTGAGCGTGAAAAACAATAAAATATTGGGGAAAAATAATCTTTAAATTTGTCCAAAAATTAAGTTTTGATATATTTATGATAGGAAAGTTACAAAATATCTTCATGGAACATGATCTTTATGTAATATCCCAATGAACGTTTTTTTGACCGATGCAATGTATTGTTGGCTATTGCCACAAATGTACCCGTGCTACTTGGTTTTGTGGTCCAGGGTCACATTTACTCACCTTTCATTAAGCAATAAGGTACGAGAGGCCGTGCTGTATCATGAATAAATCACGGCTGAAGCTTGCCTGCAACCCCTTCAGCCGTGATTTATTCATGATACAGCACGGCCTCAAGTACCTTATTGCTTTTATAAAACGGTTACCACACAATAAAAATATTAAAATCAAAAATATATATTAATTTATATATATTAAGTTGTACGTTTTCATAAAGTAAAATCATTAACTGCCTTCCGCTGTAAAAAGTAGTCCCTAACTGCTGCAGCTGTGTTTACGTTGCTAAGGGTGGTTGCTAAGGGGGTTCAATGATACACAAAACCGTTGAGTGAAGCGGTCATAGCAGTGCCGTATCATGAATACGACACAGCTGCTGACCAATCAGAATTGAGGAATGGAACTAACCGTTTTATAATTTGTTGTAAACCTGCATGAGTTCCCTTCAGCTGTTGAACAGTTGACGGTAGCCATTGACTTCCATAATATGTCAAAACATACTGTGGTCTTCAGTGGCTACCATTAAATGTTTGGTTACTAACATTCTTCAAAATGTCTTGAACAGAAGAAAGAAACTCATACAGGTTTGGGGGTGAACAAATGATAACAGAATTGTCAGTTTTGAGTAAATTATCACTTTAATGCATTATATTGTACTTTAATGCACTTCTTGTTTTCACCATGTTTATGAGTGCCTCAGTTGTTCTCAGAAGTTGGAAGAATGTGCAGGGCTGTATATAACTGATTCTTTCTACCCACACTTGCGCTTCAGAACACAACCGTTAAAAGCACTAAAAGCTTTGGTGGTTGTCAAAGCACAGTGGAGATAAAGTACTGAAGGCTGGGCAAAGCTGGACGTACAATGGCCCTTCTTCCAGCTGAAAATTAAAGGATTTCTCCTTTTAACGCATTGTTCTTTTCTTCCGCTCTCTCCAAAGGACTTTCTTTTCCTTTCTGCTAAATAAGCTTCTCTTTGAGAGATAACCGAGAGCACTCATGCAAATCCAAGATGCGTCCCGAGATGTTTTCAGGAGAAGAAAGGCAGGCTAAATACAGAGCCGGTTTTAAGAGTCATTTGTTCCTATAATTACTCTGGAGCATATTGTTCTGGTGTGGTCCTGACTCATGACTGACACCTCCTAGTTCTCAGGGTGTGACCGCTCCATATGAACAATTACAAAAGGATCTTATCACTTCCTGTTGATAAAAACATGCTTTTCTTCAATACTTGCAATTCTTCTTCATTTGTGTATGCAAAACACATTGGCTAGATTATTGCACTTAAGTGGGGAAAAAAAGACTGCATGGCTATGTTTGTAATGAATACTATAGAATACTACACTTGTGTCACATGACCTTAACATAGCATGTAAATGCCATGGGGGTAATAAAAACATGTATTATAGTATATATTTACTTCATTTTTTGTGTACACAATCTTGGCACAATAAAGTAATGATTTGAAAAAAGTAAAACAGTTAGCTAAACACACAAAAAATATCTGTTGAACATTTCCTTAATTAACAGTACATTTTCCATGTATACATTTCCGAAAACATAACACAATGCATTGCATAATTCAAAACACTAGTGATAAAGACAATATTGAATACTGTTCTGGCAGTGCCGTTGTAATTTGGGCTTGGTTATATTTTATATTACAAGGATGCAAGGAAGGAGTCTGATTGGCTAAAGCAGATATATTGTCTGCAAATATTACATCCATGGTTACAAAAAGATTATGAAGATTTACGTTTATACAAAGAGACACCATTAAAAGAAACAAAAGAGTGTAGAATTTCCACTAGCTTGTCTTAATAATAAGCACTTCCTTTCTTCAGCAACCCTCTAATATTGAAATCCATTCAAAAGATTGCATTATAATCACATAGAGACAGAGAAACACATATGAAGCAAGTTATGGACACAATGTTAACTGATCTTGTCAGGGTGTCTTTTAATGACACAGTATCTGTGGGTAAATGTAATGGAAGCAGCCTATTGGTTAAGCACCGAGTTACCAAAACAAAAGCGACAACTTCTTTTCTGTTGAGTATTTATTAAAAGTACTTATACTGTACTTCCGCAGTAAAGAGAAAGGTATTTGTTTTTAAACCTTTTTTATTAACCAAAACATTTGTTTTGCCTTATTATTATTCTACTGCATGTTATAAAAACTCAAAATCCAAACAAACTTTAAATTAAAACTTCAAATATACCTAATCTTTAAAGAAACCCTCTGCTCAATTCTAACTTTTTAAAATGTTATATAGATTTAAAGCTCCTGAATTCTTTACTTCAGACATTCTTTACAACTTCAGAGTAGCCTACTTTTTCTTAAATAAGTGAACCTGCCTTACAACAGGGACATACCAAAAGACCACTAAACCTCTCCCTTTGAACTTGACTGACTGAATAGCTACTGTTTGTATCCATTAAAAAAAATAATACACAAATTAAAAATACAGAAAATACATTCTAAATCTGTTGAAACACAGAAGTGTGAAGGTTCGACGAAGACGGGATCAGTGCTCTGTCAGTGTGCGCCTGATGCTCATTAACACCGAGCCTCACTCCTCTTCTATGGATGAGCATCCATTATAAAACACTCACAGGACAATAATTTGGACAACTAGGCAAATGTTTTGAAACTTGACGCAAAAATACGATAGGGATCAGAGCCCCGAGAGCGCGCATAGGTTGTGAATCAATAGCAGACTTACGCGTGTCTAATGTACGACTCTGATATACACGAGTATACATTAGGCACGCGCAAGTTCATTATTATTACACTAATCGTCTTTACCTTTACATTAACGCGACGTTTTGCTTCATGCATGCAGCCGAGAGACGTAACATTAGTTTGCGTACAGCGTTTGGAAGTTTTGAGCCGCCATTCAGTCTGTATTTAAGTACGATGAGGTTGCTGCGCCGAGTCTGAAGCAATCAATCACAGAACACGAGAGAGGCTGTGCTTTTATTATTTTCATTTAGCATATTAATAATGAAATTAAACAATTATAGGATAATATTTAAATTAATTTTAAGATATATCGCGGCTCCCCTGGAGGATGACTGAAGCCCCCTAGTGGGTCGCTCGCGACCCCCCGGTTGGGAACCGCTGATTTATCAGACACAGTTCAAGTCAAAAAATGTAAATACACCTTGCGGAATCTGCAAAATGTTTACTGTTGTTACCTGAATGATCCACAGCTGTGTGTTTGTATTGGGTGATGAGTCCCTTGTTTGACCCAAACAGTTAAACTGCCCACTGTTCTTCGGAAAAGTCCTTCGTGTCCTACAGATTCTTTGGTTTTTCAGCATTTTTGTGTATTTGAACCCTTTCCAACAATGACTGTATGATTTTGAGATCCATCTTTTCACACTGAGGACAAATGAGGGACTCATATGCAACTATTACAGAAGGTTCAAACACTCACTGATGCTCCAGAAAGAAACACAATGCATTAAGAGCCGGGAGGTGAAAACTTTTTGAATTTGAAGATCAGGGTAAATTTAACTTACTTTGTTTTCTGGGAAACATGCCAGTATTTACTGTAGCTTCTGATGGGCAGTAATACGTGAAAAAAACATGGTATTTAGGCAAAATAAGAAAAGTGTACACATCTTCAATTTGCTCAAAAGTTTTCACCCCCCAGCTCTTAATGCATTTTTTTCCTTCTGGAGCATCAGTGAGTGTTCCAACCTTCTGCAACAGTTGCATATGAGTCCCTCAGTTGTCCTCAGTGTGAAAAGGTGGATCTCAAAATCATACAGTCATTGTTGGAAAGGGTTCAAATACACAAAAAATGCTGAAAACCCAAAGAATTTGTGTAACCTAAAGGATTTAGCAGGCAGTTTAACCGTTCAGTACAAACAAGGGACTCATGAACAACTATCACTAAACAAAAAAACACAACTGTGGATCATTCAGGTATCAACACAGTATTAAGTATCAAGTGTATGTAAACTTTTGAACAGGGTCATTTTTAGAAATTCAACTAAAATGTTCTTATTGAAGTCTTATTGAGGTCAGTACTAAACAAAACATAACATGCAATTTGTATGAATGAATTTACTGATTAATTATCTGTTAAATATTTATTAATAATACTGTCATTGATGTGCTACCAGAATAATTTGTGTCCCACAGTGCTGCTGTGTTCCTAGATTTCTTAGGACACACCCACACTTACGTCATTAGTCTCAGGATGAATGGACACGCCCACTTCATTCAAAACTCCGCGCAGGCGGCACAAATCTAAGCATTGATGAGCATTTAAACCCAGATTACTTCAGAGACTCCCAAACACACCGTGCGTCCATGGATAACAACTCCAACCATTGGGACTTGTTTGAAGAGACAAATATAAGATTTTTGCAAGTCGCTTAAATTTAACAAATAGTCAAAACTTATTTCCAGGCGCAGATTTTGAGAATTTGATGCCATGTTACAAAGGTAACACAGCCGTCTCTGACTGAACTGTGCGTCAAGGAACTTTGGGCTGCTTTCTGTTGGACTGAATTGAAAAAGGAGCTGCTTCAGAATGGCAAAGCCTATGGACCATGTTAAACGTCCCATGAACGCTTTTATGGTGTGGTCAAGAGCCCAGAGACGGAAAATGGCACTGGACAACCCGAAGATGCACAACTCTGAGATCAGCAAACGCCTTGGCGGTGAATGGAAACTTCTGTCAGACTCTGAAAAAAGACCTTTTATTGACGAGGCCAAACGTCTTAGAGCCGTTCACATGAAAGAACACCCGGATTACAAATACAGACCGAGGCGAAAGCCCAAAAACTTGATTAAAAAAGACAGGTATCATTTCAACGTGACGTACAATCTGGGTGACAGCGGCCCGTTGAAAAGTGCGCGGTTACCCGGTGACGCGCTTACGGACTCTATGAGCGCGGAGAAAACGTCTGTCGCCGCTGCTACTCGGGTGTTTTTCAGTCACCACCTGTCCGCCAACCCATATCCGTTTCTCGACCAGATATCCAAAATGTCGGAATTACCCCCTGCACCTTTTCCACATTACTCAATGCTTGGGTATCCCGGTGGGGTCTCCGCGTTTCCCGGTATGGGGGTTCTGGCCGGTGCGCCACACGCGCTCCCGTCTCCGGGTAACCCGGGCCACATGGTACCTTACAACTGCCTGGGCTGGCCAGGTTCTGGACCTGCTGTTCCTTCCTCTTACGTGCTTTTTCCAGGAATGACCAAAGCTCAACATGAACCTTATCTGACGTACGCTGCGGCGATATGATTGGAAATTAAAGGACCACAATGTTCATGTGGTAGAAGGTCACGTGCACTTGTTTAAAGTTTTGCATTTTGTAAAAAATAAATAAATAAATGTTTAAAATATTGTTTGTGCAACGAGTTGAATCTGTAGTCTTTTTGTTTTGTATTTGATTAAATTTCCCTTTTAAAAAATTGCTGAACTTTTCTGTTAAAGCAATGTTATAAGCATTACGGGGATTTTGGTGGCTATGTTTTACAGTTACTAACAGTACATGTCATTAAATGATATCATGTTAACATTCCAGCCTATTAGAGCTATAAAAATTTGATACTGTAAAGCGTGCTGATAATAACACCGGTACAATCCAATGTCGCATGGTGCAACCAATAATAGCATAAAGATATAAAAATACATAACATACTCAAATGTACATAACTGATAAGAGTGATTACAATACATGTTTAAAACTTGTTGGTTCACAGAAGAAATTAATGTCTTTAACCATAAATTATGACACCATTCATACATTAAATCATATTTTATATGGCACTTTTAAAAGTGATTTTCTCAAAACGATATGAGCTGATATTTTGACATGCACATTTTTTTTTAACTATTTTAAGTTTTTGTTGTCACATATAACTAAATATAATCGAATACAAATACAAAAGGAATCATCTTCCAATCACCTTGTAATATCTGTTTGTTGTTGTCAAAATAATGTTTTTGTCTTAAAAACCTGTTTGAAGACTATCCACCTTTTTCTTTAATGTGAAAGTAAGCCACATTAGCCGCTGTGGCGAAATGATGAGATGAATAACCAAGTGCAGTTGATGGTAAAACTACAAACCGAAATTAAAGATAATACCTTCAAATAGTATGGTAAGACACACCGATTTGTAATATCAAGCAATAAAACATGGATGAGAATGGAAACCAGACCCATTAAATTTACAAATAACTGTGCCAAGTCTTAGAGCAGGGGCCCCCAAACTTTTTTCTGAGAGGGCCACATAATTTTCTTTTCTTTAATGGGTGGTTTATAAAAAAAAAATACCATGGACCGGACTGACTATTATAATTATTATTTTATTTTGATTTTACCTGTATTTATTCTACCTTTTAATGCTAGAATAGTTTATTTTGTCATGCACCACATAGACAACTGATCATTTCTTTTCAAAAGATATACAGGTGCATCTCAATAAATTAATTGAGATGTAATTCAAAGTAATTCAACTCAAATTGTGAAACTTGTGTATTAAATACATTTAATGCACACAGACTGAAGTAGTTTAAGTCTTTGGTTCTTTTAATTGTGATGATTTGGCTCACATTTAACAAAAACCCACCAATTCACTATCTCAACAAATTAGAATATGGTGACATGCCAATCGGATTATCAACTCAAAACACCTGCAAAGGTGTCAAAATGGTCTCTCAGTTTGGTTCACTAGGCTACACAATCATGGGGAAGACTGCTGATCTGACAGTTGTCCAGAAACATTGATTGCCAAAGAAGCTGGCTGTTCACAGAGTGCTGTATCCAAGCATGCTAACAAAGTTGAGTGGAAGGAAAAAAATGTAGAAGAAAAAGATGCACAACCAACCAAGAGAACCGCAGCCTTGAAAGGCTTGTCAAGCAAAATCGATTCAAGAATCCACTGTGTTTTTTGAATCACATCAACTCTGCCTTCATCATTTTCAGTGCTTCCACAGACTTTTCAACTGGGAATGGGGCCACTGGTTTCTCAGCTGAAAAACTTTGGGTAACTGGGAGATGAGTGAAGTCTTGCTTTTGCACCTGTTCCACAAACAGTGCTAGTTTCACCTCAAATGCTATTGAGTCATTTTGTCATCACTCTGAATTTTCTAGCTGTCTCACGCATCACCTGTTCGATTGCGATGACACATTACGCTGAATGTACCATTCTGTTGGTGAATTTAACAAATAATTAGGCTATGTTAATAACTAAGGGAAATTTTAGTTTGAAAGCCAACCTTTATAATCATATACCAATATGATATAAGTAAAACATATATTTAAAATTTTTCATTTTCATTTTTCATTTTTCTGGCATTGTTCAGAGTGCCGGTCCAAATGCTGGCCTTAGTTTGGGGACCCCTGTCTTAGAGGAAGAAAACTGTGGATAGACATCTGTCACGACAAGTGACAGACTGGCAAACAGGGAAACAATCTGCTGAAAGGACAACCTTCAAATCCAAAAACAGTGATGCAGCAGCTCTATAACATCAGCCGGTTCAAAAGCTTAAACAGATAATTAACCAGAACTGACTCTGAGCAGTGATGATGAGAGAGAACAAGACAAGACTTCAGGAAGCTCTGAATGGAGAAGTGAAGGAAAAGGCCAGAAAAGTACACAACAAAGGCAACTCAGACACAACTATAGCTCCTGATGGGAAGTTTCTTCTCACCAGTTCATGTGATCAGTTCACTTGAACTTCTCATCCTTTTGTTGGCTAAACTCAAGACACAAAGAAGAAAAGAATACATGTTTCCCAAAACAGTATTTAAAATAATCTATTTAAGTTGCACATAGTGTTTATAACACATCATAAATAAGATCAAGAAAATTTTTTACTTAAAGTTACTAAAACTAAACTGAGCTATAACTGGGTTTACATTCTGTCTCGTCTGATCTCAGAGACTCATTAGCACAAAATACCATCAGTTCAAGTTAATAAACAATAAAGTTAGCATGTAGTTTACAACTTGATATTATTGAGTCAAGCAATTCAAATGATTGTTATAACATATTTTGCATCTAGGCCAACTGACTAAAAGCAGTGGTATTTTCCATCTATTATCAGCAGTGACAACACAGCTTACAAAGATCAGTTTGTGTTTTATATTAGTATAAAGATAACACCTCATTAATAGCAGGATGATTAGGCTTGAGGGATGCAGCTGTTTTATTGCGTTTTTTAATGACAATAAAACAATTTTATATTGATTTACATAAACGTACATTTTTCAGGGTAGCTTTAAAAGTCAATCAAACGTATTTTAAATAAAATAGTAGGCGGAACATAAGTGGCATAATGTATCGATGAAACATACAATCTTAAAGAAAACTTTTCAGAAATCTATTTTACAATTTCTATCATATATGTAAAAATATACAGGCTTACAAACAATTTGCGTTTGTGCTGCAGCTCATAATGTATTTTTTTTATCTAAAATAGTTTATCTAAAACATTTAACATTTAAAGTAATAGCTCCCTCTGCTGCTGACAACTAGTATTACCTTTATTTCATGTTTTTGTTTGCATTTGTTCATATATCATTGATTCTTGAGAAGTGAGACAAAACAGCGTGAAATATTGAAAAATAAAATAAAAGCTTGTACTCAGACAAATTAAACCACATTTTTGTATCTTACATGTACTAAGCTACTGAGCTATGCTTTTTTATCAAAACCAATCAAGCAATCACAATATTTTTTACATTTCAAAACATATTCTCATGTTAGCAGACAACAAATCCTTCACAAATATAAAACATCATAATGAAGTATTTTCAAAATATTTATCTGATGGATGTGAGGAAAACCTGAATTTGTAGTCATTTTAACCAGCAAATACATTATTTTAATAAATGTCAGACAGTGTTGACAAAAAGTAAAAAAAAAACGCACGTGTCCTTGAAAAACAAACTAGATTTCATATGGGATATTATTAAGTGTTGCTTTTGATAAAGCAAGCTATGTTTCATCATTACATTTTTTTTATCCATTATAGCATATGAACGATTAAACCCTTCTCTGTGGACATACGTTTTGATGTAACTTAGTGAGAAGACAGTAAGTGTCATATGTTATGTTATAATTATACAATTAAACTGACAGGGGTATTTCTTTTACATACATTCTATTATGAATCCTTATAAAATTTACATTTGAAAATATTTTCATTTTTACTCGGTTTAATTTTTTTTTTTTTTAAAGCACGCAAATAAATAAGCCTTTACCTCATTACAAAAGAAATGAAGTCAATGCAAAAGTAAATATTTTGAGCAAAAGGTTGTTTAATCATCTCTGTGATGTGAAACATGCACGCCCCCTACTGGATCCATATGGCAGTATTTTACTTCTGGTTGCTAGGAAACGGTCAACAGAAACAAGTCAGAGCTAGTGGTGCGGACGTGAAAGGGTAAGACCATAGATATAAATACGTAAAATAACGCTAGTGTAGACAATAAACTTGTGTAGGCCTATCTTTTTCTATTTCTACCGCTTACCTGCATGTCAAATTGTTTGTGAAGGTCTGCGTGTAAAAACAGCGTGTGCTTGATTTGTTTTCTGAATCTTGGGTTTTTAGACTGAACTGAAAATCTACAGTATCTATCTATCTATCTATCTATATATCTATCTATCTATCTATCTATCTATCTATCTATCTATCTATCTATCTATCTATCTATCTATCATAACAGATACGTAGACAAAGGGGAGGAGCTATCTCTAATAATAAATGACAAAATCCGATAATGGACCATCATATTCTTTAGAATTTCCGCATAATGATAAGTCAGCTCGTAAACTTCCGCTGAAGCTCATTTTTTATGTGTTATATATAGGTGAACACTCTTGAGACTCCTCTGCTGCCTCGTTCTTATCAGAAACTGAGAAAAATAATAATTGGAACATCGTAAATAATGATAGCGACATGAACATTCCTTTTCATATTATTTAACAACATATAATTTAAAATGCGGAGCCTGGTAATCCTAGAAGAGTACCTGCATAGTTGTACATTTAAATGCTGACAGCTAAACAATATCATTACGTGTTTAGGCTAACGTTAGCTAGCTAGCCATACTTATCTTCAAGGACATCTTAATCGTATTCTTGATAATCAGTAACTTGCCTTCATAGTCATGAACACATTTTTTTAAATTTTGTAGTATTTTAAAGCCTTTATTATTTTTCAAGTCCACAGCTGTGCAGTAACTTGAAGTCACTTGAAAGATTCACTTTTCATTCATAAAGACAACATGGGGGAAAAGTATTTTCATGGAAAACAATGTCTTTTTAAAGGAACACTCCACTTTTTTTCGGAAATAGGCTCATTCTCCAACTCCCCCGGAGTTGATAAGTTGAGTTTTAACTTTTTGAAATCCATTCAGCCGTTTTCCTGTTCTGGCGATATCGCTTTTAGCATAGCTTAGCATAGATCATTGAATCCTATTAGACCAACAGCATCGTGTTCAAAAACGATATTTGTCCTTTTTAAAACTCTTCTGTAGTACTAATACCAGCGGAAAATGTAAAGCTGGGATTTTCTAGGCTGATAAGATTAGGAACTACACTCCCATTCCGGAAAGATTCTTATCGGCCTAGAAAATCGCAGCTTTACGTTTTCCGCTGGTATTAGTACACGATATAACTGCAGAAGAGTCAAGTTTTAAATGGGACAAATATCGAAACGTTGGTCATTTTTAAAACGCGATGCTATTGGTCTCATAGGATTCAATGCTAAGCTATGCTTAAAGTGATGTCGCCAGAACAGAACAGCTGAAAGGATTTCAAAATGGTAAAACTCAACTTATTAACTCGGGGGGAGTTGGAGAATGAGCCTATTTCCAAAAAAAGTGGAGTGTTTCTTTAAGATCAAAATGACGCGAAATTACCCATATAACCAGAAGATGGCAGCAGAGGATCACTCATTTGCTGTAGCTGCCATTTCAACTTCCTAGTTTTTTTAAGAGGACTTGCTTTTCGATTTATTATAAAATTACTATAAATTGTAGTACTTTTACTGCACTGAAGTATATAGTACAGCAAGTGCAGAAAGTCATTCAAATAAATAACTAAGCTCAGACACAAACAGCCTGTAAAGGTAAATTATTAAAATACTTATACCATGTACTATAAGAATGAAATAATGCACAAATAAATTTGAAATATTTATGTCATTTATTAACTACATCTTTTAAGCTTTATCTTGAATTTTAAAAGCTATTAAATGGCCTATTTAACCAACACAAACTTGTTACTGCTATAGTTTTGTTACTCTGAATTTAGTCTAAATCACTTAATGCACAGCTGTTTTTTGACATCAGCTTGTCAGATGTTTGTCCGGTTATTACTGTCAGTCATAGTAATGACTCACACATATTTAGCTGATTTACTCTAGTATTTTTTTAAACTCGCGTTTGTCATTCTTGAAACAGTGTACATGGATGTTTGTTCCTCTTCGACAAACAAAACTTTTCTTCGATTGTTAATGGATTATGTAGAGAAAACGAGCCAAGTGCACTCCTATTACGGCACAGTACAGTTGACCAGAAATGACTTGGCTTGTCTAAACAGGGAAGTAATCAGTGCATATGGTCAACTGTATTTAGACACAAGCAAATACATGGTTTGTATTAGGCAATTAATCTTTTTTTATGTTTTTTTTTTTGTTTGTTTGTTTGTTTCCTGAACAGAGGATGTTTTTTTTTTTTTTTTTTTTTTTTGGTTTGGTGCATTAGCAAGCCTGTTTTGATTTTGTGTAGTAATGAACTTTTATTTTTAAGACTTTTGAATTTGTGATCTACAGATATTCAGCAAACATGCCTAAAAAAGCAGGGAAGAAAGGAGGTGGAAGAAATGCCGGGATGACAGAAGAGGAGAGACTTCTGTACTTCCAACAAAAGGCTCAAGCTGAGGAGGAGATCGCTAAGAGAAAAGAGGATATGCTCACACATTTCCTCAAGGTGTGACATACACCTGACAAATAATATATAAAACATATGAGGAGAAGATAATACTTCAGATTTTAAAATTATTTAGATCTAGATTATTTAGTGCTTTTTGTATACAAATCTGTTTAACTTGTCACATTTATTTATTTATGTATTTATTTGCACGGAAAAGTCCAATTTAATTGCCATATATTTGTAATTTTGTTTTAATTTTTAAAAGACAGAATGTTTGAAGAATTTAGCGAAACGTCTCTGTCACTGCAATCAATCAATATTATCTACTAATTGTTAAATATACACTGCCGCGCAAAAGTTTGGGATCAGTACAATTTTTAATTCAAATTAAGTTTTTTATTTTAATATACTTTAAAATATAATTTATTTCTGTGATGCAAAGCTGAGTTTTCATCAGCCATTACTCCAGTCTTCAGTGTCACATGATGCTTCAGAAATCATTCTAATATGCTGATTTATTACTTGTATTATCAATATTGGAAACAGTTGTGCTGCTTAATATTTTTTTGGAACCTGTGATACTTTTTCAGGATTCTTTGATAAATAAAAAGTTCAAAAGAACAGCATAAAAATCAGAACAATTGCACTGACATATGATTTGTTTTTCAGGATAAACTGCAGAAGGAGGAGAGGAACACTACACTGAATCTCCATAAGCTGCGGCAGCAGTGGCGTGCTGTTTTAACGCAGACCAAGACAGCAGAGCTACGCAATGACATGTCAGTGCTCAGCCAGAACTTTGAAAGAGTCCTGGACTACAAAGACAACATCATTCAGGTTATTAAAGACATTTAATGTATTTACAAACTACAAACTATTGTCTAGACCAGGGGTGCCCAATCCTGTTCCTGGAGATCTACTATCCTGCAAAGTTCAGCTCCAACCCTGATCAAACACACCTGAACCAGCTAATTCATCTCTTAGGTAGCACTTGATAATTACAGACAGCTGTGTTGGAGCAGGACTGGAACTAAAGTCTGCAGGTAGGTAGATCTCCAGGAACAGGATTGGGCACCCCTGGTCTAGACTGTCACTTCTAAATTATAGTAAGCTTGTATGTGTACATATTTTATACAGAGTTTGGCGGTTGATCTGTCTGAGAGGGAGCAGCAGTCAGAGCTGTCACGCAGCTCTCATGTGCAGAACGTGGACTATCTGTTACAACTTCATAGGAGTCGGCTGGCAGAGCTAGAGTTGAACTTCAACACCAGGCTAGAAGAACTTGGTTCAGAGTATAATACTGAGAGGTACACACACACACACACACACACACACACACATACACACACACACACACACACACACACATGTTGGGTTTACATGTTTTATGGGGACATTCCATAGGCATAATGGTTTTTATACTGTACAAACCGTACTTTCTATCGCCCTACACCTACCCTACACCTAAACCTAGCCCTCACAGGAGATTGTGCACACTTTTACTTCCTCAAAAAAACTCATTGTGCATGATTTATAAGCCTGTTTCCTCATGGGGACCTGAGAAATGTCCCCACAAGGTCAAAATCTACTGGTATTCCTATCCTTGTGGGGACATTTGGTCCTCACAACGTGATGAATACCAGGTACACACACACACACACACACACACACACACACACACACACACACACATACACACACACACACACACACACACACACACACACACACACACACACACACACACACACACACACACACACGCATGTTGGGTTTACATGTTTTATGGGGACATTCCATAGGCGTAATGGTTTTTATACTGTACAAACCGTACTTTCTATGGCCCTACACCTACCCTACACCTAAACCTAGCCCTCACAGGAGATTGTGCACACTTTTACTTCCTCAAAAAAACTCATTGTGCATGATTTATAAGCCTGTTTCCTCATGGGGACCTGAGAAATGTCCCCACAAGGTCAAAATCTACTGGTATTCCTATCCTTGTGGGGACATTTGGTCCTCACAACGTGATGAATACCAGGTACACACACACACACACACACACACACACACACACACACACACACACACACACACACACACGCATGTTGGGTTTACATGTTTTATGGGGACATTCCATAGGCGTAATGGTTTTTATACTGTACAAACCGTACTTTCTATGGCCCTACACCTACCCTACACCTAAACCTAGCCCTCACAGGAGATTGTGCACACTTTTACTTCCTCAAAAAAACTCATTGTGCATGATTTATAAGTCTGTTTCCTCATGGGGACCTGAGAAATGTCCCCACAAGGTCAAAATCTACTGGTATTCCTATCCTTGTGGGGACATTTGGTCCCCACAACGTGATGAATACCAGGTACACACACACAAACACACACACACACACACACACACACAAAAAAGTTAGTTTGTTTATTAATTTGGCCGATTAGCCAGTTCCTGACAATATCATTCTGGTCATTCCTTTCATGCTGTATCTTTTCAACTCTTTGACTTTAGAAAATGAATATGCTTTGGTTGTAAGGAAACAAATTTATTTAAAGGGGTCATCAGATGCCGATTTTCCGCAAGTTGTTATGATTCTTTAGGGTCTTAATGAGAAGTCTATTACATACTTTGGTTAAAATTTCTCTATGGTAGTGTAAAAAACACTCTTTTTACCTTGTCAAAATCAGCCCTTTTTAGAGCAAGCTATTCTGTTGCATGTTCCTTTAAATGCTAATGAGCTCTGCTCGCCCCGCCCCTCTCTGCTGTGGGACGACAAGCCATAATGTTTACTTTTGCCGCATTTAGCTGCTAAACTTGCTAACTAGCACATTATTAAGAAAGGCCATTTGGAAAGATGCATAAAAAACCCTAATACTCACTTCTGCTGTGGGTGAAGCTGCATCACGAATGATTCGCACGAACATAGACACATATGTAGATTGGGATCGACGCTTTCCTTTCAAAAATGAAAGTAACGTTAATCCTCTGCGTCTTCAGCGGCTCTGATGTTGGAAGTACATGACGACTGCTATGTTTATTATTACATCCAACAACAGAACACCTCAGTCGCTCAATCAGAGACATTTTTGGCTTTCCCTGCACCTGAGTCGACACAATAGCGATCGGAGTCGGACTGTTTCAGCTCGGTGAGGGCGGGTCTAAGGTAATCAACTATGGTGGGAGTAGCCTCTGTTGGTGTGTCGTCACACTGACAAGAAGCTGAGAATGACCTGATTTTAATATTTATATATTATATATTACTTTTAAAGATTAAAAAAAAACACTGTGTGGATTTTTGTATGTGAGTTTTGCATCCGATGACCCCTTTAAAATATACTAGTATACTAGACTTTCAGAAGTATACTCTGGTCAAGCTCAGCCACTTTTCAGGTGTATCTTGATGCAAAGATGACAGCTTGAAGTTAATTTTAATGTTTTACTTGAATTTGCATGTTTTCCAATCATATATTACAATTTTTATTTAAAGCAAGACACACCAACTAACACCATGAAACATCACAGAATTCACAAGATCCATTGCTAGTACTTAGTGATGTTTATGTTGTTGTTTTCCCACCAAAAATAATGTAATGATGCCATTAAAGAAATAGTTCACAATAGAACTTTAGCTGAAAATTTACTCACCTTCAATTTGTTTCTCATTGCAACAAGTTTGGAGAAATTTAGCATTGCATCACTTGCTCACCAATGGATCCTCTGCAGTGAATGGGTGCCGTCAGAATGAGAGTTTAAACAGCTGATAAAAACATCACAATAATCCACAAGTAATCAACACCACTCCAGTCCATCAGTTAACATCAAGTAAAGTGAAAAGCTGCAAGTTTGTAAGAAAAAAATCCATTGGTGAGCAAGTGATATTTTTCCAAATCTGTTTGGATGATATACATCATAAATGGAATTAAATGATCAGTTTTGGGTGAACTATTTCTTTAAGGAAAAAACAGTTACGTACACTTCCGTTCAAAAGTTTGGGATCAGTAAGATTATTAATGGTTTTTAAAGACATTTCTTCTGCTCATCAAGGCTGCATTTATTTGACCAAAAATACAGAAAAAACTGCAATATTGTGAAATATTATTTCAATTTAAAATAACTGTTTTCTATATGAATATATTTTAAAATGTAATTTATTCCTGTGATTTTTCCAGGATTCTTTAACAACAACAAAAAAAAGTCGAAAAGAACAGCATTCTATTTCAAATAGAAATCTTTTGTAACAATATAAACTACCATCTAAAAGTTTGGGGTCAATAAATTTGTATTTTTTCTTTTTGTGAAAGTAATTAACACTTTTATTCACCAAGGATGTGTTAAATTGATATATTGTTAGAAAAGATTTCAATTTGAATAAATGCTGTTCTTTTTAACCTTTTATTCATTAAGATTGATAATTTGATAATAACAGTAATTAATCAGCATATTAGAATGATTTTTGAAGAATCATGTGACATTGAAAGCTGAAGTAATGGCTGATAAAAATTCAGCTTTGCATCACAGAAATAAATTATATTTTTCAATAAATTAATATGGAATGCCATTATTTTAAACTGTAATAATATTTCACAATATTGCAGTTTTTTCTGTATTTTTGGTCAAATAAATGCAGCCTTGATGAGCATAAAAGAAATCTTTAAAAAACATTTATAATTTTTGAGCGACAGTGTATATTATACAATATAATAAAACATACATGGAGAGATGAAAATGCACTGCAAAGAAATTAACCAATTTAGCATCATCTGTTTTATATTTCTTTTATATTTCAGAGAGCAAATTCTTTCACAGCACCAGCAAGAGAGTATGTATTTGGAGAAGGTGATGTTTTCCATGGAAAAGCAGTACGCTGACCTTGACAATGAGGCTAGACGTGACTACGAGAGCACTCGCAATCAAATAAAAAAACAGGTACTGGTGTTAGAATAAGTGTTTTGGTTTGCAAAATCTTAATTATTGCACTAACCTACAGTCAAGCCCGAAATTATCCATACCCCTGTCAAATTTTGACATAAAGTTACTTTTATTCAACCAGCAAGTTTTTTTTTTGACCGGAAATGACACAGGCTTCTCCCAAAAGATAATAAGACGATGTACAAGAGGCATCATTGTGGAAAAAAATATTACTCATCTTTTATTTACATTTGAACAAAAAGTGGCATGTCCAAAATTATTCATACCCATCTCAATAATCAATAGAAAAGCCTTTATTGGCTATTACAGCAATCAAACGCTTCCTATAATTGCTGACCAGCTTTCTGCATGTCTCCACTGGTATTTTCGCCCATTCATCTTTAGCGATGAGCTCCAACTCTTTCAGGTTGGAGGGTCTCCCTGATCTTTAGCTCCCTCCACAGATTCTCAATTGGATTTAAGTCAGGACTCTGACTGGGCCACTGCAAAACGTTTACATTTTTGTCTGCCAACCATTTCTTCACCACTTTTGCTGTGTGTTTTGGGTCGTTGTCGTGCTGAAATGTCCACTGGTGCCCAAGGCCAAGTTTCTCTGCGGAATGCCTGATGTTGTTGTTGAGAATTTTAATGTATTGCTCGTTTTTCATGGTGCCGTTTACTTTGATTAGGTTCCCTGGTCCACCGGCTGAAAAACACCAACAAAACATTAGGTTCCCACCACAATGTTTGACAGTGGGGATGGTGTTCTTAGGGTTGAAGTCTTCTCCTTTTTTACGCCAAATTAAGGCTACATCATTGTGGCCAAACAATTCAACTTTTATTTCATCTGACCATAAAACAGAAGATTTTTCACATTTCGGAACGTCTTGTATTTTTTAATAATACTTTGCACTGTAGCCACTGGAATTTCAAAACATTTAGATATGGTCTTATAGCCCTTTCCTGACTTCTGAGCAGCCACAATGCGCAGCCGCAGGTCCTCAGTGAGCTCCTTTGTCTTAGCCATGACTGTCCACAAACCAACAGCAGAGAGCTTCTGTTTTTCACCTGTTGAGTTGATTAAAACATCTGTTCCCAATGAATCAGGGTAATCAGGATGCTTTAGAACAGCTTGGACTATTTAGAATGGTAGAACTTTGGATTTTCCCATAGACTGTGACAGTTTGCTAAGGGTATGAATAATTTTGGACATGCCACTTTTTGTTCAAATGTAAATAAAAGCTGAGAAATATTTTTTCCACAAAGATGCCTCCTGTTCATCGTCTTATTATCTTTTGGGAGAAGCCTGTGTCATTTCCGGTCAAAAAAAACTTGCTGGTTGAATAAAAGTAACTTTAAGTCAGAATTTGCCTGGGGTATGAATAATTTCGGGCTTGACTGTATGCATGCACTAATTATATATGCAATGCAATGCAAATTTAGATGTGCATGGAAGATGTGTATAGATTATATAAATACAGATTACACAAATGCAGGAATCTGCCAAATCTGCAATATTCAACACACAGTTAAGACACACTCATGGGTTTAATGCAATATAATGATGTTGGTTTTGTTTCTGCAGAACAAAGAGGATAAGCAAACAGTAAAAGATCAGATGGAAGGGGTTCTGGAAATACTGTGGCGGGAACAGCAGCAGGTTTTACACCACTACAACGAGTCCACCAAAGACAGATTTATCGCAACTGAGTCTCTGCAAATCAAGGACAAGCAAAGTGCAAAAGAGATTGACCTGCATAAAAAGCACATTCAGAAATTGCAGGTCAGACAAAACTCTCTGCTAGTGTGGAAGCTAACTACAGTACTTTTTTAGAATTAATTTTTTAATGATTTTATTGCAGTTTAAAATGTGTTCAAACTTTTACAGGAGTCTATCTCTGTTCTGCGCTCTCAGCTGAGCTCTAATCAAACCGGAGAAACAGCTCAGCAGCCTTATTCAGAGCGTGATGCGCTCGCTCAGAAAGTTCAACATTTCAGAGTCCAGCTCATTGAGGCCCAAGCCATTCGGAGAAAGCAGCTCACTAAACTTACCGTCCAAAGCAGTGATGCTACTAAAAAACTGCAGGAGATTGTAGCCATGGTATGTTTGTTACACACACATTTAACATACACACAGTTTATTTACAAAGTATTTCCACCAACAAATGGTTATTTATTTTCCAAACATCAGCTTTGTCCCTTTATGTAGTACCCTGCTGTACAATAGTAAAATAAATAATAATAATTTCAAATAAACATGAAAAAATCAAACAAAATCATGAAGTTGTGTATGAATTATTTTTGTACTGAAATTATAGTACACTACCAGTCAAAAGTTTTTGAACAAGAAGATGTTTAATGTTTTTTAAATAAGTCTCTTCTGCTCACCAAGCAGAATATATTTCTATTTGAATATATTTTAAAATCTAATTTATTCCTGTGATCAAAGCAAAACTTTCAGCATCATTACTCCAGTGTCACATGATCCTACAGAAATCATTCTAATGTGCTGATTTGCTTCTCAAGAAACATTTATTTTTATTTTTATTATTATCAATATTTAAAACAGTTTTTTTATTCTTTGATGAATTGAAAGATCCAAAGATCAGCATTTATCTGAAATAAAGCTTTTGTAACATTATACACTATACCATGCAAAAGCTTGGAGTCAATATACTTTTTTGGGAGGAAAGAAATTATAGAAATTAATACTTTTATTTAGCAAGGATGCTTTAAATTGATACAAAGTGATGATAAAGACATTTATAATGTTACAAAAGATTTCTATTTCAGATAAATTGTGTTTGTCAAATAAAATGTTTTTCTGAACTTTCCGTTAATAAAAGAAATGTGAAAAAAAATCAAGAAAAGTTCTACTCAGCTGTTTTCAACATACTAATAATAATAATAAATGTGTTTTAGCAGCAAATCAAAATATTAGAATGATTTCTGAAGGATCATGTGACTGGAGCAACGATGCTAAAAATTCAGATTTGAAATCACATGAATAAATTACATATTAAAATACACAAAAATATAAAACAGTTATTTTAAATAGTAAAAATATTTCAAAATGTTACTGTATTTTGGATAAATGCAGACTTGGTGCGCAGAAGAGAATTCTTTAAAAAACATTAAAAATCTTACTGTTCAAAATCTTTTGACTGGTAGTGTATATTAGATTAATCATACTGTAATATAGTATACATTCATTTTCCAATATAATATAATATAATATGCCAAATTACTGCACCTGCTTCGGCCATGTTACGGCAGCAAACTTCCTGACTATTACGCCGGAATGGAAGTGTAGTTCCTAATCTTATCGGCCTAGAAAATCGCATCTTTAAATTTTCCGCTGGTATTAGTACATGATATAACTACAGAAGAGTCGAGTTTTAAATGGGACAAATACCGAAACTCGTTGGTCATTTTTGAACGCGATGCTATTGGTCTCATAGGATTCAATGATCTATGCTAAGCTATGCTAATAGTGATATCGCCAGAACAGGAGAATGGCTGAATGGATTTCAAAAAGGTAAAACTCAACTTATTAACTCGGGGGAGTTGGAGAATTTTTTCCCAAAAAAGTGGAGTGTTCCTTTAAGCAAAAATACTTTTCTACCAAAAAAAAAAAAAAAATTGTCCCTCTTTCATAGGGGGAAAGGTTGATTCGTCTCTCTGAGATGTGTTCTAAGCTGGAGACAGAGTACGAGAAGGTTCTGCCCTTCTATACATCCTCACTGAGTGAAGAGGAGCTGAATCAGGACAGAGCCAACACTTTGGAGCCTCCGACTGAGAAACTCGCTCAGGTAATGAGCATAGAGCTTAAGCTTATTCAAATCAAACTTGCATTCAGATCTGCCTCCATTCTGGTATACAGTGGCTTTGAATGAATTTCAGATAGATGAAAAAAAAAAAATTCTCAATGCATATCCATTTTCACTCAGAAATATATCACATTCATTACTTTAATTTGATGTGTAGCATTAACTGACTTGTCCTATGCTCTGTCCTCAGCTAATGGATGACTATTTGTCTCTTGGGAAGTTCTGGCAACGGTACAACAAGGTTCAGCTTGACCACTTGTGTCTGAAGCGAGAGAAAACACTTCTATTACAGGAGAACGAACGACTAAGGCTCTATCTGAAGCAGTACCTGGATGAAGTTTCGGTCTCTGATGAGAGTTTCCGGCAGCAGAAGCTTCTGGTGGTGTTGTCTCCTACTCTACAGGACGCCGCTGCCACTGAGAGACGCGATCAGAAGCGTTATGTGGTCCAAGAAGCAGCAAATGTTGTGCAGAAACAGTTTTAGGGAATAAAACTGAAATGTGTAATGCAGAAGTGTTTCTGACAGCAATTAAAAGCTTTTTCTGTCTAGCATTCAGTCAGTCAGTTTGTCTGTTTAATGCAATGATCTCAGCACACTTTATACTAAATGTATGATTTTAGCAAATACTTTCTTTACAGCTTTATCTTACAACTATCTACCTCATTTTCCAATGCGGAAGCAAGCTGTTTTGGGGTAATGTGTGAGACTTCCGGCTCATAAGAACTAACGAGAAGAATAACGAACGGTAAAACTGTTTGCACTACAAACCAGTGTGTTCATAATTAATATAATACTTTAAAATACTATGGTAAGACACACCAGTTTGCAATATCAAGCATCAAAATGGGCTGTTTTGTACAAACAGCTCGAAAAAAGCACAATAGTATGGATTTAGTGTCCTTTCATTGCCTCAAGATGGCGCCAAATCATTGAAGATGCCAAATATGCCATACGTTCCCTCTATACAGTACATCAGGAAGAGATTGATGCATTACATTCTGCAAGGTGAAGTTCATTCAGTTGAAAATAGTAATTTTTCATTATTAGAAGACATTTTGCCGCTCATCGTCTAATATGCGAGGCTATAAATACATGAGCTCCATCACTCAAAGATGCATGACTAGATGACTGAAAACCTTCAGATGTTAATGTATGCTGTTTTTAATGTTGTACTGCAGTATGTAATCTAGTATGAAGACAGGATAACAAATAACTCGCTGTGATAAATGAAAATCGAATGTAAATAAAAAACATTGCGATTTGATTTAAGGCAATATGAATTATTGATATTTTGGCTTTATCTCGAAATATCTTAAGTACTTCGTAATTTAGCCAATTTGGATTTATTCATAATTAATGCCAATGTTGCATTAAAATGTTAGAGGGTTTGCACTTACTTCACTTATAGTTAGGGTTGCCACCCGTCCCTTAAAATACGGAATCGTCCTGTATTTGAGAATGAAATTGCGCGTCCCGTTTTGAATCAATACGGGACGGGTTTTGTCCCGTATTTTTTATAATTTTTTTTAAAAGCAGCGTCTCATGCAAATAATCACTGCGATAAAGCCAGCCGTGGTTCAGAAAAACACGGTCAAGCCAGCCGCGATTGATTTTAAGTGTGCGCGCATATTACAGTGATTACGGTAGTTTCAGAAACAACAAAGAGAGAACGCGCTTAGCCTGGGTGTCCCCATACTGCCTTGCGCAGCGCGATTTTATTCACGCTTCTAGTCAGTCTGGAAACCATGGACCTAATTTTCACCTAAGATAGGGAACCAATCACAGAACGGGGAGGGAGCAGCAAGACGATGACGCCTTCTATGCGACTCACCGAAGGATCCAGCATGGCAGCAGACGCAAAGTTATCTTTCGTGTCTGTCACTGGACGCGAGCGGCGCGACCCGACGCGACAAATGACATTAGAACGCAAGTTTATTTTGAAAAAAGAGCAACTTTTGGCGTTCGCTCTACATACGTCATCCGGTATAATTGAAACGATTGGCTATGAGCTACGCACAGCGCATTTGATAGACATTCGTATCGCCCAATAAACGGCTCTGGGCATTCGTAAACCACGCCTCAAATACGAGAAAATGAACATGTGGTTCCCAGACCACGAATCATGACGAAGTCATAACGTGGTCTGGTGATAGCCAGGCTAGAACGCGCTTGCAGAGCGCTTTTCATTTAGACGCCCAGGACTGAGAGATAATACTACAAAGTGCTCGTGAATTTTTACTTATTTATTTGCATTTCTGCTTTAATATCCGTTTTATTTATTGGTGTACTTGACGGTTCTTTTCTGAGAAATGGGACATTATTAGACTTTAGAGTCTAATAAGTAGAAAAAACAAAACAATGATCAGTTCTTATTCAGGACGGCCCATATTATATGCAAAACTCATATGAAACCTTTTTACTGCAGCATTTTTGAGATATGGGACATTATTACATTTTAACGGGGTAACGTTATATAGACCCCATTTCTAAAAAGTAGAAAAAAACAATGATCAGTTCTTATTCAGGACGTCCCATATTATATGCACAACTCATATGAACCCACACAACCCCCCCCCCCCCCCCCCGAATGCGTCCCTTATTTTTGGGTATTAAAAGTGGTAACCCTACTTATAGTCAGCTGCAAATATGGCTTGACCCCAAAAAAAATTCTAACAAAAGGTTTCTCAGTGGTTTACAGTAGTATCAGATGTACTTAAAAACATACTAAATGTTTACCAAAGTTTGACTCCAAGAAAGGCTCCGTTTTCAAAATGGCGGCCATCAGGTCCTTAAAATGACCATTCTTTTGTATTCCTCCTAGACCAGGAATACTGGTGCCTGATACATGTTTTGCCAATGTGTTGCATTTATTTCAGTAATTCAACTCAAATTGCGAAACTCTGGCTCACATTTAATAAAAACCAACCAATCCACTATCTCAACAAATTAGAATATGGTGACATGCCAATCAGCTTATTAACTCAACTCCTGAGCCTTCAAAATGGTCTCTCAATTTGGTTCACTAGGCTACACAATCATGGGGAAGACTGTTGATCTGACAGTTGCCCAGAAGACCATCAGTGACACCCTTCACCAAGAGGGTAAGCCACAAACATTCATTGCCATGTCAGTGTAATTTAGACAAGTCCAAGATTCTTGCCCTGGAAATCCTGGTTCAATTTGGCCTACTACAAATGCCTTCTTTCCTTGCAGTTTTTTTGCATTCTTCATCATTTGTTAAAAAGTTTGGCAGTGTATAGGACTCCAAATGTTTTTCTAAGTCAGACGAATTAGTACAGCACAAAAAAATTGACAATAACTGACCATTTCCAGCAACAATAATCAGCTAAATTTGTGAGTTTCATTCAATTCAGTGGCATTGTTTACGTTCAGTGACGCCAGTATTCCCAACTGATGACGTGTTGTGAAAACACTCTATAGGACAGTTTTTAATGGCCGAAGACAATGCTTAAAGATGTGCTGTCTCTTTAAGATCTTCTGACCTATTTGCCTTTGCCCTTTAACCCTTCTTTTGCACTGTTCCTGCACATAGAAAGTCAGAATGATGTCTGGAGACGCAGTATGCAAGTAAAGAATTATCTTGATTGAATTTTGCCAGCAAGGCCATTCACCTGCAAGACGTGTAGACTTACTGATGCTTATCTTAATCGTTTTAATCCGTTTATCCAAAGTGGATTGCATTGCATTCAAAGTAAACATTTTTATCAGTGAGAATGATGTGTGTGGTATTCACTTTTGCGATCTTAGAGATACAGCAGTTATACAATAAAAGCAATTCATCTTTAACTCTAGTTAATTTTTAGTCAAAGAATAAAGACAAAACTCACTGGGATAACAAGTTGCATTTCAGATTTAGTCCCACAGATGTTTTAGCTTATAAACGTGACTACATGCACCAATTTTATACTTAAATGTGCGAGCCATATTCCAAAAACAGGGTTTTTTTTAGCTTCTGCCACGGCATTTGCTGGCCTTAACAACCTTTGTAAATATTATCAGGTTGATTTTTCTTTGCCTTTAAACAACTTGTCTCTCATATTCTTTGTAATCTAAGATTCTTGTAGTTTAATTGCAACTGGCTCAATTACGGTTGACGTCATAAGTTTACAGAATCTTCAAAATGTTCATTATTTTACCAACATAAGAGGGATCATACAAAATGCATGTTGTTTTTTATTTAATACTGACCTGAACAAGATAATTTACATAAATGACATTTACATAATAGTCTGCCAGGAAAAATATTTGTTGAATTTATAAAAATGACCCTGTTCAAAAGTTTACATACACTTGATTCTTAATACTGTGTTGTTACCTGAATGATCCACAGATTTTTTTTTTATGTAGTGATAGTTATTCATGAGTCCCTTGTTTGTCCAGAACAGTTAAACTGCCTGCTGTTCTTCAGAAAAATCCTTCAGGTCCCACAAATACTTTAGTTTTTCAGCATTTTTCTGTATTTGAACCCTTTCCAACAATGACTGTATGATTTTGAGATCCATCTTTTCACACTGAGGACAACTGAGGGACTCATATGCAACTATTACAGAAGGTTCAAACACTCATTTATGCTCCAGAATGATAAATGCTGCATTTAGAGCCAGGGGTGTAAACTTTTGAACAGAATGAAGATGTGTAAATTTGTCTTATTTTGCCTAAATATCATATTTTTTTCATTTAGTACTGCTATTCAAAAGCTACATTAGATACTTTCATGTTTCCCAGAAGACAAAATAAGTTAATTTTACCCTGATCTTCAAATTCAAAAAGTTTCAAAAGGCTTTTAATGCATAGTTTTTCCTTCTGGTGCATCAGTGAGTGTTTGAACCTTCTGTAATAGTTCCATATGAGTCCCTCAGTTGTCCTCAGTGTGAAAAGATGAATCTCAAAATCATAGTCATTATTGGAAATGGTTCAAATACACAAAAATGTTGAAAAACTAAAGAATTTGTGGGACCTGAAGGACTTTCCTGAAGAACATCAGACAGTTTAACTGTTCAGGACAAACCAGGTACTTATGAACAACTATCACTAAACAAACAAAAAACACAGCTGTGGATAAGGTAACAACACAGTATTAAGAATCAATGAATAAATTACCAAAAAAAAAAATCCCTGCTTCCTCTCCATTTTTGGTATACCTCCCATTGTGGCTCTAGTAGCTCTAGACAAAAGCATCTGTTCAATGACTTAAATGTAAACGTAAGAGTTCTAACTTAAAGTTTTAATGATTCAGTGTCCTCAAACAAGTCACAAAAAAATAGAAAGCACCAAACAAAGCATTTTTCATTTAAATAGTTTATTCTTTTTTGGCTTTGATCTTATTTCTTCTTGCTTTTCTTGTCTTTGTTCTTCTTCTTGCCTTGAGGTTGTGCATGTGCTTTGTTGTAGAGGTAGAGACCCACTAAACCCAGTAAAGTGGGAACCAGCGCCAAACACAAAAGAGGCAAGACGTCATTAACTATCTTCTGCCACGGCGTTTGCTGGGACAGAGAAATCACCTCCACCTCAAACTCAAGTGTGCTGTCCGCTGTGAGGAAAGAGAGACGAAGAGAAGAAGAATAGATTAATAATCACATGGAATGTCATTTAAAAGGGATAGTCCACCCAAAAATGACATTTCTGTCATTATTTACTCTCATGATGTTCAGAACCTGTAGGAATTTATCTTCTGTGGAACATAAAAAAAGGTAAAACATTTTTTGACAGATAATGTACTCACCCCTTGTCATCCAAGATGTTTATGTCTTTCTTTCTTCAGTCGTAAAGAAATTATGTTTTCTGAGGAAAACAGTTCAGAATTTTCTCCATATAGTGGACTTCTATGGTGCCCCAAGTTTGAACTTCCAAAATGCAGTTTAAATGTGGCTTCAAATGATCCCAAATGCGGTTGTAACAATCCCAGCCAAAGAAGAAGGGTCTTATCTAGCGAAACGATCTGTTATTTTATTTTTTTATTTCAATTTATATACTTTTTTAACCCCAAACGCTCGTCTTGTCTTGCTCTGCTTTAACTCAAGTTCTTATTTTTTGGTTAAAGGAGTAGTTCACTTTCATAACAAAAATGTACAGATAATGTACTCGCCCCCTTGTCATCCAAGATGTTCATGTCTTTCTTTCTTCAGTCGTAAAGAAATTATGTTTTTTGAGGAAAACATTTCAGGATTTCTCTCCATATAATGGACTTCTATGGTGCCCCCGAGTTTGAACTTCCAAAATGAAATGAAAATGAACTTCAAAGGGCTCTAAATGATCCCAGCTGAGGAAGAAGGGTCTTATCTAGTGAAACTGATGGTTATTTTCTAAAAACATGTACAATTTATATACTTTTTATTCTCTACACAGAGTACACACAGAGCTAGACAAGACATGCATTTCTAATTTTTTTTTGGAAAGTAACCGTTTTGCTAGATAACACCCTTCTTTCCTCGGCTGTGATCATTTAGAGCTATTTGAAGCTCCATTTTGGAAGTTCAAACTCGAGGGCACCATAGAAGTCCATTATATGGAGAGAAATCCTGAAATGTTTTCCTCAAAAAACATAATTTCCTTACGACTGAAGAAAGAAAGACATGAACATCTTGGATGACAAGGGGGTGAGTACATTATCTGTTAATTTTTGTTCTGAAAGTGAACTACTCCTTAAAGAGTGTTTGATCTCTTTTCTTAAGTGCATGTTCACTTTGCAAACACTTGGGTCGGTACTTTTGCAGCGATGTAGGGTGATTTTATAGTTGAGGAAGAAAATAAGATGGGAGTTTTTCGACATACCCTAACTGTCTTGAACAGAAAAAAACAGAGTTCAGGCAGAGCAAGACAAGACGAGCGTTTGAGGTTAAAAAATTATATAAATTGTAATTTAAAAAGAAAATAACAGATCGTTTCACTAGATAGGACCCCTAGGCTGGGATAGTTTACAACCACATTTGGGATCATTTTAAACTCAGGGGCACCATAGAAGTACACTATATGAAAAAAAAAAATCCTGAACTGTTTTCCTCAAAAAACATAATTTCTTCACGACCGAAGAAAGAAAGACATGAGGGGTGAGTACATTATCTGTAAATTTTTGTTCTGGAAGTGAACTTCTCCTTTTTGATTCAGTTTTGATAAACAGTTTCGATTCTCATTGACTTCCACAAAAATGGAACTCAGTAAAAACCAACATTCTTCAAAATATCTTCTTTTGTGTTTCACAGAAGATAGAAAATCATACAGTAAACAAATACATCATTTTCATTTTTGGGTGAAATTTTTCCATCAATCATCCAAAAAAGTACCATTATTACCAGCTTTACTAGTTTTAAAGCCATTTTAAATGTGTAGCCATGGTACCTGGAATGGTTGGAGGGTATCCTCTCTTTCCATAAGCTAGATGAGCTGGAATTGTGGCCTTGATTTTTTGTCTGTGCAAACACATAAAAAACAGAAAAGACCTACTTTAAAGTGGGTGATTCAGACCTTTTACTTGAAGTTGTCCTGAACACATTATTTAATCACTGTACTTTTACTGTCTCTGCCTACATGCATAGCCATAATTGTATATTCTCAAGTGAAATGCAGGCCTTGTCTTCGACTTACCCTTCACACACTCCGACCAGGGCTTGCTCTAGGCCTGCCAAGCAAAATAACATGTTTTAAAGATATGTGCAATTGTGGAAACCGCACATCATTTCTGTTTATTTCCATAGTTTTACTACAGAAAACATGAGCTTAGTTATTAGAACCTTCTTTCTCAAAAGTAAAATTGCATTATATCTACTCTAAACTAAACAAATCTCTAGTCAGCTGTGTTTCTGTTCTTATGAACATAATGTCATTTGTGTTTGAGACTCATACCTGTGATGACAGACCTCTTGCCCAACTCTACGACCAGAGGCTCACGAGACAGAGAGGTGTCAATCACCTTGCCATCCATTAATCGACCCTGCGCAGGACAAGAGAAATAGTGTTGCAGGTTAGTTGCATCCATTTTTATGTAGATGCAGAAAATTATTTGTTGTAAATGCCTGTACAACCAGACTTAATAAAAAGATGGCAGCCACCCAGGTGACTGCCAGGCTGCTGGAATTGTAGATTCACTTGTAAAAGGTTTGGAAAGACTACTGTAATACAAAGACAAAATGTATGAAGAAGGCATATTTTAATAATCGGGTTGGGCATGTGTTTTACATGCTGAAATATTAAAACATTTTAATTGCAATTTCTGATGGCCAAAACAATGGTTTAATATATTTGTATGTGATAATCACTGGCTAATTTATTTGATACAAAGTACAGCAAAAACAGTAACATTTTGAAATATTTCAATTTAAATTGCTATTTAAAATAACTGTTTGAGTATATTTTAAAATGTAATTTATTCCTATGATTTCAAAGCTAAATTTTAAGCATTATTACTCCAGTCACATGATCCTTCGGAAATCATTCTAATATTCGGATTTGCTGCACAAAAATCATTTTTAATTATTATTATTATGTTAAAAACAGCTGTGTGGAATTTTCAGGTTTCTTTGAATAGAAAGTTCAGAAGAACAGCAATTATCTAAAATATAAATCTTTTGTAACATTATAAATGTCTTTATCATCACTTTTGATCAATTTAAACCATCATTGCTAAATTAAAGTATTAATTTATGTAATTTCTTCTACTTTTAATTAATAGAATCTTTCTATTATTAAATTACTCATCTGTTTTAAATATTGATGCTAATAATAATAATAGGACAATGATTGGAATGATTTATGAAGCATCATGTGACACTGAAGAGACTGGAGTAATAATGGTGAAAATTCTGCTTAAAATCACAGGAATAAATTGCATTTTAAAATAGAAAGCAGTTATTTTATATAGTAAAAATATTTAAATCTTACTGTTCAAAAACTTTTGACTAGTATATATATGAAATATACTTATACCTGTTTATATAGTGTACTTTTAAAGATTTAATAATATTGTTTTTTTAATTGTCTGTTTCAAAGATAGCTATTCTATAATGTTCTTTTATTTTAAAGTTTTCAGTAAGTATTGTGTTTTATCATTTAATGGTGAAAATTCAGCTTTAAAATCACGGGAATAAATTGCATTTTAAAATATATTCAAATAGAAAGCAGTTATTTTATATAGTAAAAATATTTCAATCTTTTAAAAATTTTTAAAAACTTTTGACTAGTAGTATGTGTCTACATATATATATATATATATATATATATATATATATATATATATATATATATATATATGAAATAAACTTATACCTGTGTATATATAGTGTACTTTTAAAAATTTAATAATATTGTTTTTTTAATTGTCTGTTTCAAAGTTAGCTGTTCTATAATGTTCTTTTATTTTAAAGTTTTCAGTAAGTGTTGTGTTTTATCATTTTATTATTTTTATAAAATTATTATTCATTTTAATTTAATAGTTTTAATTTATTTCATTTTACGTTGCCAAATGGCTTAAAAAGTTTATGATTTGTTACAAACATACATGTGCATATATATATGCACATTTATTCTAGTTTCAAGAGGCACAAGTTGTCAAAAATTCTAATCATGTTAAATTATTTTGTATTAAATTAATTTACTTGAATTGAATTAATTTAATTTAATTAAAAATCTTATTTTATCATTTAATTTTTTATTTAAAAAATGTAACAAAAGATTACATTTAAACGTTCATAACAAATATCTTTGTTATAAACGTTTTGTTACAAAATAAATCCACATATAGTTCCAAGATGTTCAAGTTGTCACAAAATGCAATTGTGTGTTTAATTAATTGTTTATTAATTCTCAGTTTTTCTTTCTTTTTTTGTAGCAAAGACTTTGATGTAGTGACTTAATCTAAGAATTACAAACGGTTACAGAAAAAAACCTTGGTCTCCCCTTATATGTTCCCTATAGCGCGGGAGCGCGCACACGCCTCTCTCGAGCATTTCCTCGAGTCCGAATCACCGCTCGCCTTGACTCAAATGCTGACGTGTTGCTCCGCCTCCTCCACAACATTTGGTTTCGCTTAAAACTAAAATACTATTACCAATAACTGCATTTTGAAACAGGAAGTAACTTCTATTCTGTAGGAACTTAAGAGAAACGTGTTCATCGTGTTTATCTTTCACATGTACTGCATTACAACTCTATTTTCTGTCAGATATGGCGAGTCCAGATCTTGAGTGTGCCACATCACTGAACGGATTTCATGTGCAAATAACCCCCCAAGAGCCAATTTCGCCCCAGGGATTTCATTGGGAGGTGCCTCGTTTTACTACATAATAGGCTGTAAAGGCGCAACGCGTTGTATTTATTACCGTGTAATGGATTTGAAGCGTGTCTCCCATCTCTGATGTAATCGTGCATGTCTCTGGCTTCACCTGAAATGGTCAAAATCATAATATTAAGAAATATTAAAGAGTGGACGTATTGCAAAAGAAATGAAATCGACTGTGCTAAAAGGAAAAGATGCAATATTGTGCTTATTCATGTTTGCATTGAGACGTGAATGTAACGTTACGTTTGTCATTAAAGCACGTAACGTTATGCATACGTGGACTCTCATAGTAATAGTCACTCTAGTCATTCATTAAAAAAACTTGACCCAACTTACCAATGTCTCCACAACCAACTGTTCGATCGATTCCTTGCTATCTCCGTCCTCAGCTGCAACAAATGCAAATGCCACGAGCAAAACCAATGCGACCCCTGTCCGAATTTGCATCGTGTCTCACGTTATGAAAAAATCAGCACCAACAGTAAGCACAAAAAGGATAAAAGCTACTCTAAATGGCTCACTTCCGTCGCCAGAGTCGCCCCACTGCAGCCTTGCAGCGCTGAGGGAGCCAATAAATACTCGAGCGGATGATCGGACACAAGAAGTCAGCGAAGGCGAGATGCCAGTTAAAGCTGATGTGTTATTATAGTGAAGAGATAACGGCGAGGTTAGAAGACCCGCGAGCACTGGACCAATACCTGAGTCACTGGAATCCCCGCCTCAAAATCCGCCAGCATCCCAGAAGTCTCTCCACATGGCTGCTGCTGTTGGAGAACTTCCCCGCTAGAGGCCGCTTAAGATATTCTGAGGTTGAGAAAAGCTCTGCATTCGTCTGCTGTGTTTTTTCTAGATGTGTTTGAAGTCCCCATGAAATCTAAATGGAAGTTTTTTGGCTTTTAGTACGAACATGTTAGCCTTATAGGGATAGTTCACCCAAAAATGAAAATTAGCCCATTATTTACACACCCTTAAAGGAACACTCCACTTTTTTTTGGAAATAGGCTCATTCTCCAACTCCCCCCGAGTCAATAAGTTGAGTTTTACCATTTTTTCGTTCAAAAATGACCAACGAGTTAAGATATTTGTCCTATTTAAAACTTGAATCTTCTATAGTTATATTGTGTACTAAGACCGGCAGAAATTGTAAAGCCGCGATTTTCTAGGCTGATAAGATTAGGAACTACACTCCCATTCCAGCGTAATAGTCAAGGAAGTTTGCTGCTGTAACATGGCCGAAGCAGGCGCAGTAATATCACACCGCATGTGCAAATGCTAACCTAGCTGGGCACTAATTTCAGGCGCTGCGTGATATTACTCCGCCTGCTGCGGACAAATATGGAAACTCGTTGGTCATTTTTGAATGCAATACTATTGGTCTAACAGGATTCAATGATCTATGCTAAAAGTGATATCGCCAGAACAGGAGAACGGCTGAATGGATTTCAAAATGGTAAAACTCAACTTATTAAGTTGAAGAATGAGCCTATTTCCAAAAAAAGTGGAGTGTTCCTTTAAGCAGAGATGGGCACTCGAGTTAGTCTACATTTTTATAGACTTCAAATTTGACTTCAGATTCTACCTTAAATGATTCCAGACTTGCCTTGACTTGAGGAAAGGGACTTGTGAATATTTTAAAAGCAACGTGAGTCTTTTTCCTTAAAAAGTTATATAAGTGATATTCAAAAGGCGCACCCTGTCATCCATTCGGACCGCGAGCCATGACAACAGCACTATTTAAAGTGAGCAGCGCATCAAAACGGCAGAGCAGATCAAATAACAAGCGCTCTGTGGCATTTATGGCAAATATCTTTCAGCACTATATGCTCTAGTATTTAATCTTAAAGGGGTCATCAGATGCAAAATTCACTTTTACATGTTGTTTGAACGTTATTGTGTGTTGGCAGTTTGTGTAAACAACCACCCTACAATGATAAAAATTCACCCAGTGGTATTTTTTAATCTTTAAAAGTAATATCCCCTTTTTAAAATCAGGTCATTCTCAGTTTCTTGTCGGTGTGACGACACACAGACAGAGGCCACTCCCACGATAGTTGATTGACATGAGCGCATTACCTTAGACCCGCCCTCACCGAGCCCTCGACTCAGGTGCAGGGAAAGACAAGAATGTCTCTGATTGAGCGATTGAGGTGTTCTGTTGTTGGATGTAATAATGAACATAGCAGTCGTCATTTACTCTCGACATCAGAGCCGCTGAAGACGCAGAGGATTAATGTTACTTTCATTTTTGAAAGGAAAGAGCTGATCCTGGCGTCTATGTTCGTGCGAATCCGTCGTGATGCAGCTTCACCCACAGCAGAAGTGAGTATAAGGGTTTTTATTCATCTTTGCAAATGGCCTTCTTAATAATGTGTTGGTTAGCAAGTTTCGCAGCTAACATTACGGCTCGTCATCCCATGGCAGAGAGGGGCGGGGCGAGTAGAGCTCATTAGCATTTAAAGAAACATGCAACATAAAAGCTCGCTCTAAAAAGGTCAGATTTTGACCAGGTAAAAAGAGTGTTTTTTTGGCACTATCATTGAGAAATTTTAACCAAAGTATGTTATAGACTTCTCATTAAGATCCTAAAGCAGGGGTCCCCAAACTAAGGCCCGGGGGCCGAATGCAGCCCACCCCCACATTTGGACCGGCCCTCTGAACAATGCTACTAAAAATGTAATTTTAAATACGTTTTACTTATATCATGTCAGTATTTGATAATAGAGGTTGGCTTTCAAACTAAAATTTCCCTTAGTTATTAACGTAGCCTAATTATTTGTTAAATTCACCAACAGAATGGTACATTCAACATAATGCGTCATCGTGATTGAACAGGTGCAAAAGCAAGACTTCACTCATCTCCCAGTTACCCAAAAATTTTCAGCTGAGAAACCAGTGGCCCCATTCCCAGTTGAAAAGCCTGTGGAAGTGCTGAAAATGCTGAAGGCGGAGTTTGATGTTTGTTAAAAAACACAGTGGACCAACACCAGCAGATGACATTGCACCCCAAATCATCAAAGAACTTGAGCTACGAGCTTCTCCACCCTTCCACCAGACTCTTGGTTTCCAAATAAAATACAAAACTTGCTCTCATCTGAAAAGAGGACCACTGGGCAATAGTCCATTTCTTCTTCTCCTTAGCCCAGGTATGATGCCTCTGATGTTGTCTGTGGTTCAGGAGTGGCTTAACAAGAGGAATACAACAACTGTAGCCAAATTCCTTGACACGTCTGTGTGTGGTGCCTCTTGATGCCTTGACCCCAGCCTCAGCCCATTCCCTGTGAAGTTCACCCAAATTCTTGAATCGATTTTGCTTGACAAGCCTCTCAAGGCTGCGGTTCTCTCAGTTGGTTGTGCATCTTTTTCTTCTGCACTTTTTCCTTCCATTCAGCTTTTTGTTAACATGCTTGGATACAGCACTCTGTGAACAGCCAGCTTCTTTGGCAATGAATGTTTGTGGCTTACCCTCCTTGTGAAGGGTGTCAATGCTTGTCTTCTGGACAACTGTCAGATCAACAGTCTTCCCCATGATTGTGTAGCCTAGTGAACCAAATTGAGAGACCATTTTGAAGGCTCAGGAAACCTTTGCAGGTGTTTTGAGTTGATTAGCTGATTGGCATGCCACCATATTCTAATTTGTTGAGATAGTAAATTGGTGGAATTCTGTTAAATGTGAGCCAAATCATCACAATTAAAGGAACCAAAGTCTTAAACTACTTCAGTCTGTGTGCATTAAATTTATTTAATACACAAGTTTCACAATTTGCGTTGAATAACTGAAATAAATGAACTTTTCCATGACATTCTAATTTATTGAGATGCACCTGTATATCTTTTAAAAAGAAATGATAATTTGTCTGTGTGGTGCATGACAAAATAATAAACTATTCTAGCATTAAAAGGTATAATAAATACAGGTAAAATCATAATAAAATAATAATAATAATAATAGTAGTCAGTCCGGCCCATTTCAAAGTAAACTGTGAAATATTATACCCAAAATTGTCATCCAGTGGACTACCAGAAAACTGATCAAAAATTTGGGACCAAAAATTATTCAGACACTTTGACCTGACCATGTTTTGCTTAAGTGTTTCTTCTTTAACTGCCAGTGCAACCTTTTTACACCACAGACTGAAAAGAAATTAAGCATTGCTTGGTAATTGATCAACAAAGTATTGATAGTTATATATTGTCATACTAACTAGAATTTTTGGTGTGGATGAACACTGTAGCCGATTCAAAATAAAAGTTTATGTTTGTGTACTATATGTGTGTGTACTGTGTATATTTACTATGTATATATAAACACACACACACACACACACACGTATATATTAAGGAAAAAAATATAGATTTACATGTAAAATATTTATATATATAATAAAATTATATACAAGTGAAAAAATATATATGTGTGTGTGTGTGTGTGTGTGTGTGTGTATTTATATATACATAATAAATATACACAGTACGCACACATATAGTATGCAAACATATACTTTGATTTTTAATCGATTAATCGCAACTAATTGCTTTGCAGCTCTACTCATTTATTATATAATTTGTACATTTTGAACACAAAAAAGTTACAGACTGCAGCTAATTTTGTGTATTTTGTTGTTTTTATTAGTTTTTAACCAATGAGAAAAAAGCATGAAGTATTTTATCATCAGAAAAGTATGCACTTCAGGTTCAAGATTTTGTTTTACAATAAACTTTAATAAAAATAAATGTGAAAGATATACATTTATAAGCTGTATAATTTTAACAAAACAGTTTATTTTATTAGTTTTTATTGAAATATATTTAATTAGTTCATAAAAAGCTTTAGTTTATTTCGTTTTAGCTATTTTAGTGCTTTAGCTTCGATTATTTCAGTTTAGTTTATTTAATTCCAAGTAATGACACTTTGTAATGGTTTTAGTTTTAGTGTAGTTTAACAATAACAGTTTATCCATAACCTGGATCACCTAGATCCCCTACTGATGTAAGTTACTAAACTATTACATCATTATTGTTTCTTTTTTGTTTTTATAATTTTACAAAGCCCTCATATAGCCCTAAATAGGTCAAAAATAAATCCAGGCATATGTTATGCTTCAAGAAAAACCAAAATAGATATTGGCTAAAAATTTCCAAGGAAGTCGTAGTTTGGAGAAGTGTTGTAACACCTCAAGCATTTCCTTGACATGTCATTTGTTTGGCTATGCTACCTGACCTGACTGGAGGCAGATGCGAAAACCAAACATCGCGAGAACTCCCCATCGAAGCATGTGCTGTCGGTGTAAACTCTCGTGAGATCTTCTCTCCGTCTCTCCGTGTCCAAAATCGGCTGGTGTCAGCTCTCAAGGTAATCCAGATACGTTCAATTGTTGTTTTTGCTTTAAAACGAACCGCTTCAGAGTGCTTCTGACTGGTTGAAATGTTGTTTGTACATTTGGGGAAACATGACAGCGCGTTTTATATTGCTGTTGGACATAGAAAGGCGTCAGGCCTTCCGCGAGGCACGTACCGTCTCTCTATCTCTCTAAATGAATGAAGATCTGTATCCCAGATGATGTGCTGCTGCCTTACGCCTCTTCAGACATTATGACTGCTCGTATTACGCTCGGGTTTTAATTCACACCGGGTTTTTTTTTCTTTTCTTTTTTTGCGTGATCTTGCATAAGAACAATTTCATCCATCTGCTTCGTGCCAAACGCCTCTCTTCACGGAGAAACTCCGATCTTTGTATCCTACGCCGACATTGTCAAAGGGTCGTAGGCCTTTACTAGCTCCAACAGACCGGCAATAATCTAAATAATTAACTTACAGCCATATTAATGTTTTTAAAGACCGTCGTATTAGATGTCAGAGGTATTTCGTTGTATCGTGACTACATTGTTGGGGTCTCTTGCACGGGTTTGAGAGAGCCTGGTTTGTCGAAACATTCAGAAGCAAGGAAGCCTTTAAAATACGAGAAGGTCTGTTATAAAAAGGGTTGGAAGTAGTATTCGTGATGTGTTTTGTATGAAAGGGGGTTTGCTGGAGGTGGGTCGGGGCGTCAGCACCATGGACAGCTCAGCCGGCTTCAGACCCCTGCAGCTTCCGTACAGCAGCATTATCAGATTGCTAATTATCATAACCACTATCTCATATTGCATGTGTATTAAGTATAGTTTATTGCTGCTGGTTATGTATGTTTACATGTATTACCTTTTGTCTTGATTTTATGTAAGCGAAGGCTCAGTTTCATATTTTTTCTTCTGTCAATATATATGTTTATATTTCTTTTAAGGCATGTTTTGCTACACTAAAGCTGTTGAACATTGTGGCATGGATAAATGATACAGTTTAACACACTTTGACAATTACAGCATAGCCTAAAAGCAGGGCATTGTGATACTAAGTTTTACAATGTGGACGTTCAGCAAAGTTTAATTTTTAAAACATAAAAACAAGTCATGAAACATCAAATATGTAAAATGTAAAATCCAATTTTTTAAAATTACAACAGTTCAGACATTTTAGAACATAACATTATATGAAATATGTGACCCTGGACCACAAAACCAGTCTTAAGTAGCACAGGTATATTTGTAGCAGTAGCCAAACATAAATTGAATGGGTCAAAATTATAAATTTTTCTTTTATGCCAAAAATCATTAGGATATTAGATAAAGAACGTGTTCAATGAAGATATTTTGTAAATTTCCTACCGTAAATATATCAAAACTTAATTTTTGATTAGTAATATGCATTGCTAAGAACTTAATTTGGACAACTTTAAAGGCGATTTTTCTCAATATTTCCACCCTAAGATTCCAGATTTTTAAATATTTGTATCTTGGCCAAATATTGTCCTATCCTAACAAACCATATGTCAATGGAAAGCTTTTTTAGTCAGTTTTTGATGTTGATGATGATGATGATGATGACCCTTATTACTGGTTTTGTAGTCTAGGGTCACATATATGAAAAATAATCTGAATCATGAACACATAGTTCAACATTTAAAGGTTGTATCAGCGATTTCTAGCCTGAAACATAAAGCGTCAAATTCAGCTGACCTTTCATCACGATCCGCTCGCTGCCTGCCCCATAAATTGTCTGTGAAAAAACCGCGTCTCTCTGGTCAGCCTAGGGTCCAAGATATGCCAAAAAACAATCGGCACTACCAACCTTTCCACACATAAACAAACATTGTTCCAACCAATCAGCGTCAGGGGTTTGGTGTTGTGGACTTTCCTACTGGTGCTGGGATGTGAGGGAGGCGGAGCGAACACATTCGACCCTAGGCTGACCAGAGAGACGCGGTTTTTTCACAGACAATTTATGGGGCAGGCAGCGAGCGGATCGTGAAGAAAGGTCAGCTGAAATTGACACTTTATGTTTTAGGCTAGAAATCACTGATACAACCTTTAAGTTAAAATCTAAATAGGTGTCAATAATATGGATTTAAGTTTTACAATGTGGACATTCAGCAAAGTTTAATTTTTTAAACACAAAATGAAACATTGTCATGAAACATCAAATATGTCAAATGTAAAATCAAATTTTTGAAAATTACAACAGTTCAGACATTTGAGAACATAACATTATTTGAAATATGTGACACTGGACCACAAAACCTGTCTTAAGTAGCAAAGGTATATTTGTAGCAATAGCCAAACATAGAAATAAATTACTGATATTTTGCAAATTTCATTTGGACAACTTCAAAGGCGATTTTTCTCAATGTATAGATTTTTTGCACCCTTAGATTCCAGATGTTCAAATAGTTGTATCGCAGCCAAATATTTTCCTATCCCAACAAACCATATGTCAATGGAAAGCTTATTTATTCAGATTTCAGATGATGTATGAATCTCATTTTTTTAATGACCCTTATGACTGCTTTTGTGGTCCAGGGTCACATACATGAAAAAGAATCTGAATCATGAACACATAGTTCAACATTTCAGTTATGTGTCAATAATGTGGGTTTGTTGTGCTTTGTTTTATCCTGGATTTGTTTAGCCAACAGTTATAGCACAAATATGATTATTTATTAATTGAAGGACAAAATTGACCAAAAATATTCTAATTTAAAGGAACAGTTCACCAAATAAATTACATTTGCTTATATTTACTCTCCCTCAGGCCATTCAAGATGTATATGAGTTTGTGTCTTTATCTGTATATGTGGGAGAAATTTAGCATTACATCACTTGCTCACTAATGGATCCTCTGTAGTGAATGGGTGCCGTCAGAATGAGAGTCCAAACTGTTGATAAAAACATCACAATAATCCACAAGTAATCCACATGACTCCAGACAACAACCATTTATTGCATTTGTAATAAACAAATCCATCAAGACATTTTTAACTTAAAACCATTGCTTCCAGCTAAAATACAAGTCCATAATTCATAATAACACTTTATCCAGTGAAAAAGTTAATTTACCGTTTTCCTCTCACATCAAATTCCACTGAAAATCCGTCTTGAATGGTTTGCACTGTGCATATTTCTCTTCTGATTCAGAGAAGACAACTTTTTCACTGGAGAAAGCAGTATTAAGGATCAAGGATTCAATGGTTTAAAGTTAAAAACATACTGATGTTTCCCCCCATTACAAATGCACAGCTTTTTGCTTCCCAAGACATTGATGGAATAGAGTTGTGTGGATTACTTGTGGATTATTGTGATGTTTTTATCAGCTGTTCGGACTCAAATTCTGACGCACACATTCACTGCAGGGGATCCATTAGTGTGCAAGAGCAATCTGTTCTGATGAAGAAACAAATGTACTCACCCCCTTGTCATCCAAGATGTTCATGTCTTTCTTTCTTCAGTTGTAAAGAAATGGTGTTTTTTGAGGGAAACATTTCAGGATTTCTCTCCATATAATGGACTTCTATGGTGCCCCCGAGTTTGAACTTCCAAAATGCAGTTTAAATGCAACTTCAAAGGGCTCTAAATCAGCGGTTCCCAACCGGGGGGTCACAACCCACTAGGGGGCCTCAGTGATCCTCCAGGGGGGCCGCGAGATGTCTTAAAATTAATTTAAATATTATCCTATAATTGTTTAATTTCATTAATAATGTGCTAAATGAGAATAATAAAAGCACAGCCTCTCTCGTGTTCTGTGATTGATTGTTTCAGACTCAGAACTCAGAACTCGTAACTGGGAGCATATCGATCTAGAACGAGTTCACGAGTAGTAAATCACGGGTTTGACTGCCATTCCAGTGCACTTTCACGGGTAGAAGGTTGGAATAACACGGGTAACGGGTTGCCTGGAACGCAGCATAAGTCTGCTATTGATTCACAAACTATGCACGCTCTCTGGGCTCTGATCCCTATCGTATTTTTGTCTACTGTAGTTGTCCAAATTAATGTGAGTGTTTTATAATGGATGCATACCCATAGAAGAGGAGTGAGGCTCGGTGTTTATGAGCATCAGGCACGCACTGACAGAGTTCACTGATCCCGTTTTTGTCGAACCTTCACATCGATGTTTTTCAACAGATTAAGAATGTATTTGCTGTATTTTGAATTTGTGTATTAATTTTTAATGGATACAAACAGTAGCTATTCAGTCAGTCAAGTTCAAAGGGATATGTTTAGTGGTCTTTTGGTATCTCCCTGTTGTAGGGCAGGTTCACTTATTTAAGAAAAAGTACTCTTAAGTTGTAAAGAATGTCTGAAGTAAAATAATTTTAAAAGTTAGAATTGAGCAGAGGTTTTCTTTAAAGATTCTAAGGTATATTTTAAGTTTGTTTGAATTTTGAGTTTTTTTTATAACATGCAGTAGAAGAATAATAAGGCAAAACAAATGTTTTGGTTAATAAAAAGGTTTAAAAATAAATTCTTTTTTCTTTACTGCGGAAGTACAGTATAAGAAGGAGGGGGGCCCCGAAGTAAAAAAGGTTGGGAACCCCTGCTCTAAATGATCCCAGCCGAGGAAGAAGGGTCTTATCTAGCAAAACGATGGGTTATTTTCTAAAAACATTTACAACTTATATACTTTTTAATCTCAAACACTCATCTTGCCGAGCTAGACAAGACGAGCATTTGAGGTTAAAAAGTATATAAATTGTACAAATTTTTTTCTTTAGAAAATAACCTATCGCTAGATAAGACCCTTCTTTCCTCAGCTGTGTTCGTTTAGAGCACTTTGAAGCTGCATTTTGAAAGTTCAAAATCGGGGGCACCATAGAAGTCCATTATATGGGGAGAAATCCTGAAATGTTTTCTTCAAAAAACATAATTTCCTTACGACTGAAGAAAGAAAGACATGAACATCTTGGATGACAAGGGGGTGAGTACATTATCTGTACATTTTTGTTCTGAAAGTGAACTACTCCTTTAATTTTTGGGTCACCTATTTCTTTCAAAAGTGTTTAAATTAGGTGTTTGAAACAAGCACACAAAGACACACAACACACTCCTAGAGAAAATATAGATTTGTGTAAAAAACCTTATAGTTCCTTAGATATAGTCGCTGTGTGACTAGCCCCAGATTCCCTTAAACAAGTTACATTTCCAATTTACGCTATATACTCTGACATTTATAAATTGGGACGCCACGGTTATCAGGGAATGTGTTCTAAATCTCGGATAACTCCATCTGGGAATGTTCAGGGATGACTAGTGGGGGTTAATGTGAAGGCGGGATACGAGAGGGAAGAACAGATTGCTGTATGGCCTGAAGACATGGCAGGATCATAGCTTCTTCAGTTCAGTGTATGTAGTTGTTAACATTTTTGTAGCTTGTACACATAAAGCATACTAGTGAAGCTCAGAAATGTATATTCACACCCAGAAGCGTCATGCTCATTCAATCCACCCACTCAGGATTATGAGACTTGCAACTTCCAAATGCATCTGATAATCAGTTGCGTGATTACAGTGGGTGAAAGAATCTTTGACTGAACTGTTCATATTGCACAGATCATCATTTACATGTTACAGTTGAATCACACCTTATATAGATCATTTGCTGCAATATTTGTATCTAAAGGGTGCATATTTGTACCTTAAAGGTATGTATAATTTCCTAAAAAACGACATATTACCTAAAAGGAACAAAAATGACCTTTTGAAGAAGCCCTAGTGACAGCTTTTTTAAATATACATAAATATACATACATACCTACATTACTGTTTATTTGTTTTGAATTTTTGAGATTTTCTAATGTTTATCAAGGCTGCCTTTTTTGATTGAATATACAGTGAAAAAGTAGTATTGTGAAATATTATTTCAGTTTGAAATTATTGTTTTCTATTGTAATGTATTTTAAAACGTAATGGCAAAGCTGAATTTTCAGCATTACTCCAGTCTTCTTACAGTCATTTTAATATGATTTGATATAACATTTTTAATTATTATTTTCAATGTTAAAAAAGGTTTTTCTTAATATTTTGAATCAATCTGTAATGCATTTTTTCCAGGATTCTTTGATGAATTGAAAGTTCAAAGGAAAAGCATTTCTTTGAAATAGCATTTTTTGTAACATTATAAATGTCTTTCACTGTTACCTTTGATTAATTTTATGTCCTTGCTGAATAAAAGTGCACATTTGATAACTGTGAGAATAACATTTCATTTTCTTTTTCCCTTTCCAGGACTCTAGATTATTTTTCTCAGCTTTATAACCTTATTTCTCGAGGCTTTCAGTCTTTTACCTCAGTGGATTGGTCCACACTAAGGACTCACAGCTTTCTGGATTGTGATTGGCCGGACGAAGCAAAACATTGAATCATGGGGAATATTTTTGGCAATCTGCTGAAGAGTCTGATAGGGAAGAAAGAGATGAGAATTCTGATGGTTGGATTAGATGCTGCTGGTAAAACCACCATCCTTTACAAACTGAAGCTTGGAGAGATTGTGACCACCATCCCAACCATTGGTAAAATCTTCCTCTTTCTTTATGGCATTGTTGACTTTTCACAATACTATTATACAGGTATCTGTACATCCTTAGGCAGAATTAAACTTTTTGAATTCGAAGATCAGGGTAAATTTAACTTATTTTGTCTTCTGGGAAACGTATCTTTGTAGCTTCTGAAGGACAGTACTAAATGAAAAAATATGATATTTATGCAAAATTTGAAAAATGTACACATCTTCATTCCGTTCAAAAGTTTACACCCCTGCCTCTTAGTGCATGGTTTTTCCTTCTGAAGCATCAGTGAGCGTTTGAACCTTCTGTAATAGTTGCATATGAGTCCTTCAATTGTCCTCATTGTGAAAAGATGGATCTCAAAACAGTCATTATTGGAAAGGGTTCAAATACACAAAAAATGCTGAAAAACCAAATAATTTGTGGGACCTGAAAGATTTTTCTAAACAAAAAAAAAAAACATTCAGGCAACAACACAGTATTAAGAAGTGTATGTAAACTTTTGAACATTTTTTTTTCTTGTGGACTATATGTAAACGTCTTTTATGTGAAATATATCATTCAGGTCAGTACTAAATAAAAAATAACATGCATTTTGTATGATCCATCTTATTTTGGTAAAATAACTAACATTTTGCAGATTCTGCAAGGTGTATGTAAACTTTAGACCTCTACTGTATATCTAGAGCCGTTATATTTTTACAGTTGCTGTCAGATGAATGTACAGTAACTGAATTTTGCTATGATTCTGGGTCACAGTGTAAGTTTGTGATGTTTTTGTTTGTGTTGTAAGGCTTTAACGTGGAGACAGTGGAGTACAAGAACATCAGCTTCACTGTGTGGGATGTGGGTGGTCAGGATAAAATCAGACCACTCTGGAGACACTACTTTCAAAATACACAGGGTGAGTTACACATACACTCAGCTTCTCCCACTAAAACACAAGCTGTATTGAGTTGTCGGTGTAAATGATTGTAATTTGGTGTGTCTGTGTGGTTTGTGTTGTGTTCAGTGAGCACACACTGCATTTACACTACTGTGCCTGCATAGCCACCTTGTAAACATCAGTAAAGCAAGGTTATTATAGTTAACTAAAATGAAAACCATAAAAAATAAAGATTAAAAACACTATTTTATTTCAGTAACATATTTTAATGCACTAGTAGCTAAGGCAACATTTCTCATTTTCATTTAGTTTAACTTGATGCATTAATATAACTAAAACTCAAATAAATAAATCAAAAACTATAAAGTAATACTTTAAAAAAAACTAAGAAGACAAAATCACATTACTAAAACATTAACTAAAATTTAATTAAAACAGAAAATATTACTAAATAGGGTTGCAAAAGGGGGAAAATTTTCCAGAAAATTCCCAAGGTTTTCAAAAATTCCTGACATTTTCCAAAAGTTTCCAAAAATTCCAGTAAATATCCCAAAATTTTGGAAAGTTTCAGAACTTTTCCAGATGTTTTCCGCTTTTTTGCAGCTGTAATACTTATGGAGTTAGTATGAAAATTAGCCCATCAAGGCATCCTAGGTGTATGTGACTTTTTTTTCAGTCGAATCCAATCGGAGTTATATTAAAAATGTGGATAAAAAAAAGTCCTGTCTCTTCCAAGCTTTATAATTGCAATGGGTGGGTATTTCTGTTCAACGGTCCAAAAGAGGTCCAATAAAATGCATCCATCCATAATAAGATGCTCCACTTGGCAATGCGTTTTTGTAAGAAAAATATCCCTATAATCACTTTTCTCTAGCGTGCACTAACTGTTGCTTTCTATTATGGATGGATGCACTTTATTCGACTTTTTGTGGGTTGTTGAACAGAGACACTCGCCATCTGCATTATAAAGCTCTTCTCTCTCTTCTTTTTTTATTTCTGCTCTTTCCTTTTCTTCTAATTATTATTATTATTATTATTATTATTATTATTATTATTATTACTGTTATTTGTCCTCTTCCTGATTTCCCAACCTCCCCTCACCTCTTCATTACTATCATTAATATTATTACTTATACTTTTGTTATCATTACTATTATTACTGTTCTGATTTGTCCTTCTGTTATCTTATCATTATTATCAAGTATTTATACCATAGTCATTATTCAAGTTGCTGATGTAGTAGTAGTAGTAGCAGTTATCGTAGAAGTAGAGATTGTAGTAGTAGTTGTGGTTGTTGAAGTAGTAGTTGTAGTAGTAGACTTTGTAGTAGTAGTAGTAGTATTAGTAGTCACTCCTTACCACTGATTGATTTCTTTATATTTATGTTTTATTTATATCTATGTTATTTGTTTTCATATACTGACTTATACATGTTTATGTATGTATGTTTATTTGCATATATATCTTCCTTTTTTTCCCTCTATCTCTTGTTTTCCAAAGTATGTACTGTTACATGTCCACCTTTACATGCACACATGCACACACGCACACACGCACACACACAAACGCACGCATCTGTCAGTTCCTGACTGTATTGGTTTTGTTTTGCCTGTCTGTTTTTTTTGTTTGTTTGTTTATTTGTTTTCCCTGTTTGTGATCCCAATTTATGTACATCTTGCATATTCTAAAAAAAAAAAAAATATATATATATATATATATATATATATATATATATATATATAAAGCTCTTGGAGGAGCCAGAACAATTTTTAATATAACTTTGTTTGGATTCGACTCAAAGAATAAAGTCATATACACCTAGGATGCCTTGAGGGTGAGTAAATCATGGGATAATTTTCATTTTTGGGTGAACTAACCCTTTAAAACTATAATAGAGTCTCAATGATAGTGGAATAACATTGGTTAACATGTCCACATCTTATTGCAAAATAACTCAATAGACAGTATTCATAAATGAAAAATGTTATTTTTAATCACAACATTGCATAGCTGAATCCAATCTGTGTATTTTTTGTGTTGTGTTTATGTTTGTTGCTTGTTGAATCCTAATACGTCTCTATTCTTTATCTCTGCTCATTTTTCTTACCTTAGGTCTTATCTTCGTGGTTGACAGCAACGATCGGGAGAGAGTTAACGAGGCGCGGGAGGAGTTAATGAGGATGCTTGCAGAAGACGAATTGCGTGATGCTGTCCTTCTTGTCTTTGCAAACAAACAGGTACTGTGATTTTTATTTTATTTAAGCATCCCTACTACTTGGCAGATTACAAAATATATACTACTAGTCAAAAGTTTTTGAACAGTAAGATTTGTAATGTTTTTAAAATAAGTCTCTTCTGCTCGTCAAGCCTGCATTTATTTAATCAAAAGTACAGCAGAAACAGTAAAAATGTGAAATATTTTTACTATTTAAAATAACTGTTTTCTATTTGAATATATTTTAAAATGAAATTTATTTCTGTGATTTGAAATCTGAATTTTTAGCATCCTTGCTAACAGTGTTGTTTTCGTCAACGATGACGATGACGAAATCATTTCGTTGACGCCACTTTTTTTCATGACGATAACGAGACGATGACGAGATAAAAATGGCTCGTTGATGACTAAAACATGACGAGACGTGTGTGAGTTTTCCTGGACGAGACGAGAATAGACGAAAATGTTAGTGGGTGGTCCGTCAGACGTTTAAAATGCATGACATTTCTGCTTATTGTGCATGCCAATTAAAACTTAAAAAGTATCTGACGCTATGGCAAGCCGTTTTAGCATTAAATACTCTTTGCTATACTAGTATGGCAAGCCGTTTTAGCATTCCATCCTTGTTTGTCTTTTATGTTCTAAAACATTCCTTCATTATTGTAATTATTGGTGAAAATAGTCGATCCGGAAGCTCACATTGTGTTGAACTATAGATCTGCTATTTTCAGAACTTATAAGTGACACTACCCAACAGCAAAATACTTACTGACCTACATTAATTTGTTAAAAGACTACTTTTTCCCCCTTTTTTTGACTAAAACTAGACTAAAACCTTTTTGACTTTTCGTCGACTAAAATTGGACTAAAACTATCACATATAGAAGGGACTAAAATTTGACTAAAACTAAGAAGCATTTTAGTCCAAAAGACTAAGACTAAGACTAAATCTAAGATGGTTGTCAAAAACAACACTGCTTGCTAAATAAAAGTAATAATTTCTATATTTTCTTTCCCAAAAAAATTATACTGACTCCAAGCTTTTAGATGGTAGTATATAATGTAACAAAAGCTTTTTATTTCAGAGAATTTCAGGAATGATCTTTGGATATTTTGATTCATCAAAGAATCCTGAATTAAATATTGATAATAATAATCATAAAAATGATTATTTTTAGAAAAATGTGAAAATGTAGCTTTGATCACAGGAATAAATTACATTTTGAAATATATTCAAATAGAAAACAGTTATTTTAAATAGTAAAAATATTTCAACATTTTACTGCTTCTTCTATATTTTGGATCAGATAAATGCAGGTTTGGTGAGCAGAAGAGACTTCTTTAAAAAAAAAAAAAACATTTAAAATCTTGCTGTTCAAAAACTTTGACTGGTGGTAGAGTATGTCCTAAAAATAATTAAATATTGTAATATTTTATACTGCCATTTAAAAGATTGGGGTCTTTATTTTCAGATAGTAACACTTTTGTTCAGCGGATGCATTAAAATAATCAGAAGTGACAGTAAATACTTTTACATTGTCACAAACCAAATAACCCAGAAAACATAATGATAAATGTTTCTTAAGCAGCAAATCAGCACATTAGACTGATTTCTGAAGGATCGTGTGACACTGAAGACTGGAGTAATGATGCTGAAAATTCAGCTTTGCATCACAGGAATAAATTACATTTGAAAATATATTAAAACAGAAAGATTTCAACAGCATTTTTGATCAAATAAATTCAGCCTCTTTTTTCAAAAACATGAAAAAATCTTACCAATCTCAAACCTTTTGAACATTAGTGTATTCATTATTTGCAGAAAAGTTTATTTATCCATCAATGGACAGTCCATAATCTATTGCATGTAATTTGTCTGCTAGATTGTGTATTTCTTTCAGAATGAAACATCTGTTGTTTTATTCCTCCCTGATTCCAGGATCTGCCAAACGCTATGAATGCAGCTGAGATCACAGACAAACTCGGCCTCCATTCGCTCCGCCATCGCAACTGGTATATACAAGCGACCTGTGCGACCAGCGGCGACGGTCTGTACGAAGGGCTCGACTGGCTCGCCAATCAGCTCAAGAACAAAAAGTGAGGGGCGGGATTTGCATCACATGGTCGCCTCTCGCTTTTGGGAAAGGGGTGGGAATAATTTGGCCTTTATGTTTGGTTTCTCTTCGTTTCAATTCACTTTTCATTTGTATTCTGGAAAACACAGTATGTGGTTTATACAGCCTTCTATGCTCTGTGTAGATCATCCGTATGTATGCACGCACACGCATTCACACGCAGATCAACACGCATCTCATTTCCTCTGTTGACTTTTCCATTTCAACGTACGAACAGTGTCAGTTTCTAGCAGATTTCATCGTCTCTCTCTCTCTCCCTCACTCACTCGCTCACGTGTTTACAATCAGTGATCAGTGTTGTCCTCGACTGCCATGAAAAAGATCGTTGGGTCCGAGCGTGCTCGTGTATTATGTAATATGCTTATGTATTTCCTCGTATTGTCCAGATGCGATTATGATGCAGTTTGCCTCCTCACGCACACAATATCCACAGTCTGCCATCCTGGCGGTTCGTGATTGCGGTAGAAACCCTGCTGTGTTTTGCATGGCTCTTTCTCTCGGTGTTGTGTCGTGGTGTAGTAGAGGTTAGATCTGCATGTGTGTGTTTAGTCACACGGAGCTGGTTGGTGTTGCATGCCGCTGTACTAGAATGGAGAACGCTGTAGAAACCAATGTCGCTTGTCACACATCCCTCGCCTGAATTGTGAGTCAAATGTGGTGCTGTTGGGTAGTCCACCTTTATTCGCATTAGTGTTGTCACGATAGCAAAATTTTGATATGATACCTGACTAAAATATCTCGATACTACTACTGAACCAGTACTACAATTCAATTCAATTCAATTTAAGTTTATTTATTATATTGCTTTTCAATATACAACAGAAACGACAGTGTAAATAAATAATAGATTATCCAAATGGAAATTATAATTATTTTATCTATTTTAAAAAAAGCATTTCATCCCCCCTAATAAAAAATAAGAAAATAATAAAAATCACATACCAGTGCCATTATGTAGAGATCTTTGCAATTTTGATTGCAATTGAATTTTTAAGAGCTAAAAGGATCAGGCCAAATCTTATTTCATGATATAGTAATTTTATTTCACAATAACAATTTATATCATGATATAGTGGATTTTTGTTATTTTATCTTTGTTATTAATAATAAGAACATAAATGCAGATAACAAATTAAAGGACAAATACAATAAAGCAAAGACACAAATTAAATAAATAGGGCCCTATGAAATTTGTTTATTTTCAAATTTGTTTTCATTTCTCTGGAGTCCTTTTTTTCAGTTTAGAATTTTCCAGACTGGTTACATTAAAAATATTAATCAAAAAGTATGTCTAATTAATCAAAATCATGAAACCTACACAGTTTAACAGCAATTTCTTGAAAGTTTGACAAAAATATCATTTTAAGGCCCTATAAATACGTTTTATTATTTTTCTCAAATTCAGTTTTATTTTGATCCAACTCTGAATCTATTTGCTATTCAATTTCATTAAACTTTAATAATGAAAAGCATGTCTAATTAATTACTAAAGATTAGATTTGATTTAATTAGAATTATTCATTATTTGTTTCTTTTCTGAAATACTGTCTTGTGTATTTACAATTTTCTTGTAAATAAATTCTGGTAAATATTTTTCTGGTAAATATTTCTTAAATAGAGTTTTATTAATATTTATATTAGTAGTAGTAGTAGTACTGTTATTACATTAAGTAATATTTTTGTCAAGTTAAACCTGAACTTTTGTTCTGATGGGTCGCTGCCTTTACGTTTCTGTTTGTATATGATATAAGATTTAGTGTTGCCAAGTCTGCGGTTTTCCCGCGGAATTGGGCTACTTTAACACTGTTGCCGTGGGTGGTTTTTCATGTCCGCGGGTTGAAACGACCCCAATAATGTTATCTTTATCCTCTGGAATGCGAACTGTACCGGGGGAACCCCTCCAAAATCCCATTGGGCTAGTTTTGAGTAGCAATTGGGCGGGATTTGTTGTGAAAACCTGGCAACCCTGATGAGAATGTTTTTTTTTTTTTTAAGTACCAGTAAAATGCTCATGAACTGACTCTCACAGCAGTTCTAGAGATTATGTTTATGTGTTCATGTACTCATATATTGAGACGGCAGAGGCTGAAAACAACACAAGCATCACAGGCAAAATACGTGATATTCCGTGTTATACAGTAAATTCTGTTTGTATAACTGAATCCCGCGATTCCGTCGACGTTTTCCACCTCGCTTCAATCATAGGACCTTAAAGGTGCCATAGAATGGAAAACTGAATTTACCTTGGCATAGTTAAATAATAACAGTTCAGTACATGTACATGACATACCATGAGTCTCAAACACCATCGTTTCCTCCTTCTTATATAAATCTAGTGTTTGCAAAAGACCACCGAAAAACAGGTCAATTCCAACAAATACCCGACTGTTACGAAACTTTCTCGAGATCGTTAATAGTTACGCCTCCAACATTTGCATCGCCCAATCATCGGTAACGTCAGTACATCAGTTAAACAACATGAGTCACTCAAGGGACACGGTTAGCTTAATGCTAGCGCTAGCCTGTTACATTGCAATACATAGGATTTCACTTACCACATAAACAGAGAGAGGACTGCGCTCATGATGGTGAATGATGGAGAAATAACTGCGCTGAAGATGGCGAATGATTTACAGATCTGGAGAATCACTGAGGAGCAGCTCAACTTGTGTGGTAAGAATCACTCCCTCTGCGTTGTAACTTTACACAGAGCACATGCGATCACAGTAATGAAACTAAAATATCCGCGATTCAAAACGGCAGATTCAACAAAACCGCATATTAAAAGTGGCTAGAGCTCCTAATTAAATATATATTTTTATCCATGTGCATGCTATTGAGCTCTGTGAAACAGCCAATCAGAGCAGAGCTCATTAATATTCATGAAGCTTCCAAATAACAGAGCATTTCATTCTAGGGCAAATTCTAGGGTTGTAAATGGACCTGTAAAACCATTTCTGGAGATTTTTTGCCCTTTCCTATGCCAAATACCTTCTATGTAGATATCAGAGAACAATTTAAAATATTCTCTCAATGCATTCTATGGCACCTTTAAATAAACAGTGGCTCTTATCAAAATGCATTCTTAAAGTACCAGTACTAGTAAAATGCGGAATCCTACCATTTTTTAAAGCAGGGTATCGTGATACATTTTAGGTCCGATATATTGTGCAATACTAATTCGCATTCCAGTTAAGCTGTAAATAAAGCTTTTTCAAATCAAACGCCCCGTTGTTGTAGAATTGGCTAAGTGTTGCATGGATAAAACTGTGTTGTTTCGTAAGAATCACTAGCATTGTTTGCATGGCATGCATGCTGTGCTGTTAGTCCGATAGATAGATAGATAGATAGATAGATAGATAGATAGATAGATAGATAGATAGATAGATAGATAGATAGATGGTAGATAGATAGATAGATAGATAGATAGATAGATAGATAGATAGATAGATAGATAGATAGATAGATAGATAGATAGATAGATAGATAGATAGATAGATCATAGTTGCTATACTAATTTGCCACTGACATGATTAGTAGATTGTTAAAACACTAAACTTGGCTCTTTTTGGCTTTTCCACATTAGTGAACAGCATAAAAACAGCACACATGTACACAAAGCCTTGGAATGTCAGTGGTCTGCGGCAAACTGCATAATAACGCATCTGCTTCGCTGTTTGTTGCATGTTTCATGCTCATAATGCGTTTTGTGGGCTTAGATTAACATATCGCCCCCAACGAATGTGAATTTTGTTTAATCAGTGAACAAATTTTGACTTATTCATGGTGTTTTTGATTAGTATAGTTCTGAAACAAGAATATATAGATAGATATATATTTACAGTAGGTTGTCTTTTGTGTTTAACACTTCAGGCAAACATCACAGATGCAGTGCTGATGTATAATTCATAGTATCTATATGTGTTACAGACTACGAGGACAAATGGAAACTCAAATCCTGAGTTATTTTACTGTACTAGCTAGTGTAAATATGACAAAACTGCTTATCCTACATTGCATATGTGTTGGTAATCCATCCTTTGCACAAATCTAACACTAACACAGTCTGTTTGTATTTGTTTCTGGGAATAACTACACATTTTTAGCATCTTCCCACTTGAAACCCAGCACCTTGACACTAAAACCCATTGTTATGACTCGCGTGTGAACGTTTTAAAAGGCAGGTCTTTTCAACCTAGGACATGATTTGAGTGGAGTATTATTTTGAGTGCTGTTACCAAAACAACTGTGCTACTCAGCAAGACACTTAACCTCTGGTTTGCCTACCGAACATAAGCTTAGCTTAACACACTCTATTTCAGCATATAATGCAAACAAGGTAATTTCTACACAAGTCTGCAGTGTGAACCGTCCAGTCTGTTAAGTTTTGTGGCCTTATCTTCTTACAAAGTGTGTTTTCACAAGGTTATTTATTAACTAAGTTATTGGGTCACTGAGTTGCTTGTTTTCGTTTTTAGTCGATCTGGGAACAAAAGGGTTAACTAAAAAAAATCTCAAATACATAGTTTGCTTGATTTCAGAGCGTTTATTATTTGCATTAAATAGTTTGTGTGCTTATTGAGTAGCTAGGGTTGACTTTTAGGGTTTGATTTGAACTTCTTGGACATTATATTTTTATTTATGTATTTATTTTGGTGAGTGTTTTGGTGAATGTGTTTTTACCTCTGTGTGCTTATGCATTTTCTTTGTTGATTTTTTTTACTGTGTTGGGTAAATCATTTTGATGGCTTATTACAGTGTCAGTGAACATAATCAATGAAGGGGAAAACAATTTCTCATTGAATAATAAATGAATAAATAGAACTTAGAAATCATGGATGAAATGTGTAATTATCTGTTACAGTAGATTACAGAAAGATTATTGTTGATTATTATGATGTAGACACCAAAATCTTTCTCTCCCTCTGATCCCTGACTGTAACACTACACTCAAATAAAAAACCTGAAAATTATTTGCTGTTTCTTCTCTCTTTTGTGTTTTTAAAGGGATAAATCACCCAAAAATGAAAATTGTGTGAGTAATTATTCAACCCTTATGTCGTTCCAAACTGCAAAACACAAATTAAGATATATTTGATGAAATCCAAGAGCTTTCTGACCCTTCATAGACAGCAACGCAACTGACACGCTCAAGGCCCAGAAAGGTAGTAAAGACATTATTACAATAGTCCTTGTGACATCAGTGGTTCAACCGTAAATTTACGAAGCTACGAGAATACTTTTTGTGCGCAAAGTAAACAAAAATAACAACTTTGTTCAACGATTTCTTCTCTTCTGGGACAGTCTGCCGCCATTATTTAAAGTACCATGGCTAGTGTTGCCAAGTCCGCAGTTTTCCTGCAGAATTGGGCTACTTTTACACTGTTGCTGTGGGTTGTTTTTCATGTCCACGGGTTGAACCAACCCCAATATTGTGATATTAATCCCGTGGAATGCTAATTTTACCAGGGGAACCCACCACAAAACGTGCATTTTATCCCCTAAGAATGCAATTTTTAAATGTAGGACCCCCCTCAAATTGTGATTAGTCTTGTTTTGAGTAAGGGTGACCATATTTTAGTTTTCAAAAAAGAGAATGGGGGGAAGGATGCAGCCGGAGGTGGGTGCGAAATGTTTCAATACAAGCATTTTAGTCAAATGTAATTTATGCAATCTTTCAAACCTTTAACGACGGGAGAAAATAAACATGTTTAAATCAGCCCAATTCTGTGGAAAAAACGAAGATTTGGCAACCCTACATCCAAAGCGACTCACATACTCTGTATATTGAAAATTATATCCAATATTAGAATGTTTGCGGGAGCTACATTAAGAAAACAGTCCCGCGCAAGGCTTTAAAGTCATCCAAGATGTTCATGTCTTTCTTCAGTTGTAAAGCAATTATATTTATTGATGAAAACATTTCAGGATTCCGCTCCATATAGTGGACTTCTATGGTGCATCTAAACGATCACAGACAAGAAAAGTCTTATCTAGTGAAATGATTGGTTATTTTCTAATACAATTTATATATTTATATATACAAATTACAATTTATATATTTTATATTTAATATCATCCTACATCACTGCAGAAGTTGACCCAGTGTTTACAAAGTGAGCGTGCAAAGAAGTTCAAAAGCCCTTTACAAAAAAGGTAAAACAGCGACGTAGGACAATTTTGAAGTTGGAGGAGAAAATGAGATGGGAGTTTTTCGACATACCCTAACTGTCTTGAACCTGGAATACACATAGTTCACGCAGAGCTAGACAAGACAAGCATTTGAGATTAAAAAGTATATAAGTATATAAATTGTCATTTCGCTAGATAAGACCCTTCTTTCTCAGCTGGGATCGTTTAGAACCCTTTAAAGCTGCATTTAAACTGCGTTTTGGAAGTTAAAACTCACGGGCACCATAGAAGTCCACTATATGGAGAGAAATCCTGAAATGTTTTCATCAAAAAATATAATTGCTTTACGACTGAAGAAAGAAGGACATGAACATCTTGGATGACATGGGTGAGAAAATTATCTGTACATTTTTGTTCTGGAAGTGAGCTTCTCCTTTAATACAAAAACACACACAATGAATGGCAACTGTAGAAAGCAAAGGCCAAATTTTTTAAGGTCCAAAAAGAAGACATGTCTAGGTAAAAGAGGGGTGGGGTGGGTGGGTTTTGTTGTGAAAACCTGGCAACCCTGACCAGGGCATGCACTGCATCTTGTTTACAAGCTGAAGAATGCACACTTCTGTTGTGGTACTCTTGATAATTTCGGCAGACTGTTCCAGGAGAGAAGAAATCATTGAATAAAGTTGCTATTTTTATATTTTTTCTTTGGCACAAAAAAGTATTCTCCTAAAATTACGGTTCAACTACTGATGTCACATGGACTATTTTAAAGGGGTCATCGGATGCAAAACTCACTTTTACATGTTGTTTGAACATTAATGTGTGTTGGCAGTTTGTGTACACAACCACCCTACAATGAAAAAATCCACCCAGTGTTTTTTTCTAAATCTTTAAAAGTAATATCCCCTTCTTAAAATCAGGTCCCACAATAGTTGATTGACATGAGCACCTTACCTTAGACCCGCCCTCACCGAGCTGAAACAGTCAGACTCTGACTGCCATTGTGTCGACTCAGGTGCAGGGGAAGACAAGAATGTCTCCAGCTGAGCGATTGAGGTGTTCTGTTGTTGGATGCAATAATGAACATAGCAGTCGTCATTTACTCCTGACATCTGAGCCGCTGAAGATGCAGAGGATTAACGTTACTGTCGTTTTTAAAAGGAAAGCGCCGATCCCGATCTACATATGTGTCTATGTTCGTGTGAATCGTTCCTGATGCAGCTTCACCCACAGCAGAAGTGAGTATAAGGTTTTTTTATGCATCTTTGCAAATGGTCTTTCTTAATAATGTGCTTGTTAGTAAGTTTCGCAACTAAATGCGGCTAAACGCAGCTAAAGTAAACATCACATCTCATCATCTCACAGCAGTAAGGGGCGGGGCGAGCAGAGCTCATTTGCATTTAAAGGGGCCGTGCAATAAAATGAGTTGATATTTTGCAGAGCTGATTTTGACCAGGTAAAGGGGTGTTATTTTTACACAACTATTGAGAATTTTTAACCAAAGTATATTATAGAGTTTTCATTAAGACCCTAAAGAATTATATGAACTTGTGGAAAATGGGCATCCGATGACCCCTTTAACAACGACCTTACTACTTTCTATGCCTTGAACGTGCTAGGACACTTGCTGTCTATGCAGGGTCAGAAAGCTCTCTGATTTCATCCAAAATATCTTAATTTGTGTTTTGAAGATGAACGAAGGTTTCATGCGAGTAAGTAATTAATGATTTTGGGTGAACTATGCCTCTAATGCTACTTCTTATGTAATGACCACACCTGCTGGTGGATTATAGTGGACACTTTTTAATAAACCCGATTCCATTCTGATCTGGAATTATGGAATATGCTTTAGTAAAGCCAGCTAATGAGTACGGTCTTATATTGGTCTCTGGTAAGCGACAGGAATAGATCGTGACTAATTCTAGATTTAATTACAGTTTTAACTAATTGCATTATTTATAGGCAGAGATAAACTGCTTTGAAGCTTCGTTGAGTGTCTTCCTGCACTGCAGTCCCTTATGTCGACCAGAAGAGGGCAGAACTATTGTGAAAACCAAGACAGTTTCAGTCAGATGAAGTAAAGAATGTAAACTAAAAGCATATTCTCATTACGGCATATTTGCTTAAATATGTCTTTGCCAGTGTATAATGTATATAATCATTGGAAAATATTTATAAATATGCCTAAAAACTGAATTCAAGCTGTTTAAAACAGAAAAGCAGAAAAGTGTGAGAGAGCTCGATAAGGGTGTGTTCTCGCCCGTAATGCTGTTGACAGGTGAGATATTAACGAACAAGGAATGTGTACCAAAACCATAAAGACCTTGTTTATGCACTACATTTCTCTGGAAGAATAAAAAAAAAAAACAGCATTAGATTAATTAAAGGTTGTTGTGAAAGTATGTCTGTCTTCCTGTCTGTCTGTTTGTCTGTCTGTGTAGGACTTGTTTGTTCAATCAGTGCCTCACAGACCGGTAGTGCAGGAAGAGCTGGTCTTTAAAACCAGTTTTCCAACTGTGACTACACTCACATCCCACATGCTGTCTGAATAGAGAACAAGGGGCAAGTTAATTGTTCAAAATGTACTAATAATATGAAAATATTGTATGCTGTGAACAGAAAAACACATTTTAATTGATGTGTAGCATTTATTGATGGGCCATGTAGAATTTGATGCATTATAAGGAATACGTTTAAAGATTAAAAAAAATGTTAATTATTATTGATTAAATGCATTATTGTGAGGCACAGTATGTGATGTGTGCTCTCAAAGTGACTGTTTAGGCTACTGTGAGACGTTTAGAATTTAAGATATCACCATGAATACATTACAAAATAAATATACATTACTAGTCAAAAGTTTTTGAACAGTAAGATTTTTAATGTTTTTAAAAGACATCCCTTCTGCTCACCAACCCTGCATTTATTTATTTGAAGTACAGTGAAACTGTAAAATTTGGAAATATTTTTACTATTTAAAATAACAGTTTCTATTTAAATACATTTTAAAATGCAATCTATTTCTGTGATTTCAAAGCTGAATTTTTAGCATCATTACTCCAGTCAAATGATCCTTCAGAAATCATTCTAATATTCTGATTTGCTGCTCATAAAACATTTTTATTATTATTATTATTATGTTTTAAACAGCTGAGTAGAATTTCATTCCAGGTATCTTTGATGGATAGAAAGTTCAGAAGAACTTAATCTTAAATAGAAATATTTTGTAACATTATAAATGTCTTATCACTTTTCATCAGTTTAAAGCATTTTGCTAAATAAAAGTATTAATTTCTATATATATATACTGACTCTAAGGTTGTGAATGGTATAGTGTATAATGTTACAAAAGCCTTTTATTTCAGATAAATGTTATCTATTCATCAAAGAATCCTGAACAAAATGTACTCAACCGTTTTAAATATTGATAATAATAATAATAATAATAAATATTTCTTGAACAGCAAATCAGAATATTAGAATGATTTCTGAAGGATAATGTGACACTGAAGACTGGATTAATGATGCTAAAAATTTTGCTTTGATCACAGGAATAAATTACATTTTAAAATATATTCAAATAGAAAACAGTTGTTTTAATTAGTAAAATTATTTTACTGTTTTCGCTGTACTTTGGATCAAATAAATGCAGGCTTGGTGAGCAGAAGAGACTTCTTTAAAAACATTACAAATCTTATTGTTCAAAACAAATTTACTGGTAGTGTACAATAATGTAATGACAACCTATAATACTTAAAATATTATTTAAAATCTATTATTTTGTCAGTTCAATAACTGAAAGTGAAGTTTGAAGTAAAATGAGGAATTACGGTGAATACATTATTAAAAAAATAATAAAATATAATTTAATGTATTATCTGGCAGTTATAGAATTGATTTTAGTGTTTACTTTTGAGGCATTTAGAATTTAATGAACTGCGATGATTGTACTGCAAAAGGTATTCAAAATAGAGAAATATATATATTAAAAATATAATTTAAAATGTATTATTTTGACAGTTATAGCAGTTAGATTTGTGCTCTGAACACTTTCTTGTCTCAGAGGTCTGAAGCCATCTGAACTGAGGCACAAAGTGCTCTTTGTGAGTCTGTGAGTCCAGAGCCATCAAAGAAACACTGATAAACTAGTGGACGATACTGGCACACAATACCAGCCTTGACTTACACACAATGAGAGCCCTCTCTCCAAAATGACATTATTATCGATACAGCAAAGCCCGGATGTGTGTATATGCGTGTTTGTTCAGGGACAGAGAGAGAGATAGAAAGAGAGCTCAAGAGAGCGCTCAATCTTGGCAGTTGGCATATAAGTGTATCACAATCTAGTCGGTGTTTTCCATGTAGGCTGTGAGGACTGTCGGGTTTTGAGGGAAATATAGAGCACTGTCGGTTTATAATGGTCAAGAGTTCACCATCAAGGCTTTATGACTTGTTTACATGTTCGAAATAAATCAGTGCACTGGCTCTTGGAATTATACGGCGACGTCAGCTTCATCAGAGCCAATCAGCGTTCAGCATCGTTCACCTGTACTAGTAAACAGGTAACAAACCTCGAGACAACATTCCTGCGTACTCGAGCCTTTTCATATTTACAAACCTTTTAACCTCGTCCGTATTCTGGTCGCTTTTTACTCAGACTTTTGATTTGTATTATAATTTTTGTTGAAATGAAAGTGTTCGCTTTGAACTGACGGCTACTGAAGGATTTTCTGTACAGGAGGATAGTCTATAAACTTCTCGTAACCGACGGAAATGGACTACATGATATGTTTTTCGTTTGCTCTACACTAAATGGATGATTTCTGATTAAAACGGAAAGAAAAGAGAAAGAATTCCTGTCAAACGTGGACCGAAGTGAAGGGAGCATCATCTCTTCCGCGCTTATTTCGCTATGAATATTTAACTGTCCGCTCAAACTGACGGACTGACTTTACATTGGGATTATTTTGAGGATGAGGAAGATGAAGATGAAGGCTGCTGTGCTCCAGATGCTCGCACTGTGTCTCGCACTAAGTTTACCTGCGAGCGCTCAGACGGAGGAAGGCAAACCTGAAGGTAAATCGGTTTTACTGTGTACATAATGCACCTGTCTGCTACTGGAAATACATAAGAGAATAACATGCACATTTTCATTTGAATCTTTTTTTATTAAACTGACACTTTGCATACAATTTCATGCAAGTGTAATAGTAATAATAGTGCAATTTGCATATAAATATTGTGCACATATATATATATATAATGTAATGCAAAACAATATACATCCTAAAATAGTTAGGTGGCTGTCAGTACTGCATTCAGAAAACCTGTTTCTGCACCATTGTGTCTAAGCGAGATATGTTTGTTTATCTTAGACTGCGAGTGTAAAAAGAGAGATTTGTTCCTGTACTAAATCAGTGCTCAGTTCAAATAACAAGTGACTCAACCAGTAGATTTAGTCGAACCTGTTCCCTGACTCAACGGCTGTCCTCTGAAAAAAAAAGAGGAGTTGGAACCTGTGATGCCAAATGCATTTTACTGCTTCATGTCTACTGAGTTTCATTAACTTTTGCTTGAATTTTGTCTTGTTTAGTTGGTTTTGTCTACACAGTGGCCTTATTCAAACAGCATCCCAGTTTTCAAAATAGTGGTCAATCAATGTATGTTTTTGCTGTTAATTCCAACCATATTTGGTTACATCAACGGTTAATTTGAGTATTTTGTAAATTGTATGTTCACATAATTTGTAATTGCTAATGAGGAATTATCAGATGCAGGAAGTGTCCATGAAAAAACATTACACAACACAAGGAAAACAATAAGTTCGGCTCACACACACACGTACGCAGAGACAAAGTGTGATATGATTTGATGCACTGGTTGATCTTTGGCCTCTGCTGTACTGTTGACTAAGAAGGGTGGAGCACAATGGTATGAACAACAACAACAGATGTGGAGTCCAGGTGATCTGGCAACTGATGAACCTACTGGACGCATAATCGCATAATCCTACGTCATCTCTCAGACCAATATTTGACTGCGACCCCCAGAATACGGCTGTAGAATCTCTTACAAATCATGCATTTTTTATGACAACTGAGCAAGTACAGAGAATTGCTACTGCCAATACATCCACAGATATGCTGTTGTGAGTAGGGCTGTCACTAACGATTATCTTGGTAATCGAATAATCGGTTGATTATTCTGACGATTAATCAAGTAATCGGATAATTATAATTATCATATAATTTTTTTTAGGTAATTAAAATAGACCTAAACAAACAATGGACTTTAAAATTACTTAAAATACATATATAATAGTAGTGAGGCAATAATAATCAGTGTTGGGGAAAGTTACTTTTAAAAGTAATGCATTACAATATTAAGTTACTCCCTAAAAAAGTAACTAATTACGTTACTTAGTTACTTTTTATAGAAAGTAATGTGTTACGTTACTTTTGCGTTACTTTTTAAATCTGGACAGGGCTTGCTTGTTTGTTTTTAATATAGAAAGTTCTATTTTTTGCAAATGTAAAAGCCTTTTCACACCAAAAGCCTTAGGCTTAGAGAAAAGTAAATTCACGTCTGTACAGTAGACCACAGAAGAAAAAATGTCAACTTTTCAGCAATGAAAAAAGGAAAACAAATGTTAGATTATCTTGAGTAATTTTTGTTTATTAGTATGGATGAATTAGATCATCGAAGGTCGGCAGCAAAGACATTGGTTAACAAAATTAAATACATAAATACATTACTTATTTGAAACTTTGTAACTCTTGTCAATTAAAAAGTAATGTGTTACTTTACTAGCTACTTGCAAAAAAGTAATATTATTATGTGACTTGCATTACTTGTAATGTGTTACCCTCAACACTGATAATAATTGGTTCAAATAAAGTATCAAAAGCAAGTAATCATATGGTTTTATTCAACAAAACTGTGAAAATACATAATGTATTACAAACAATAGAACAACTGTACATTATGCATTATAAAAAATCCCTGCAAAGGGCGCCAATGACCTGACGATTGTTTTTATACTTTCTAATTTATATCTAATCCTTATTTGATATTGACTAAACAACAATTTACATCAATTTAATTCAAATATCCACTTAATCTTTAATATTTGGCTATTTCTATAGGACAGAAATGCTACAGCCACAGTAATTTCTTGAATATGTGGACATCAAAACATGTAAACTCAGAGTTAGGGTTTGAGCTTTTATTTTAAAAGTGCAATGAACACTTAGCATATTGAGAAAGATACTGATGTATTCTCCTGTGTTGCGTGGTTTATAAACGATTTACCTTTCAAATCTGAATCTGATTAATTGGCACATGTTGCATTCTCAGATGAACATTATAATCAACCCAAACTCACAGCAATATTTCCACACATGTAAATAACTGTTTGTGTGGAGCAGCATTTACTGTGAATGGAGCCACTCTGAGATGCATGTACGTAATCTACACGCATGTAAATAATGGTGAATTCACACTAGTATTATGCTTTATAATTTGTACATGGGTTTAATATATCATGCAGCCGTAGAAAACGCTCTAACAAATGCATTTCGTTGAACACGTGTCCCTGGAATGTGTCATTTCCGGGATTTTGCCGATTACTTGACACAGGAAAAATGCAATCAAGGATTTTTTTTTTATAATCGAGTACTCAAATTGAATCAAGGAATTGTGACAGCCCTAGTTGTAAGCATGTACTGCTATAAAACATATATGAAATTAACCTATAGCAGATCTATACAGGTGGAGCTGGGGAAGGTGGAGGGTTTCTGAAGCGTGCTGCAATTGCTACAGCGAGCATTAGCAAAGTATTTGAATGTTAAGCAGCAAGCTCATTGGTTGTTTATGCAACTAAAATGGTTGCTGTAATGATGTGATTATATCAGATGAGTTAGAACTTATCAGTCTGCACCATCTAGAGTTTCATGACGTAACTTTGTATTTATGTTGTAAATAACTATTGTGAGGCAATAGCATCTAGATGAACAATAAATACTGTTAATACCCAGAAATTCATCACTGATCTTAACTTTCTCATTTTGCGTATATTTAAGGCTTGTAGTGCAGAAAGCAAATGTTTTAAAATCTGATGTAGTCCTTTCTGAATCAGTACTCTTTTATCCAAATGTGACACAGGACCATAAAACCAGTCATATGGGTCATTTTTTTGAAATTGAGAATTGAGAAACTGTATCTGAAAGCTAAATATATAAGCTTTCCATTGATGTATGGTTTGTTAGGATAGGACCATATTTAGTCGAGATACAACTATTTGAAATCTGGAATCTGAGAATGCAAAAAAATCTGAATATTGAGAAAATCGCTTTTAAAGATGTCCAAATTAAGTTCTTAGCAATTCATATTACTAAACAAAAATTAAGTTTTGATATATTTACGGTAGGAAATATAAAAAAAATATTTTGTATATCTAATAATCTAATGATTTTTGGCACTTTTAGAAAAATCGATAATTTCGACCCATACAAATGTATTTTTGGCTATTGCTACAAATATACCTGTGCTACTTAAGACTGGTTTTGTGGTCCAGGGTCACAAATGTCATGTAATCTCAAAAATGTTAAATGGGGTTTTTATTATCATAATCAGTATCATTTCATAAAAGTAGCCCATACAACCCATGCACTATATTCCAAGTCTTCTAAAGCCTACAGACTGAAATTTAATTTGTTATTTAGTGAAATCTTGATGGAGTATCTCCATCCCAGCTCTTCTTAGTGCGTACTTGAAAGGTTGAGAAAAAAACAATGTCCGATTCATGAATTGATCATCATTCTTTTGAATCAGATTTTTTCAACGAATTGGTTAGATTCGATTCATAATTCGCACAGATTGCACTTTATGAATCACACTGAAATGATTCTTGTTCCTTGTGACTCAGTGTTTTGGTCTAACAGCTCAATGGAGGGGATGATTATCAGTGAATAACAACTTCAGCTTTTATTTAAAAACCTATTGTGTCTCATGGAAGAATTGTTTAGAGTGACATGAGGGCTAAAATATGCTACACAACCCTTCAGAATAGAAATTAACATAGTGATTTATAAATTGTTACTGAGAAAACTTGGGCATCATACAGTAAACAACTGAAGATCAGATACTTCCAGTCTTTCAAGTTGTCCTGAACACAACAGACTTATGCATAAATATGCACCTCATTGCTGGGAGTCACATGACAAATGAAATATGTGTTGTAAAATCATCCAGTTCAAGTAAGTGTAAGTGTGATTCTAAAAAATCTGAGTATGTGCAACCAGCGCCGACTCGTTAAAAATCTGTGCAATTGTTATTTATTCATGAATATCCCAAGACATAAATAATGACAGAATTTTCATTTTTAATATTACCACCCCTTAATCTGCACATTTCCACCCGCGGCGCCACCACTTTGCTTTCTTAAGCAACAACGGAGTACCAGTTCTAACACCATGGCAAAAGTTAGATCAAAGCATGCTAACTTGTTATGTTTTTGGCTGCACAGACGAACACAGAAAACTAGCCTCAGAGGAGACAAGAGAGCAGTGCATTTATTGATTTATTTACTGTATATTACGCCACTGCCAAACAGATCTAATATAATGCGATTTCTTTCCCAGCTGTTTATCTTCACAGACATAACCAAGTGTTTTTGTAACTGTTTTTGTGTTTTTAACATTAGCTTTTGTGCATTTGATAGTTTAAGCGCAATAAGACATAAAAGAGAACTTAGTTAAAGGATTAGTTCACTTTCATAACAACAATGCACAGATAATGTACTCACCCCCTTGTCATCCAAGATGTTCATGTCTTTCTTTCCTCAGTTGTAAAGAAATTATGTTTTTTTTGAGGAAAACATTTCAGGGTTTCTCTCTTTATGATGGATATGGATGGTGCCCCGAAGTTTGAACTTCCGAAATGCAGTTTAAATGCACTTTAAATGCAGCTTCAAAAGGCTCTAAACGTTCCCAGTCGAGGAGGAAGGGTCTTATCTAGCGAAACGATCGGTTATTTTTGAAACAAATTGACAATTTATATACTTTTTAACCTCAAATGCTCGTCTTGTCTCATCTCTGCGCAGCGCATGCGAAGTCTGTGTGATTCAGATTAATACATTTAGGGTACGTCTAAAAACTCCCATCTCGTTTTCTTCCCTAACTTCAAAATCATTTTAGATCGCTGCAAAAGTACTGACATAGTGTTTACAAAGTGAACATACAAAGAAACTCAAACTCCCTTTACAAAAAAAGGTAAAAGCAGCATTAAAGGACGATTTTGACATTGAAGACATAAACGAGATGGGAGTTTTTAGACGTACCCTAACTGTATTTACCTCAATCACACTGAGTTTGCATGTGCTGCGCAGAGATGAGACAAGACGAGCATTTGAGGTTAAAAAGTATATAAATTGTCAATTTGTTTCGAAAATAACCGATCGTTTTGCTAGATAAGACCCTTCCTCCTCGGCTGGGATCGTTTAGAGCCTTTTGAAGCTGCATTTAAACTGCATTTCGGAAGTTCAAACTTCGGGGCGCCATCCATATCCATTATAAAGAGAGAAATCCTGAAATGTTTTCCTCAAAAAAACACAACTTCTTTACGACTGAGGAAAGAAAGACATGAACATCTTGGATGACAAGGGGGTGAGTAAATTATCTGTACATTGTTGTTATGAAAGTGAACTAATCCTTTAAGCCGCTTTCTGTGTGCGCTCAGAAAACCTTATATCAGAAGTTTAAACTAATATGGTTTAAAACGCATGATTTCAGCTTGATAGACATGATAATCAAAACCAAAACACATGTTTTTTGGCAAAGTATCTGAGATAGGTATGTAAAAGCACAGCTCTATTCTGGAAAAAGGGGCGGGGAGCAGCAGCTCATTTGCATTTAAAAAAAAACATGCATGAAAACAGCGTGTTTCTGCTTCCTCTCAAAATAAGCCTTTTCAAAATAATCTGTGGGGTATTTTGAGCTGAAACTTCACCAACACATTCTGGAGACATCTGAGACTTATATTACATATTGTAAAAAGGTGCATAATAGGACTCCTTTTAATGCCTTGAAGTACTTCTCCTGGAATCAGTATAATATTACATTATTCATTCTGGAAGGCTTTTTTATGTTTGCCAATGTCATATTGTAACATGTTTATCTAGCTAAAGGAATAATGTTTGAATGTGTCTGGTGTACAGGATGTACTAAATGATGACAGACTGCCATTGTCCTGCTCTTTCACAATGAGCTGCTACGATACACATACAAAGAACCGAAACAGAATGTTATAGTGAAAAGTGTGACTGAATATCATATAATGTTGGCTCTACAAAACTTTTTTGAAAGAATGTACTCAGGCACACCTGTGCTAACCATTTTCATTAGATATTAATATGGTACATGGCTTATTTTACTAATATGCAACATGTGAATGCCTACTTATCAGATGACCATTGCACTTGAGTCATACAAAAAGATATGTGTCAAATGTCCTGTGAAGATTACGGCAGTTGTCGACCTTTTGGCATTGTTGTGAAGTGTTCTGAGTGGATTTGAAGACGTCAGTATGAGTAGTAAAGTGTGTGTTGAAGGCTCCCACACGCATACTCAAGGCCGCTCCTCCAGGAGTGTTGAATAGATTCACAATCACGCTGTGTGTAGCCTCTCTGTTTCTGCTGTCGCCTCCACATTCATTGTACATTCATTTATGGAAATACTCAGATTTGAGCACTGCCAAATTCTTGATTTACGTCAAAGGATCATTTGAGTGAACAGTGAACGTTTAGGCCCAAATGTAAAAAAAACTCCTTTTGTGGAACCTATTGAACCTTTCATTATAAGATATTAAATGAATGCCACAGTGTTTTAGCAAAACATCTTTTACATTTAATCATTTCAGTGATTCAAAAATTAGCAACACCAGGAAATATTATCCTTTACAGTCATTTACTGTGTTTTTTGTGTGAGTAATGCGGCATCCCGGAATACATACACACATAGTCACATACACAAACATGTGTCTGATAAATCCAAATAATTCCTACTTTGCCCGAGGAACAGGAGTGACCTGTAACTTTAAGTGGCTTTTAGGTGCAAAACAAAGTCATTAAGCTAGGCATGGTTTCTATGTGTGTGCATGCCAATCTGTTGTGTGTTAGCTGACCCTTTAATGACAATAAATTATTAAGACATTAATGTGTAGATTTATGTGTGTTTATGCTCGTGAGAACCAATCTGTCAGGTTTGGCTAATCTCTTTGTGACCGTGGCCAAGTTTCTGTTTACGAGGCAGCTAAGCTGTGTCTGTTGTGTGTGGCTTTAGACCTCCCCTGGCTTTTGTTTTTCTCGTACCTGTGATGTGAACCTGTTAGTTGAGCCTAGCGTGTGTATTTTGTGAGCGTTTGGCGGGTTCCTACACTTGTTTTCGCGCTTTGGTTGAATAGAAGCATTGTATCATGAAGCATTGCTCACTTGAGTGAACAGACTGAGGGCTGTTCATATTAACACATTCATGCGTTTAAAGTATGAACAAACTTTTTTTTTTAAATTGGATAGACTTTTTTTTAGAGGGATAGTTCACTCAAACATTAAAATTTTGTAATTTACTTACCCTCATGTCATTTCAAATATGTGAGTGACTTTCTTTTGTTGAGCATAAAAGATATTTTAAAGAATGTGAACTAAATGGTATGGGGAAAAATACTATGTAAGTCAATGGGGACCAAAAACTTAAATCACTTTTTTTTAGAATATATTGTGTGAGAGTATCTATTGTGTGTGAGAGAGAGTTCAGTAGAAGAAATACATTTTCATTTTTGGTTGAACATTTTCTTTTTTCTTTTAACGCGGCACCTTAAAGACAGAATTCATAAGGTGCAACATCTAAGACATGCATTTGGCGCACATTTACAAAAAGGCAAAAACTGTCACTATGATAAGGATTTTTGTGGAAAAAGCATACTTTAGTACTCTCAAAAGAGTACTTTACACCTTGTAGAATCTGTAAAATGGTAATTGTTTTACCAAAACAAGAGGGATCATAGAAAATGCATGTTGTTTTTTTTATTTAGTACTGACCTGAATAAGATATTTCACATAAAAGACGTTTACATATAGTCCACAAGAGAAAATAATAGTTGAATTTATAAAAAATGACCCTGTTCAAAAGTTTACATACGCTTGATTCTTAATACTGTGTTGTTACCTGAATGATCCACAACTGTTTTTTTTTTTTGTTTAGTGATAGTTGTTCATGAGTTCCGTTTGTCCTGAACAGATAAACTGCCTGCTGTTCTTCAGAAAAATCCATCAGGTCCCACAAATTCTTTGTTTTTTTTAAGCATTTTTGTGTATTTGAACCCTTTCCAACAATGACTGTATGATTTTGAGATCCATCTTTTCACACTGAGAGACTCATATGCAACTATTACAGAAGGTTCAAACGCTCGTTGATGCTTCAGAAGGAAAAACGATGCATTAAGAGCAGGGGGTGAAAACTTTTGGACAGTATGAAGAAGTGTACATTTTTCTTATTTTGCCTAAATATAATTTTTATTTTATTTAGTACTGCCCTTCAGAAGCTTCAGAAGATGTTTCCCAGAAGACAAAATAGGTTAAATTTACCCTGATCTTCAAATTCAAAAAGTTTAACCCCCCCCCCTCCTTAGTTCCTTAAAGCATGCTAAAAGTTTATTACAACATAATGATTTAAAATGTACTTTAACATAAAATGTTTCATATAATTTTAAAAGTATACTTGAGTATGTTATACAGTACCCTCTAAGAAAAGTCTGTGAAAGTACGGGCCCAATCTATTGTGTTAATAGCCTGGGTGCTTTACCTTGTGTTGTGTTTTAGGGAAATGTTTTAGGGAAATGTCTGTAAATCTGACAGGAAATGTGCTGGTAATATTCGTTCAGGACATTGTTTGTTTCTCTATATGGAAATATGGTGTAGTGTGTACTTTACGCTTAAGCAGCCTTTTATTTTATTAATATAATATTTTCTGCAAGTACAGTTTTTCAAATCAAATGCTTTTAATATTTGAAGTAAACAACAAGTGCACACAGAACAATTATGTGAACTTATTTTTTACAGGGGGAGTTATGAGATGTTTTTTGACTTGCGGTTGTTTGTTTTAGGGCTTCTGTTCTTAGGAACATTACAGGTGGAATGCAGTGTTGCTGCTTCCATTTAATCGCTTCTGTGAACTTAAACCTACAATACAATTGCAATGCTCAGAGGTTGCTATTTCATAACATAATCTTGCAGTTGTGTTTCATGTAGCAACTTTCTTTAGGTTTAGCCTAAATTTAATAAATGAGGCATGTGCTTGCATACAGCATGTGTATAGAGTTAAATGAATTAAAAGTAATCTAAATATAGCTCAAATGTTATGTTTCATTTTGAAATCTCAGAGATTTGATTGCAGACTTTATTGGGTTTAGTGTGATTACTGGGGTCTTTTTAGTTTTCTATAACTAAAACTAAAACCATGAAAAAAAAAGATAATTAAAATAACACTAAATATTAATAAGAAAAAACTCAACCTTATTTTATTTAAGGTGACACACTGCAGGCGAATAGGGTAAAAAAAAACAGAATATTTATCACTTTACTTACCAAGTTGATTGATTACTTTGATAATTGCGGACATTTTTTGTATTACAAGTTTTCTAAAATGTTAGGTTTAAATATTTAAAAGAGGCATTATTTAATGAAATATGCACTAATTTGCATACATTTCTAGTACAAAAATCTAACACTGGATGAAGTCAGTTTCAAAATTCTTGTTTAATTTTTTTTGACATGTTAGTCAAATGTTTTTACAGAGGGAATTTTGGGTATCTCATTTTGTCATTTTGTCTAAAAAACTTAGAACAGACAGAAAACAGTGTATTTTTTTTTTTTACCATTTTGGGGGAATAAAATGTTGTATAAAATCAAGCAAATTATATATGAACAAATCCCTCTGTAAAAAAAACCCTTCAGAATATAGACAGGAATAAAAATGTAAAGTTTGGTGTGTGGAAGTGCTACTGAAGTGGAGATTTATGGCTCAGTGTAGGAGAAAAAACTCATTTTGAGAAAACGGCTTTTAAAAATATGTATTGTAATTGAAATCTATTGACACAAATAGATAAAGTGCTATAAAAGAAACACTTAGCAGTGTCTTTTGGGTGTTTTCGTTCCACTAGTCTGAAAAAACACATCTTGAGCTCAAAAATCTCAAACTTGACAGATGCCTGCAGTGTCTCCCCTTAATTTCTCTTTTTGAGTTAGTTTAACTTGAAGTATTAAAGTAAGTAAAACTAAACAAAAAAAGACAAAAACAGACAACGCAATTAATAAAACTAACTCAAATGAAAGTGAAAATATAGAATCAAATCTAATTCAAAACCTATAAACCTATAGTATATCAAAAATACTAGGTGATCTGTGTTTGCACTGTGTCTGTGTTGAGCCTTCCCTGCGTTTACCAAAGGAGAAGTTTGATAAGAACTAAAAGGTTTCTAAATACGGCCTGGACCTTCAAGAATTCGTTCTGAAAAGCATATCAACACGATGTCTGATCAACACACCACACCTGTGTGGCTGGACCGAACGCCTGTTTGTCTTTCGCAAGAGACATTTAGACCCATTTGTTGGACTCTGTAATGCTGTTAACATTTTACAATATGCGTGTGTGCTTTATCAGTACGTGTCTGTGCTTTTCAGTTCTTTATTTATAAGGACAGAAACACTTCTACATACCTGCCATTATGTGTATGTGATTCTATAATCTTACAAGCTCTATTTATCCTGCTTTCTGACCCTAATGGATCATAAATGCATTGACCATTTTCTCAGAAGAACTCTGATTTTCTTTAAAATCTGTAAAGGCTCCTGAGGGCATTTCTAAGTATTAATGGGAATATTTTTACTAGACACCCACCCTAATGACTTGTTTTGACCGTGGCAGACTTGAACCAAGGGCAACATTTGAAATGCAAAACAGCTTCACCTCATACTCCCTCTAGTCTTCTTTTACCTTTTAGTATGCCTTCCTGATGTCATTATATGAGCAAGAATGCAAGAAAAACAACCGCTGATGCTCATTTTGAGATTTATTTTGCTTTAAATAGGACATAATGTGAAAATCATTCGGCTATTATTGTAAATAATGACCCCTGTCAAGTTATTTTTGGGATAATATACCATTTCTGTTCATTATCCTTGTAATTACAAACTTCTTACTACATAAATATATAAATAGACAAGAAATAGTAATACTAAATATTAGCTGAGATCATACAATTATTTGATCAATTACAAGGCTTCTTAATTTAAACACTACCTGTCAAAAGTTTTTGAACAGTAAGGTTTTTTAATGTTTTTAAAGACGTCTCTTCTGTTCACCAAGCCTGCATTTATTTGATCTAAAATACAAAAACAGTTACATTTAGAAATAGTTTTACAATTTAGAATAACTGTTTTCTATTTGAATGCATTTTAAAATGTAATTTATTCCTGTGATTTCAAAGCTGAATTTTTGCATCATTACTGCAGTCACATGATTCTTCAGAAATTATTCTAATATTTGATAATTGATTAATAAATAATTGATTTGCTGCTCAAAAAACACGTAGCATTATTATTATGTTGAAAACAACTGAGTAGAATTTTTTTCAGGTTTCTCTGATGCTGTTCAGAAGAACAGCATTTTTCTGAAATAGAAATCTTACGTAACATTATAATAATAATAAATGTTTCTTGAACAGCTAAACAGCATAATAGAATGATTTCTGAAGGATCATGTGACACTAAAGACTGGACTGGAGTAATGATGCTGAAAATGTAGCTTTGCAATCACAGAAATAAATTACATTTTAAAATATATTCAAATAGAAAACAGTTATTTTAAATAGTAAAAATAATTACATTTTTTACTGTTTTTGCTGTACTTTTGATCACATAAATGCAGGCTTGGTGAGCAGAAGAGACTTGTTTTAAAACATTTAAAATCTCACTATTCAAAGTTAAATTCATTAAATAAGACATAATGTGCATTCAGTCTGTAAATAATGACCAGTATCCCATTATCCCACTAATTACAAGGCTTTTTTTAAACATAAATATATAAATAGGGATGAAATCTTAAATATCAGCGGAAAACAGTGACTAATATGTCATATTATATTTGAACATGTATATTTATTTTTAATAGAACTGTATTATATACATTACTGTTCAAAAGTTTAGGGACAGAAAGGTTTTATTTTTTTGTTTTTGGAAAGAATTTAATAGTTTCATTCAGCAAGGTTGCATTAAATTGATGAAAAGTAATTATAAAGACATTTATAGTGTTAAAAAGATTTCTGTTTTAAATAATGTATCATAGTATCCACAAAAATATTAGGCAGCACATTGTTTTCAACATTGATAATAATAATAATAATAATAAATGTTTCTTGAGCAGCAAATCAGCATATTAGAATGGTTTCTGAAGGATCATGTGACACTAAAGACTGGAGTAATGATGCAAAAAAATCAGCTTTGCATCACAGAAATAAATTACATTTTAAAATATATTAAAATAAAAAAACAGTTATTTAAAATTATAATAACATTTCACAATTTTACTAGATTCTTGATCAAATCTAGTAAAATTGTTAGAGCAAAAAAAAAAATCCCAACATTTAAATGATCTCTCATTTGTTTTTGCTATGATAAATTCACTCTTTCTCTCTGTTTTACAGTATGCACAGGCACACAGAACTCGCTGAGTGTCACAGGAAGCTCTGAGGTCCAGTACAAGCTCATGAAGGAGATGTACACGGGCTGCAAGATTGTCATAGGAAACCTGGAGATCACACAGATGGAGCACAACCGCGATTTCTCATTCCTACAGGTAAACAACATTTGTAGGATTTAAAGGAATAGTTCACCCAAAACTGATTACTTACCCTCATGTTGTTCTAAAAATTACGGTTGAACCACTGATGCCACATGGACTATTTTAACAATGTCCTTACTACGTTTCTGGGCTTGGGAACATTTCAGTTGCATTGTTGTGTATGTAGTCAGCTCTTGGATTTCATCAAAAATATCTTAATGTGTGTTCTGAAGATGAACGAAGGTCTAACAGGTTTGGAACAACATAAGAGTGAAATTTCATTTTTGGGTGAACTATGTAACAGGAGATCAGGCCACAAGTGTGCATGAGTTCACAGCAGTCCAACCAGATTCATCTTTTGTAGGCTGATCATGTCTGAATCTGTATGTCTATTATGTTTCATTTTATGAATGTGTAACCCAACCCCTCTTCACAGTCTATCCGTGAGGTAACGGGCTACATCCTCATCGCCATAAACCAGTTCCGACGTCTACCTCTGGAACAGCTGCGAGTCATCCGAGGGACGTCTCTGTACGAAGATCGCTTCGCTCTCGCCATCCTCGTCAACTATCAGAAAGATGGAGTGTACGGACTAAAGGAGTTGGGCCTCACGCATTTGACAGGTGCGCTCACACATACGTGACAGGTGACACATTCTCACCCACAGAAACACGTTCTGTCAAAACGCCCACGCAGTTGCTATGGAAACCAGACTCTCTGGAGGGTGTGGTGTGGAAGAGTGAGTCAACGGACAGAAAAAAGATTTATGTGTGTGGGGTTTATTAAAGGAATTCAACCACAAATGAGCATTATCTCATCGTGAAGCCAAACTTGGACAGACACATGCTTGTCACTGCCTTATAGCTTGAAGAAAAATGGTGTATTATATTATTCCTCATGATAAATTCCAGGAGATTGACTTTAGATACTACAGTTAGACGCGAGCATGTCCCGACCTGCTTCGGCAAACACGACACATCTAATGTGAAATTCAATCCGTGTAGTTTTGTCTTTCCATTGTGTGTCTCCGAGTGTGTGAATCAATGAACGTGTTTGTCATTTTTTTCACTGCCCTTCCTTTAACCTCTTAGTAAGTCCATTGGGACTCAGTGTGAGGAATCAATATGAAAGCTGGGTATATTAAAATCTGAACACAGTATGTACTGTTTCTTTATTAGTAATGTTTGATTATGATGATCTCTTCGCATGAATATTGGTATTTGTGCTTGAACTTAAACCCTTACAATCACCTAACAAAACTTTAGCATACATGCACAATGCCCTATATTTTGGCATCGACTTTTACTTGGTGAAACACCATTTATACAGTTGGGGTCAAAAGTTTACATACACCTTGCAGAATCTGCTAAATGTTAATTATTTTACTAAAATAAGAAGGATTATACAAAATGCAGTTTTATTTAGTACTGACCTGAAAAAGATATTTCACATAAAATATGTTTACATATAGTCCACAAGAGAAAATAATAGCTGAATTTATAAAAATGACCCTGTTCAAAAGTTTACATTCACTTGATTCTTAATGCTGTTGTTATCTGAATGATCCACAGCTGTTTTTTTTTTGTTTAGTGATAGTTGTTCATGAGTCCCTTGTTTGTATTGAACAGTTAAACTGCCTGCTGTTCTTCAGAAAAATCCCACAAATTCTTTAGTTTTTCAGCATTTTTGTGTATTTGAACCATTTCCATCAATGACTGTATGATTTTGAGATCCATCTTTTCACACTGAGGACAATTGAGGGACTATATTACAGAAGGTTCAAACACTCACTGATGCTCCAGAAGGAAAAAAGCCAGAGGGTGAAAACTTTTGAACAGAATGAAGATGTGTCAATTTTTCTTAATTTTTGGCCAAATATCTTTTTTTTTTTTTTTAGTACTGCCCTTCAGAAGCTATAGAAGATACTTACATGTTTCACTGAAGACAAAATAAATTCACACTGATCTTCAAATTCAAAAAGTTTAAACCTTCTGTAATAGATGCATATGAGTCCCTCAGTTGTCCTCAGTCCACAAAATTATTCAGTCATTGTTGGAAAGGGTTCAAATACACAAAAATCCTGAAATACCAAAGAATTTGTGTGACCTTAGGGTTTTTCTGAAGAACAGCGGGCAGTTTAACTGTTCAGGACAAACAAGGGACTCTTGATTAATTATCACTAAACCAAAAAAAAAAAAAAAAACACAGCTGTGGATCATTCAGGTAACAACACAGTATTAAGAATCAAGTGTACGTAAACTTTTGACTTCTACTGTATATTTAACTTTCTTTTTTTCTGAGAGTAGAGGAC